>NC_088702.1:11689736-11989736 GCF_028017835.1 Emys orbicularis
GTTTCATCTCAGGACTCCACAGCTTAGTCCTTTTGAGTGACACTGCAATGGGGCCTGCTCCGTCCCCACCCTCTGCTGGCCAGAAACCAATCAGATGCTCCAGTGAATGGCACCTCCACCGTAGTTCTTTATATTCCCGTCACCAACCCCAACACAGTCTTGTGCAGCAATGTATTTACAGTGGTTTCTTGCGCTTTCCCACAGGACCGGAGGAGACCAGAGCTCTCCCTCTGGTGGGATCTCAGAGCATACTGGGCTTAGCTAAACCAATCCTCTTTCTCCCCACCCTCCTTCCTTCTTTCCTGTGTCTTCTTTTACAGTCCTCAGCTAATGGCCCCCAGACTGATCAGCTACTTTTCCCCAAAGTAGAAGGGTGCTCCACCCCAGCTCAGCCCTGAGGCCCCGCCTCCCACCTGCTGCCAAACAGCTGATAGGTGGCAGGCAGGAGGCACTGACAGGGGAGGGGGAGGGGGAGGAGCTGATTGGCGGGACCCACTGAACAGCTGATCAGCGGGTGGCTGCTGAGCACCCACTATTTTTTTCCCGTGGTGGCTCTGCAAAAAGCCTGCTCCAGGGTGCCACTCTCGGGGTGTTTTTTGTTAGTGTCTGGAGCACCACATGAACGCAAAGGGGATTCGTGCCAAGCCTACATGTACTCTGACTCTTACTAGAAACTGTTCATTTCCTCCACATGGCCTTCTGACTGTGGTGACAGCATCTTGTGCATGTCCTGGATGCGTCTGATACAGTCTCCAGGGATCTGTTTCATTCTCATACACCTCCTGATGCTTGTCTACACAGAGAAATGGACCAGAATAGCTGCCCTTGTGGACACAATAGAGTCCACACAGGGAGCTCTTCCAGAGCAGCTGATTCCACCATAGTTGTCAGTCAGTTTCCCTGTGTAGACAACCCTCAGAAAGGAGGAATATAGCGATGGAGCTCTGGACATCCTCACTGCAGGATGGGTGCCAGGAATCTCTCGGTCCTCAGACCAGATTCACAGGTGTATTTAGGCACCTAATGATGCAGGTAGGCACCTAGTGGCATTTGCAAAAGCCCCTGAGTGAGTTAGGCCCCTCAGCTGGATTGATTCCAATGGGAATTAGGCACATAGGAGTAAAGACCCCCAGGGACTAGATCCACAAAGCGGCTTAGCCATTGCAGTGCTGAACTCCTAGGCAGCCTGCTGTGCATTGGGATCCTCAGTGCTGAGCTGTGCACCCAGGCTGCCCATACAATGCATGGGGAGAGTTGGGCGCCAAAGGAGGGGATCCTCAGACACCCGCAAGCTGAGCAGGGAGCCCCCTAAGATGGCCAGGAGTGAAGTGCAAAGGGATGGGATTTAGGGCCCAGATCCACCAGGGGACGTAAGTGCCTAACTCCCATTGACCTGGGCCGTAGGCTGATGGGCCAGATGGAGGCACCTCTCTCCACTCAGGTGTCTTAGCCGTGAACTCTCTCCAGGAGTTAGGTGCCTGAGCCAGGTCTGCCCATTCTCATGGAAGAGGGAAACAAACCCCAGCCTGTTGTAACCAACAGCCCAGTATTTAGGACACTCACCTGGGAGAGCCACATTTAAACACCTGCTCTACCTGATTTGGAGTGAGGAATGAACATGTCTCCCGTTCCCAGCTGAGTGCCCTACCAACCTCTGTCGCTTACTCTCCCCCACCCTCACTCACTTTCAGCAGGCTGCGGCAGGGGGTTGGGGTGTGGGAAGGGGAGTGGGGTGCAGGCTCTGGGAGGGAGTTTGGGTGCGGGAGGGGGCTCAGGGCTGGAGCAGGGGGTTGGGATGCAGGAGGGGGTTTGGGGTGCTGGCTCCAGGAGTGGGCTTAGGGCTGGGCAGGGGGTTGGGCTGCGGGAGGGGGATTTGGGTACTGGCTCTGGGTGGGGGCCCAGGGTTGGGGCAGGGATTTGGGGTGTGGGGGGGGGGGAGGGGTGCAGGCTTCAGCCAGGTGGTGCTTACCTCGGGCAGCTCCCAGTTGGCGGCACAGCGGGGCTAAGGCAAGCTCCCTGCCTGTCCTGGCCCCGCACCGCTCCTGGAAGCGGCCGGCACATCCCTGTGACCCTTGCGGGGGCAGGGAGCTCCATGCGCTGCCCCTGCCTGCAGGCACCGCCCCCCAGCTCCCATTGGCCGCAGTTCCTGGCCAATGGGAGCTGTGGAGTCAGCGCTCAGAGTGGTGGCAGCACACGAAGACCCCTTGCCCCCCCCCATGCCTAGGGGCCACAGGGCCATGCCAGCTGCTTCCGGGAGCAGCGTGAGGCCAGGGCAGGCAGGGAGCCTGCCTTAGTCCTGTTGCGCCAATGGACTTTTAGTGGTCTAAAGTCTCCTGATTTGGCTTCAGTGGCCTCTGGGAGATAGAGCCCGATTCCGGGAGACTCCTGGCAAAACCGGGAGCATTGCCAATCCTATGACCTAAATCAGTGTCAGCTCCTGGCTCTGCAATGCCCAAAGTCATATGCCACTGACCAAACCCAGGTGAGATTAATTATCAGTCTGCTTCACATGGAGGCCCTGGCTTGGGCATCTCCACTCCTGGGAAAATCAAGCCCATGTCTGGGACAATTTGAGGACTTTGTCAGAGCTATGGCAGCGATCTTCAATGACCCCTGTCATGAGTGCATGGCTGAAGCCATGCTTCAGGTGTTGTGTCAGGGACACCGGAGTTCCAACGCTTGATAGTAGACATCAAGTGGAATGAGGCCACTCAGCATTATTATGTCTGGCATGGCCTAACCAGTCGTATTAAAGATGACCTGGCACAGGAGGAGTCCCCATCCAGCCTGGATGCCTTAGTCAACCTTTGCATCAAGATTGACAACCACCTGACCAAACCCTGCCACGGAAAAAGATGGTCCTCCCGACTCCTGTGAGCCCTCATGGCTCTGCCCCCCCCCCCCCCATCACCCATCCTGTCTCCATCTCCCAAACATGCAAGTCGATCAGGTCCAGCCCCACCTCTCCAACGTGGAGAAGAATTGACACAGAACGTCGGGCCTATACTGCAGGCCACCAGGTCAAGCTGCCCTGCCAAGGTCCAATCTGCACCCAGGTCAGGAAACACCAAGCCCCAGCTGCCATAGGAGGATCTGAGCTGGGTTGGTGTCCATCTCTTCTCCCCAGCAGTATACACAAACACTCATCCTCCAGTGCTCTGGTGATGGCCAATCAGTACCCAACACATCTCTGACTCCCTCTACAGTACCCTGTGATGTCCAACACCAACCTATAGGATTCTGATGGACTTGGATGCCTCAGGCAATTTCATGGATCTGGAGTTTGCCCGAGCACACAATATCTCCTCCCAGTGCAAGGACTCCACAAGTTAGTGGAGTCCATAGATGGGTCATGCCTTTCTACAGGATTGGTCATCCACCAGACATCTTTCTTAGAGACAATTACCCCTTGAGGCCACTGAGAAACCCTCCAATATGGGCTAACTCATGCACCACATTCACCAGGTGTCACTGGCATCCTGTGGCTCATTGCACATGACCCACGCCTCTGCTGGCGGTCAGGCACAATACGCTTTGACTCCCCATCTTGCCAACAATCCTGTTTCCCAGAGCTAACCTTGGACCAGCAACTCTTTATGGCTTACTCGGTCGTTCCAAGAATTCAGAGATGCAAAGAGAGGACCCAAAAGCAACTTTATAAACCCCCACAACCTCCCCAATGGCTCCAGATAGTCCAGTTAAATATCAACTCTATGCTGACATGTTCAACAACAAAAAAGCCAACACCTTACCATCTCATCACAGCTATGCCCATCCCATTGAACTCTATCTGGGAACAGAGGTTCCTTTCAGGTGTATTTACTCCCCCTCTGAACCCAAACTACAACTACTGTGGACCTATCTAGAGAAAAACTTGCAGAAGGGCTTCATTTTCCCTCCACATCCCCAGGAGGGGCCACAATTTTTTTCAAGATGAAGACTCTGGCCTTTTCTGGACTACTGAGTGCTGAACAAGATTGCAAACTGAAACTGGTCCCCTTACCACTGATTAATGAGCTGTTCAAAAGCTCTGCTCTGCCAAGGTCTTCCTAAAGACCCCTTCCTAAAGGGCTAACATACTTAGAGAGCTAAAGGCAGATGAGGCCTGGGATTATTTCAAGCTGAAGTTGCACGAGCTGTCCGAGGCCTGTATCCCGAGAAAGGGGAAACGGTTAGTAGGCAGGAGAATTAGACCTAGCTGGATGAGCGGGCGTCTCAAAGGGGCGATTAAGAAAAAACAGAAAGCATACAAAGAATGGAAAAGGGGGCAGATCGACAAGGAAACCTACCTTATTGAGGTCAGAGCATGTAGGGATGCGGTGAGAAAGGCCAAAAGCCGTGTAGAGTTGGACCTCGCGAGGGGAATTAAATCCAATAGTAAGAGGTTTTATAGCCATATAAATAGGAAGAAAACAAAGAAAGAGGAAGTGGGACCGCTGAAGCATGTAAATGGAGTGGAGATTAAGGATAATCTAGGCATGGCACAATATCTAAATGAATATTTTGCGTCGGTGTTTAATAAGGCTAATGAAGGGCTTAGGAATAGAGGGAGCGGGACAGAGGGGAATAAAGGAGGGGCGATTGACATTACAGTATCAGAGGTGGAAGCCAAACTTGACCAGCTAAATGGGACTAAATCGGGCGGACCGGATGATCTCCATCCTAGAATATTGAAGGAGCTGGCGCGAGAAATTGCAAGCCCCTTGGCGATAATTTTTAATAAATCTGTAAACTCGGGGGTGGTACCGATGGACTGGAAAATAGCTAATGTGGTTCCTATTTTTAAGAAGGGGAAAAAAAGTGACCCGGGTAACTACAGACCTGTTAGTTTAACTTCTGTAGTATGCAAGGTCTTGGAAAAATTTTTGAAGGAAAAAGTAGTTAAGGACCTTGAGGTGAATGGCAATTGGGACAAATTACAACATGGGTTTACGAAAGGCAGATCGTGCCAAACCAACTTGATCTCCTTCTTTGAGAAAGTAACAGACCTTCTAGATAAAGGAAATGCGGTGGATCTAATTTACCTCGATTTTAGTAAAGCGTTTGATACTGTGCCGCACGAGGAACTATTGGTTAAATTGGAAAAGATGGGGATCGATATGAAATTCCAGAGGTGGATAATGAACTGGTTAAAGGGGAGACTGCAGCGGGTAGTACTGAAAGGTGAACTGTCGGGTTGGAGGGAGGTCACCAGTGGGGTTCCTCAAGGTTCGGTTTTGGGTCCGATTTTATTCAATCTATTCGTTACTGACCTCGGAACCGAATGTAGGAGTGGGCTGATAAAGTTTGCGGATGACACAAAGTTGGGAGGTATTGCCAATTCGGAGAAGGATCGGGATATTCTGCAGGGAGACTTGGATGACCTTGTAAATTGGAGTAAAAATAATAGGATGAGATTTAATAGTGAGAAGTGTAAGGTGATGCATCTAGGGATGACTAATAAGAATTTTAGTTATAAGTTAGGGATGCATAGGTTGGAAGTGACGGAGGAGGAGAAGGACCTCGGAGTCCTGGTTGATCGCAGGATGACTATGAGTCGGCAATGTGACGTGGCTGTGAAAAAAGCTAATGCGATTTTGGGATGCGTTAGGCGAGGTATTTCTAGTAGGGACAGGGAGGTGCTGCTTCCGTTATACAAGGCGCTGGTGAGACCTCATTTGGAGTACTGTGTGCAGTTCTGGTCTCCTATGTTTAAAAAGGATGAACTCAAACTGGAACGGGTACAGAGAAGGGCCACTAGGATGATCCGAGGAATGGAAAACCTTTCCTATGAAAGGAGACTCGAGGAGCTCGGTTTGTTTAGCCTAACCAAAAGAAGGCTGAGGGGGGATATGATTGCTCTCTTTAAATATATCAAAGGGATTAATACCAAGGAGGGAGAGGAATTATTTCAGCTCAGTAGTAATGTGGACACGAGAACGAATGGATATAAACTGGCAGTGGGGAAGTTTAGGCTTGAAATTAGAAGAAGGTTTCTAACCGTCAGAGGGGTGAAATTTTGGAACAGCCTTCCGAGGGAAACGGTGGGGGCGAAAGACCTTTCTGGCTTCAAGATTAGGCTTGATAAGTTTATGGAGGGAATGGTTTGAAGGGATAACGTGGTTTTAGTCAATTAGGCATTAATGTGCCATCGCGGGTAAAATGAGGGTCCGGCTGTAGAATCTTGCCTGTATGCTCGGGGTACTGCTGATCGCCATATTTGGGGTCGGGAAGGAATTTTCCTCCAGGGTAGATTGGCAGAGGCCCTGGAGGTTTTTCGCCTTCCTCCGCAGCATAGGGCAGGGGTCGCAGGCTGGAAGATTCTGTTGTGGGTGGGTCAGCTTTTGTGGCCTGCATCATGCGGGAGGTCAGACTAGATGACCATATTGGTCCCTTCTGACCTTAAAGTCTATGAGTCTATGAGTCTATGAGTCCTAAAGTTGGACCTCCAAGGAGCTTATAACCTGGTGAGGATTCAGAAAGGAGATGAATGGAAGAGAGACTTTCATACCAGGTATGGCCGCTTTGAGCATTTGGTCATGCTGTTTGGGTTGTGCAACGCCCCAGCGACCTTCCACTTTTTCATAAATGATATAGTTAGGGATATACTGGACCAATTTGTCATTATTTATCTAGAAAACATACTCATTTTCCCTGAAAGTCGGGCCCTCCACAATTATCATATGCTCACTTCTTGGAGAGATTCTGCCAAAACCACCTTTATGCAAAGCTCAAGAAATGCAAGTTTGATAAGGATACTGTAGAATTCTTGGGATATATTGTCTCACCTGAGTGAGTTACCATGGCCCCATGTAAGGTGGCAGCAATATCCAACTGGGCATCACCCAAGGACGTATGCATGGTCTAGCGATTGCTGGGGTTTGCCAATTTGGTTCACCTAGTCTTTGAAGGCTCATTTGGCATTTCATTGACTGTAGAGGGCATTCACCTTGGCACCTGTCCTGATTCACCCAGATCCTATTAAACCATTTAGGAACAAGGCCAATGCCTTGAACTTTGCCCTTGGTGCAGTATGGCAACATGTGGGCCTCCACAACCAACTCCACCCCTTTCCTGTGCTTTCTTTCTCAGAAGCTAACCCCTGCAGAGAAAAATTACAATATTTAGAACAAGGAGCTACCAGCTATCAAGGTGGCCTACGAGGGATGAAGCCATCTCGTAGAAGCAACCCAATTCCCAATCCAAGTTATGATAGACCATAAGAACCTGGAATACCTACAGATTGCTAGAGGCCTTAACCAATGTCAGATCCACTGGCATCACTTTTTCACTCACTTGGAATTTTTGGTAACCTATCACTCAGGGACAAGAAACTGGAAGGTGGAAGCCCGCTCCCACAAAAACAAATATCTTGAACCTGGTGAAAGGCCCTGTACCACCATGCTCAAGGGTGTGAAGGGGATGATTAACAGCAGTCTGACATCCTCCATCCGCTCTTTGCTCCCCAGTGACCTGTTTGCAACCCAGATCCACCAAATCCTGAATGATGCAGGTACTCAACTCGCCTCCGAGTTCCAAATACAGAATGGCCTCCTCTATCGCAAGGATTGTCTTCATGTTCCACGGGGACAAGAAGAAGTTATTCACCTTGTGCAGTAACTCAGTTGTGCATACGCCTCTCAAGCCCTTCATAGGAGATTTTTAGTTAGCGGTGTAGGCCTTGCTGGAGCCTTAAGCATAAGTTCCACTTCAGGTGACTTCCAAGCAGTATCCCCAGATGGAGGAGGGAGCTTCAGAATAGAGTCCAGAACTGAAGTCAATACTGCAGAACCAAGGGCTGCATCAGATCTGATGGCTTTGATCAGGACATATGTTGAAAACATACACATGTAGCAGCCCTACATATTTCAGATACTGGTACATTCTTCAGTAGGCTGTGAGCTAGACTAGGCCTGGCTTTGGCAAAATAGCAACGCAGCAGGATTCAGCTAACCAAGTAAGCACATTCCTGACCAGAGACGAGAGTACAAAAACACACAGATCTCTCAAGTAACCACAGGGACACTACTCAAAGCGGTTACTCACCTTGTGCAGTAACTGCAGTTCTTCAAGATGTTTGTCCCTATGAGTGCTCCACTACCTGCCCTCCTTCCCCTCTGCCTCAGACTGCTCCTTAATGGATGTTTGGGTGGAGAAGGAACTGAAAGCAGCTCACCACACACTCCTGTATAGCCTTGGTGTCCTGGCAAGGAGGCATAGGGTGCATCCACAGGCTGAATGGACACTGGTTGTTGTTAGTAATGTGGAGTGTTGCTGATGCTGCAGCATTGATACTGCTGTTAGTGTTCCTGTTCTTGGAACTCCCATGTCAGCCGCACTAGCAGAGAGTGCAGCATGTTAATTCAGCTGACCTCGAGTTGAAGTTATTCATAAAAGAAAGACCACAGGCTCGGTTTGGTGGCAAAGGTGCTCGGCCAGGTTTAGTGTCAACAAAGCACAGTACTAGCCCACTGGTTCAATGGTTACAGGTACAATAACATATGTATTCTCGCGACAATGGTACCAACTCAGTCAACACACCAGAATGCTGTCCCCTCAGCACGTATAAAGATACCCCTCCTATGACTTCTCCTTTTATACACTGATACAAACAAGGTTACGTATTACACTCCAGATGTTGTTAGTTACCATCCTTATCCTTGTACCTGCGAGTTTGAACAAAGCATTGTCATCCATTAGCCTGTCATTCACTCCTTATCTTATGAGGGGTCAATGTTTCTTGTACTATCTCTTAGTAATGTGTTTACCATAGAAGTTGCCTGTGATCTGGTTGAATGTGCTATCACTCTCTGGGGGGGCGGGGGAGGGAGATGAATGCCTGCAGCATTATAACAAGCAATAATGCATCCAGAAATCCACCTTGATAGTCTTTGAGTAGAGATGAAGGATCATAGAATCATAGAATCATAGAATATCAGGGTTGGAAGGGACCTCAAGAGGTCATCTAGTCCAACCCCCTGCTCAAAGCAGGACCAATTCCCAACTAAATCATCCCAGCCAGGGCTTTGTCAAGCCGGGCCTTAAAAACCTCCAAGGAAGGAGACTCCACCACCTCCCTAGGTAACGCATTCCAGTGCTTCACCACCCTCCTAGTGAAATAGTGTTTCCTAATATCCAACCTGGACCTCCCCCATTGCAACTTGAGACCATTGCTCCTTGTTCTGTCATCTGCCACCACTGAGAACAGCCGAGCTCCATCCTCTTTGGAACCCCCCTTCAGGTAGTTGAAGGCTGCTATCAAATCCCCCCTCATTCTTCTCTTCTGGAGACTAAACAATCCCAGTTCCCTCAGCCTCTCCTCATAAGTCATGTGCTCCAGACCCCTAATCATTTTTGTTGCCCTCCGCTGGACTCTTTCCAATTTTTCCACATCCTTCTTGTAGTGTGGGGCCCAAAATTGGACACAGTATTCCAGATGAGGCCTCACCAATGTCGAATAAAGGGGAACGATCACGTTCCTCGATCTGCTGGCAATGCCCCTACTTATACAGCCCAAAATGCCGTTAGCATTCTTGGCAACAAGAGCACACTGTTGACTCATATCCAGCTTCTCGTCCACTGTGACCCCTAGGTCCTTTTCTGCAGAACTGCTGCCTAGCCATTCGGTCCCTAGTCTGTAGCAGTGCATGGGATTCTTCCGTCCTAAGTGCAGGACTCTGCACTTATCCTTGTTGAACCTCATCAGGTTTTTTTTGGCCCAATCCTCTAATTTGTCTAGGTCCCTCTGTATCCGATCCCTACCCTCTAGTGTATCTACCACGCCTCCTAGTTTAGTGTCATCTGCAAACTTGCTGAGAGTGCAGTCCACACCATCCTCCAGATCATTAATAAAGATATTAAACAAAACCGGCCCCAGGACCGACCCTTGGGGCACTCCGCTTGAAACCGGCTGCCAACTAGACATGGAGCCATTGATCACTACCCGTTGAGCCCGACGATCTAGCCAGCTTTCTATCCACCTTACAGTCCATTCATCCAGCCCATATTTCTTTAACTTGGCGGCAAGAATACTGTGGGAGACTGTATCAAAAGCTTTGCTAAAGTCAAGGAATAACACATCCACTGCTTTCCCCTCATCCACAGAGCCAGTTATCTCATCATAGAAGGCAATTAGGTTAGTCAGGCACGACTTCCCTTTGGTGAATCCATGCTGACTGTTCCTGATCACTTTCCTCTCCTCTAAGTGTTTCATAATTGATTCCTTGAGGACCTGTTCCATGATTTTTCCAGGGACTGAGGTGAGGCTGACTGGCCTGTAGTTCCCCGGATCCTCCTTCTTCCCTTTTTTAAAGATGGGCACTACATTAGCCTTTTTCCAGTCATCCGGGACCTCCCCCGATCGCCATGAGTTTTCAAATCCCTTGGATCTATCCCCAAAGGAAATGAAGAGTCTTGGTGACTTCTAAATTGCTTGGTCCTATCTAAGTGAAAGGCCAATACCCTTCTAACAGCCAGAGTATGTAAGCAGGACTCCTGTAGGGAACAATGTGGTTTTGGGAAAAATACTGGTAGATGTATGGATTCACTGAGGTGAAACTCCGATAGAACCTTAGGTAAGATTTTAGGGTGTGGATGTGTAGAGACCTTGTCCTTAAAGAACACCGTGAACAGGAGGTCTGTTATCAAAGCTCCAATCTCCTCAACCCTACAGGCCATTGTGATGGCTACTAAAAGGCCGTCTTTATAGACAAATGCAACAGTGAACAGGTTGCCATAGGTTTGACTGGAGGTCTCATTAGCTAATTGAGTACCAGGCCTAGGTTCCAGGTCAGGGTAGGGTTCCTAATCTGTGGATAGAGATTCCCCAAACTCTAAATAAACCTAGATGACAGTTGATGGGCAAATATGAAGATGAAAGGCTGATATTGTGGGCCTAATGGACCTTAATTGAACTAATTGATAACTCTGATTTCTTTAGATCAGCAGTTCTCAAACTGTGGGTCAGGACACCAAAGTGGGTCACGACCCCATTTTAATGGTGTCACCAAGGTCTGGCATTAGCCTTGCTGAGGCCCAGGGCCAAAGACCGAGCCCCACTGCCCAGGGCCAAAGCCCAAGAGCTTCAGCCCTAGGTGTGTGTGGTGGGGGAGGGGGATGCCTCAGGTTACAGGCTGAAACCCTTGGGATTTGGCTTTGGCACCCGCTGCCAAGAGCAGTGGGGCTTTGGCTTTGGCTTTTGCCCTGGCCCCCCTGCCCAGGGCGACAGGGCTTGGGCAGGCTCAGGCTTTGGCCCCCATCCTGGGATTGTGTAGCAATTTTTGTTGTAGAAGGGGGCGTGGTGCAATGAAGTTTGAGACCCCCTGCCCAGCCCTAAGCCCACTCCCTTGCTTTAGATCCAGCAGATAATCCAGGAAGACTGAAAGTGGCACGAAATCAGGCAAAAGGTAGCGATGACAACACCAATAGAAGAGCCTCTTCCATTTCTGCAGGTAACTAGTGTGGGTTGATCTCTTTCTACCATTCAGTAACACCTGTTGTACTTCCAAAAAGCAGGAGGATTCTAACCCCGTGAACAATTGGGGAGCCACGCCCTGAGGCAGAGAGCTGCTAGATTGGGATGAAGCACACGACCTGCATTCTGTGACAGGAGATGGGGAATGGTCAGGAACTTGAATGATGGTTGGTGTGATGGAACACACCCCTGTATTCACACACCCTATACAGTTCTCTACTAATCGTCATACAAGGCATGCCTTGTGAGGTATCACTTGAAAACATAACTTGCTGATCAGTAATACCGTGGTAAAATGCATGTTGCAACATTATGTGTAAAATGATGAATGTAAGCTGAAATCATAACTGAAGTGTGTTTCCCAGATATGTCTGGGGAGTGGATAAACCAGTTTCTCAAAGACAAAGGGCAAGATGACGCCTCAGCCAAGTGTCACCAAAGCTGATGGGCCATCACCTATTAAGTGGCTATTCTTTGGCAAGAAATGAGGTCAGGAACAAAGAGACCTGCATCTTAGCAAAGAAACAACACGAGGTCTCCTTCCTCCCCCAGCCCCCGATCTCTTGGGTCTCAGCTGGAAATGCTTTTCAAAGGGAGACTGAAACTATAAAAAGGAGGGGCAAACACCCCCACGAGACCTCCCTCCTGCTCATCTCATTCTCTGCACCTGAAAAGACAAAGGAAACAGCCATTGGCCTCTGGGGGAGGGGTCCTGTCCTGAAAGTTTGGTTAGTGATGCTGTTGGAAGCATGTGGTGAGAAACTTTGCTTTAAATCTAACCTAGTTTGTTACACTAGGCAATAGAAAGTGTTTTATCTTTATTTTTCTTGTAACCATTTCTGACTTGTATGCCTCATTACCTGTACTCACTTAAAAGCCGTCTCTTTGAAGTTAATGAACTTGACTTGTTTTACTGTTTTATCTAATCCAATGTGTTTAAGTTAAAGTGTCTGGGTAACTCAATTTAAGGTGGTAAGCTGGGAGATTGAAGTGTTCTCCTGCTGGCTTTGGTATGTTACTATTCCTGATGTCCGATTTGTGTCCATTTATTCTTTTATGTAGAGACTGTCCAGTTTGGCCAATGTACATGGCAGAGGGGCATTGCTGGCACATGATGGCATATATCACATTATATCAGGAATATATCAGGAATTATCAGGAATAGTAACATATTATTCATATAACATATAATAGTAACATATTATTATTATGATAACATATTTCAGTGGTAGCTGTGTTAGTCTGTATCAGCAAACAAAAAAAACAAAAAAACAAAAAACGAGGAGTCCTTGTGGCACCTTAGAGACTAACAAATTTATTTGGGCATAAAAGGTGTGAGTAACAATAGGGAGAAATTAGTATTGGGGAAATTAAGTTTAGGTTTTGTAATGACTCAGCCACTCCCAGTCTTTATTCAGGCCTAATCTGATGGTATCTAGTTTGCAAATTAATTCCAGTTCTGCAGCTTCAGGTTGGAGTCTGTTTTTGAAGTTTTTTTGTTGAAGAATTGCCACTTTGAGGCCTGTTATTGCATGACCAGAGATTGAAGTGTTCTTCTACTGGTTTTTGAATGTTATGATTCCTGATGTCAGATTTGTGTCCATTTATTCTTTTGTGTAGAGACTGTCCGGTTCGGCCAATGTACATGGCAGAGGGGCATTGCTGGCACATGATGGCATATATCACATTGGTAGATGTGCAAGTGAACAAGCCCCGGATGGCGTGGCTGATGTGGTTAGGTCCAATGATGGTGTCCCTTGAATAGAGATGTGGACAGAGTTGGCACCGGGGTTTGTAGCAGGGTTTGGTTCCTAGGTTGGTGTTTTTGTTGTGTGGTGTGTAGTTGCTTCAGGTTGGGGAGCTGTCTGTAAGCAAGGACTGGCCTGTTTCGCAAGGTCTGTGAGAGTGAGGGATCGTCCTTCAGGATAGGTTGTAGATCCTTGATGATGCGCTGGAGAGGTTTTAGTTGGGGGCTGTAGGTGACGGCTAGTGGCATTCTGTTACTTTCTTTGTTGGGCCTGTCTTGTAGTAGGTGATGCAAATACTCGCCAGCAACTACACACCACACAACAAAAACACCAACCCAGGAACCAAACCCTGCCTCAAACCCCAGTGCCAACTCTGTCCACATCTCTATTCAAGGGACACCATCATAGGACCTAACCACATCAGCCACACCATCCGGGGCTTGTTCACCTGCACATCTACCAATGTGATATGTGCCAGCAATGCCCCTCTGCCATGTGACACTAAACTGGGAGGACTGGTAGATACGCTGGGGGGTAGGGATAGGATACAGAGGGACCCAGACAAATTAGAGGATTGGGCCAAAAGAAATCTGATGAGGTTCAACAAGGACAAGTGCAGAGTCCTGCACTTAGGATGGAAGAATCCCATGCACTGCTACAGACTAGGGACCGAATGGCTAGGCAGCAGTTCTGCAGAGGACCTAGGGATTACGGTGGACGAGAAGCTGGATATGACTCGACAGTGTGCCCTTGTTGCCAAGAAGGCTAATGGCATTTTGGGCTGTATAAGTAGGGGCATTGACAGCAGATCGAGGGATGTGATCATTCCCCTCTATTCAACATTGGTAAGGCATCATCTGGAGTACTGTGTCCAGTTTTGGGCCCCACACTACAAGAAGGATGTGGAAAAATTGGAAAGAGTCCAGCAGACGGCAGCAAAAATGATTAGGGGGCTGGAGCACATGACTTATGAGGAGAGGCTGAGGGAACTGGGATTGTTTAGTCTCCAGAAGAGAAGAATGAGGGGGGATTTGATAGCTGCTTTCAACTACCTGAAAGGGGGTTCCAAAGAGGATGGATCTAGACTGTTCTCAGTGGTACCTGATGACAGAACAAGGAGTAATGGTCTCAAGTTGCAGTGGGGGAGGTTTAGGTTGGATATTAGGAAAAACTTTTTCACTAGGAGGGTGGTGAAGCACTGGAATGGGTTACCTAGGGAGGTGGTGGAATCTCCTTCCTTAGAGATTTTTAAGGTCAGGCTTGACAAAGCCCTGGCTGAGATGATTTAGTTGGGGATTGGTCCTGCTTTGAGCAGGGGGTTGGACTAGATGACCTCCTGAGGTCTCTTCTATGATTCTATGATTCTATGTACATTAGCCAAACCGTACAGTCTCTACGCAAAAGAATAAATGGACACAAATCTGACATTAGGAATCATAACATTCAAAAACCAATAGGAGAACACTTCAGTCTCTCTGGTCACTCAATAAAAGACCTCAAAGTGGCAATTCTTCAACAAAAAAACTTCAAAAACAGACTCCAACCTGAAGCTGCAGAACTGGAATTAATTTGCAAACTAGATACCATCAGATAAGGCCTGAATAAAGACTGGGAGTGGTTGGGTCATTACAAAACCTAAACTTAATTTCCCCAATACTAATTTCTCCCTATTGTTACTCACACCTTCTTGTCAACTGTCTGTAATGGGCCACTGTCTTACCACTTCAAAAGTTATTTTTCCTCCCTGGGTATCCTGCTGTTAACTGATTTATCTCATTAGACTGACCTAACATTTGGTAAAGCAACCTCCATCCTTTCATGTATTTATACCTGCTCCTGTATTTTTTACTTCATACATCTGATGAAGTAGGTTCTAGCCCACAAAAGTTTATGCCCAAATAAATTTGTTAGTCTCTAAGGTGCCACAAGGACTCCTCGTTTTTTTTATGATGACATAATTATCAGTGATGCCTGGTGCCATTGCCTGCTCAATGCTGATGGTACCAAATGCCTAGATACTGATGGCTGGGCACAAGGCATGGGTACTAATAGCTGGGTAGAACACAAAGGTACCGATGGCTGGGCCAAACTTGACAGTGCCCATCCTGAGTGTCTATGCTTGCCCTCCTTGCTTGAAGATGGTACCAAGGTCTTATCAGAGCTGCGTCCTTTTCCCTTGGCACCCCAGGACTTCATGGTCCTGCCAGTACAGAGGAGGAGTCCTTCGACTCAACAGTACCCGGCTGAGAAGTCAAAGCTTTGGAGGCTGTAGATCTCACCAGGGATCTGGTCTTTTTTAGAGCTGGCTCCTTAAAGTGAGAGTCCACACTACTCTTTTTGGAAGCTTTCCTTGATGCTTCCAAAGTCTCCCCTTTCTTAGTGGAAGGTTGCACTGAAGTAGAGGGGGTTCTGGATCTATCCAGAGACACATGTGGTGTGCGGGGCAGGGTCTCTCCTGACCTGGCTCAGACGCTGGTCGAATGGAGCACTCCATCATAAACAGTCTGAGCTTAATCTTGCTGTTCTTCCTTGCCCTGAATTGAGACGTCCGCTTCTGGGGGATGTGGGACCCTCCCAAGCAACAGACGCACTTAGAGTGGCCATTGCTCACTAGTATGGCCTTTTGGCAGGAGAGGCAAGGTTTGAAGCCTGGAGAGCCAGGGATGCCCTGCCAGGAGAAAACAAGTCTCCGAGAGGGAAAGAGAAGAGAAATCTATCCTCTCCCTACTTCACTCTACTAACTAGCCATAATAACACTCAACCTAACTAACTACTCCACAGGCACTGGCTTTCTCGGGGCCCCAGGGGTGTTCAACCCCCTGCCCTGCCCTGCCCCAGGCCCTGCCCCTACCCGCCCCCTTCCCCCCAGCCCCTGCCCTGCCCCCCCTCTTCGCACCCCAGCTCTGCCCCAGGCCCTACCCCATCCCTTCTCCCAAGCCCCCACCGCCGCCCCACCTCTTCCCACCCAGTTCCGCCCCCTCCCCCAAGCGTGCCCCATCCCCACTCCTCCCTCTCCCCCCCCAGCGCCTCCTGCACACCGTGGAACAGATGATTGCGACAGGCGGGAGGCGCTGGGAGAGGGGGGAAGAAGTTGATCGGTGGGGGCCGCAGGCAGACGAGAGGCACTGGGGGGCGGTGAGGGGAGCTGGCTGTCGGTGGGTGTTAAGCACCTGCTAATTTTTTTCCGTGTGTGCTCCAGCCCTGGAGCACCCACGGAGTCAGCGCCTATGAACTACACTAAGGATTCTAAGAGCGATATAAAAGCCGAGACACACTCAAGGCGGACACACTAAGGCTCCATCTCAGGCCAAGGCAGTTGCGAAGGAACTGAGAGTGGTTCACCCACACACCCCTAGATAGCCTGGGTGTCCAGCACGAGGAGGGTAGAGGCGCGGGCTAAATGGACACTGCGAATTGAAAGTCTCTGAGCAAGGGCTTGAGAGGTGCATGCACCTGAAGCGGAGCAGCCATAGAGATGCTACTCTAGGAAGAATGCAGGCTTCAGGTATTGACACTATCCCACAACTGGCCACTCGTGGGCCATTGTAAGAACAGGAACCTGGTCTCGAGGTGCTTCTGGTGGCCAGGCCTACGAGTTTAAATCAAGGATTCTATAAGGTCCTGCGACGTCTGCACCAGTACCAAGAACTCACAATCAGCCTCAGCTCATGCCTTCACAGTCTGGGTCTATGATCTCAAAGGGCTTTATTGTAGAATAACCATACTCCCAGGGACATTTGGCAAGCCTGGTTGTCGTTGACCTCCCAACAAAGATGGGGCACTTTGTCTCGTGCCATGCTGTTCCTACCGCACAGGAGATGACTTGGCTCTTCCTGCAAACAGAGCGGGTTGATCAAACCTTGGAGCAGTTTTCTCAGCTACCATCAGGACAACTGGCTTCCCTACTGTGCTACTCTGACTGCACATATAACAATGCAATCCACGCCCTGACCCAACACACCCCAGTCTTTGAAAACTGTGGCTTTCACACCCACTTCCACCCACACTTTCCAGTGAGTTCCCCAGGACTGGCTGCCACAAATTTAGCCTCCCTCTGCACTGGGTATGCCAGGAGCTCAAGAAACACTAGCAGTACACCAAAGAAGCCTATAAGCACCATGGGAACCAAGACTGTCAGGCTGCCCACCCATCTGGCCATAAGGGACAAGGTGTTGCTCTCTGCCCAGAACCTTAGATCGAGCCACCCGTCCATCAAACTAAACCACCAATACCTGGGCCCCTTCAAGCTTATAGGATGGGTGAACCCAGTGGCCTTCAGGTTACAGCTGCCTGAATCCTGGAAGATCCACCCCATCTTTCACATCTCACTTTAAAAGCACCATGCCAAGAGCCTGTACCCAAATCACTGCAACTTGCCACCACCACCCATAACAGTCCATGGACAGGAGGAGAACTTGGTCCACTGAATTCTTGACTCTCAGCAAGTTAGGGGAAGGCTCCAGTACCTGATGGACTGGGAAGGCACCTTCGAGGGGTGGGGAGGAATCAGGGCCGCAGCAGAGCCAGGCTACTGAGCACAGCTGGCCTATAACAGGCTACCTAACTGGCTACACTGCTTGATTGGTTTTAAGAGTCAGCAAACTGGCTCTTAAGCCCAGCAGCGGCAGCAGTTCAGTGGCTGCTCAAAGCACTTGCCCAGGGCTGTGATAGCTTCTGTGCCTGCTTGTTTCCCAGTGAAATAAAATTATTCTACTTAACTGCCAGGGGGCAAATTTGTCACGTACACATGAGAGAAAGTAGAAGGGAGATATGCAGCGTCAGCTATGGATAGTCTTAACTCAGGAAGTTCCTTCGAGAGGAAATGTAACCAAACTCCAACCCTGGAGACAATGGACCTTTCTGTGCCTGCGTCCTGCAGATAACTAACTGCTTGGTTTGCAAAATAACGCAAGGGGGCGGGGCAAGTAGATGAACAATAAGGGGTCATAAGAGGGGCAGATACATGTAGCTTGCTAATTATGTATGGTAATAATAGCAAATTTTGGCCAATCATAGAGCGATAGATTATCATAGTCAACTGCATATAATACTTTGGTGTAAGTGTTTTCGGGGTTCTTGCTGACTTATGAGCTCGAACCCAATTGCAATTGAAATAAATGGATCGCCCCTCCCGGGGCTCCTTGCTTGATTAGCTGTGTCCGTCTCTCCTTATTCCTCAGCTGGAATGGACAGGAATTTCTACGACACCAGCCTTGTCCCAACCCTGCTTCTGCCCTGGACCCAACCCTGCCCTTGCCTTGTCTCACTCCAGGTAGCCTGGTTCTGAGCCTCGGCTCCGATTCCTGACTTCACTCTCCGGCTCTGACCGTTGGCTCTGACTCCTGGCTCCTGACACCTGCTCTAACCACTGCCTTGGTCCTGGTCACTGACACTTTCCATCTCTGCTGTTGGAGCAGTTCCACTTTGTACGTAGTTCACTATTCATTGGGCCAGAGAGAGAAGGACTCCCTTGCTAGGAGGTCAGGGTACTCCCGGGATGTCAGAGAGCCAGGTTTAAATCCCTGCTCCAACTTAGGTAGTGCAGGGTTTTGAAGCTGTATTGGCCACGACCCTGGTGAGCACTCTAACCCCCAGGCCTTTGGGTTCTCTGGAGACACACACGTGCACACCCAAGACTGAAAAATGCTGGACCTGCTCACCCCAGCTGTCTCTTGTGTGCAGGGGAGCAAGGCGGGGGAATGCCTGGCCTGAGAATCCCACCGGGTCCTAGGCACAAGCGGGGGGCGGGGGGGGGGGGGTGTCTGCACTGCTCGTTTGCAGTGGGGTGGGACTTTGCATATGCCAACCAGCAGAAACTTAGGCACTGCGGGACTTAGATTCCTTCAGGGTTAGATGGCCACTGAGTGCTGGTCTTGAGAATGTCAGAGGTGCCTAAACATTGGACGTAGGCACTTAATGGGGCAGGTAGGTGCCTAATCCCCTTTGTGAACCTAGTCCTAGGTGCCTATCTGCATCTTTAGAGCCTCTGTCTCAGTGCTTAATGTGTAATGAAAGAGGTGCCAGAGCTCAAACAACTTTTTTACTTTCATGCCTGATGTGGCAAGCCCAGAGGTGCCGGGGCTCTGAACTGCCAGGCCCAGAGGTGCCGGGGCTAGGAACTGCCAGGCCCAGAGGTGTCGGGGCTCTGAACTGCCAGGCCCAGAGGTGCCGGGGCTAGGAACTGCCAGGCCCAGAGGTGTCGGGGCTCTGAACGGCCAAGCCCAGAGGTGCCGGGGCTCTGAACTGCCAGGCCCAGAGGTGCCGGGGCTCTGAACTGCCAGGCCCAGAGGTACCGGGGCTCTGAACTGCCAGGCCCAGAGGTGCCGGGTTCTGAACTGCCAGGCCCAGAGGTGTCGGGGCTCTGAACTGCCAGGCTCAGAGGTGTCGGGGCTCTGAACGGCCAGGCCCAGAGGTGCCGGGGCTCTGAACGGCCAGGCCCAGAGGTGCCGGGGCTAGGAACTGCCAGGCCCAGAGGTGCCGGGGCTAGGAACTGCCAGGCCCAGAGGCGCCGGGGCTCTGAACTGCCAGGCCCAGAGGTGCCGGGGCTCTGAACTGCCAGGCCCAGAGGTGCCGGGGCTAGGAACTGCCAGGCCCAGAGGTACCGGGGCTCTGAACTGCCAGGCCCAGAGGTGTCGGGGCTCTGAACGGCCAAGCCCAGAGGTGCCGGGGCTCTGAACTGCAGGCCCAGAGGTGCCGGGTTCTGAACTGCCAGGCCCAGAGGTGCCGGGGCTCTGAACTGCAGGCCCAGAGGTGCCGGGGCTCTGAACGGCCAGGCCCAGAGGTGCCGGGGCTCTGAACTGCCAGGCCCAGAGGTGCCGGGGCTCTGAACTGCCAGGCCCAGAGGTGCCGGGGCTCTGAACTGCCAGGCCCAGAGGTGTAGGGGCTCTGAAGTGCCAGGCCCAGAGGTGTCGGGGCTCTGAACTGCCAGGCCCAGAGGTGCCGGGGCTCTGAACTGCCAGGCCCAGAGGTGTCGGGGCTATGAACTACCAAGCCCAGAGGTGCCGGGGCTCAGCCCTGGCAAGCCCTAGCACAAATTCAACACTGCTCAGTCCCTTTGTGAATCTTGCCCTTTGGGACTGAGAGATTTGTAACTGGTTTGCCCAGCTCTGATCAGCCCAAGTGTCACTCAATCCTGAGACAGCACCGGCAGAACTGGCCTCTGCCAGAGAGCTGGGCTGCCTAGGCAGCTGAGTGTTACCAGGAGGGGCAAGAACAGTGGGAGGCAGGAGGGGCGAAGGCAGCAGTAAAGTGAGGTTCAGTCTCATGGGCATGGGCAGAAGTTGGGGGGCATGGGAGGGCCTTGCCCCCCAAACTGAATAGGAGGCAGAGGTGACGCACGGGGGGCACCCAGATTTCTCCCTTAGCTCTGAAACGTTCGGGCGGGGAGAGGTGATGCCAGGCGCTCTGTGCCTGCTGCTCAGTTTCCCCACCTGGGCTGTGGCCATTTTCACCTAGGATAGCCAGGCGCCTGAGCTGCTTTCCAACCCAAGTGAGGGCTCAGTTGCTAGTCCCAGCTGGGGTGTGGGGGGGAGAGGACGACGTGACTTCCCCAGCTGGGAGCTACTGGGGCCAGTCAGACCCACCCCCAGGAACCTCCCCCGGCTTCAGGAAACTCTGCACCCCTCCCCTGACTTCCTGCCCCCATTGCTCCTCAGCCGTGGCGGGGAGGGGTCACTGTATGGGGAGCCGCCCCCCACCAAACCCCTGTGCATCCAGACCCCCCCCCCCGAGCCCCACCCCCCGCAGAGTCCCATTCCCCGTGCACCCGGAACCTCCCAATGAGCCCCTATGAATCCAGATCCCCCCTTCACCTGGACCCTCCACTGAGCCACCCACACCAAGTGTGCCCCACACAGACCCCTCTCACCCCGCACCTGCATCCCCCCACACTGAACCCCTCCGCACTTGGACACTGCCAGGCTGAGCTTGCCTGTCCCACACCTGGATTGGGGTCAGGGCTGGGCATGCGTGTGAGACTCTGTCCCTCTCGCTTGCTATCTTGGTACCCTGGCGTGGAGGGGCTGGGGACCGGCTTTAGCAATGGGTTTGTTTGATGTGTCCCATTCCAGGAGAACAGAGTGTATTTCTTTCTAAAAAGGTGACATAGGGAAAGAGAAAATCTGAGCTACCGGTCTTTCTGAAAGACATATTTTGACATATGTCATATGAGGATTTCATTTCAGTTTAGTAAGGTTAATAAATACAAAGTGGTTATTAAAAATGCAATTAACTCTGTGGCAAGCGATGCAGGCAGATCTGCTTCATGTGAAGGGTGAGATACGGGTACCATAAGGAGAACTTATGTGCAAGATAGAGCTCTCAGTTTGGAGTGGGCTGTACAAATCTTGTTTTGTTGATGTTGCTTTCCCTTTTCTTCCCCTCCCACATGTTTGCCTGGAGTTTGGGGAACAAACTGAAAGCTGAGTGCAACTAAAGTTCATCTGATTTCAGGTCCTCGCTGACAAAAGGACCCAGGTTCGCTGGACACACAAATGGAGCAGTTGTGTAGAATCAATAGGGATGGAACCAACAGGTGTCTTTGCAACATCATGGGGCTCTTCTAACTCCCATAGAAAGACATCAAAGGGCAGGGCCACACTCGAAATTACATCGGCGCAGCTGCACTGATGTAGCTGTGCCCAGGGCCGACCTTAATGAAAATGGTGCCCTGGGTAAACTTGTATTTTGGCGCTCCTGGCCCCGCAGGCACATCCCCCATTGTCCCTGACGCCCACGGCTCCCCCCCATCACCCCCAGACCCCACTGCCTCCTCCCAGTGCTTAATTTGTATTGAAAGAGATGCCGGGGCTGAGCCCCCACACAAATTCGGCACTGGCTGGGTGGCTGGTGCTGGCTGAGTGCCCAGCTCTGAATTTTGGGAGGGGTGATGGGGGGAGTGTGTGTTGTATGCTGTAGGGTGCCCATATGTCCCGTTTTGGCCAGGACAGTCCCTTTTTTAAGCCCTGTGCAGGCTGTCCTGACTTTTTTGGAAAAAGTGGGCATTTGTCCCGTTTGCTCTTGCCAATTTGATCAGTTGGAGAGAGCAAACAGGAGAAATCCCCACCTCTGTCAATAAAAGTGGGATGTGGGGGGACGTGTGTGGGGCGGGCGGTGATGCCAGCCCTGCGCAGGGCGGGAGGCAGGACTCCGGCAGGGCTCGGGTGAGCAGCAATGCCATCCCCAGCCTTTGGGAAACATGGTCACTGCCAGGGCCGGTGCTACCATTAAGGCAAACTAGGCGGTTGCCTAGGGTGCCAAGATTTGGGGGCACCAAAAAGTGGTGTTCCCAATTTTTTTTTTACAGCGTTCCTACGCCCCCTCCCCGAGGGCGCGGTCGCCGCTCCACTTCTCCCGCCTCTCAGGCTTGCAGCGCCAATCAGCTGTTTGGCGCCGCAAGCCTGGGAGGGGAGGAGAATTAGAGTTGGGGTGGCATGCTCGGGGAGGAGGCGGAGCAGAGGTGAGCGGGGGTGGGAAGCTGCCGCATGGCTCCCCGGGGGGGGGGGGGAGAGCTGCCGCGGGGGGGGGGGGTGTGCCTCAGGGCAGGGCCGGGGGGAGCTGCCGCACGGGGGGGCCTCAGGGCGGGGGGGGGCAGGGAGCTACCACAGGGCTGCGGTGGGGAGGGTGCAAGGTGGAAGTTTCGCCTAGGGCGCGAAACTTCCTTGCACTGGCCCTGGTCACTGCTCACCCGCATCCGGCCTGCACCCTGCGCAGGGACAAGGCTCAGGTGAGCAGCTTGAGCCAGCCCGGCATGGGCGGGGGCGCTCGGATGAGTGGTCACCCTAGTGTGTTGGGAGTCTATGTGTGTGTAAGAGAGAGTGAGTGTGTGTTGGGAGTATGCGTGTGAGTGTGTGTGTTGGGTGTGTGTGTGTGTGTCTGTTAGGGGAGTGTGTGTGTGTGTGTGTGTGTGTGTGTGTGTGTGTGTGTGTGTGTGTGTGTGTGTGTGTGAGGGAGTGAGTGTGTGTGTGTGTGTGTGTGTGTTGGGAGTGTGCAAGTGTGTGTGTGAGAGAGAGAGAGAGAGAGAGAGAGAGAGAGAGAGAGAGAGTGTGTGTGTTAGGGGAGTGTATGTGAGGGAGAGAGTGTGTGTGTGTTAGGGGAGTGTGTGTGAGGGAGAGAGTGTGTGTGTGTGTGTTGGGAGTGTGCAAGTGTATGTGTGGGTGTGTGGGTGTGTGGGTGTGTGTGTGTGTGTGTGTGTGTGTGTGTTAGGGGAGTGTGTGTGAGGGAGAGTGTGTGTGTGTTGGGAGTGTGCAAGTGTGTGTGTGAGAGAGTGTGTGTGTTGGGGGAGTGTGTGTATGTGTCACAGTGAGTGTGTCAGCACGCTATCTGTTTAAGAAGAGCATTAGGAGCCTGAACAGCAGCGCCGGCAGCTCCCACTCCAGATACAGAGGCACCAGCACAGACACGCTCCCCCTCGCCCCCACCCCAGCTCAGCAGAGACCGGGTACACAGGTGGGAGGGAGGGGGACACCCTGACATCAGCAAACCTCCTCCCCAGCACACAGGCTCCAGGTCCCGAGCTTGGCCAGGGCAGCTGCATGGGTGGGGGCAGAGGGGGGGCAGGAGCAGCGGTGGCTGCAGACACAGTGGAGCAGGGCAGTGGGGGGGGGCACCCCCATTTCAGCGGAGTTACCTGGCTGCTCCAGCTTGCCCCCCCGCCGCCCCCGCAGCTCAGTCCGTCCACCCTCTCCAGACGCTGCCATGCCTGGCTGGCTGCCCCTAAGCCCCGCTGTTGGCAGGTCAGGTGGGTGGGGTGTATTAGCGCGGCGCCCTCTTGAATATGCACCCTGGGCCACCCAGCCCGCCCACCCCGCCGCTGTAGCATGTCTGGGGAGGATGCTTTAAGCCAGTGGGTCTCAAACTTTTTTATTGGCGACTCCTTTCACACAGCCAGCCTCTGAGTGCGACCCCCCCTAGTAAATTAAACACACTTTTAAATATATTTAACACCATTATAAATGCTAGAGGCAAGCGGGGTTTGTGGTGGAGGCTGACAGCTCACGCCCCCCCACCCCATGTAATAACCTCACAAACCCCTGAGGGGTCCCGACCCCCAGTTTGAGAACCCCTGCTTTAAGCCAATGGGAGAAACTCTCCCACCAACGTAGTGCTGTCTACACGGCAGGTTAGGGTCGCTATAACTACATCGCTCAGGGGGTGAATTTGTCACACCCCTCAGTACCATGTTACTGCAGTGTGTGTGTAGTGTATAGACCTTACCAGAGACTCCTATTGACTTCAATGGGAATTAAAACAAGCATCTTGAGAAATTACTCTAAAAAGCTGTAGCACAGATATAATTTTCTATTAGATGTTACAGGATGATGCAAAACTGTGACCTTTAAAAGTTTTAACTTCAGTAAAATATGATTCTATTTTAACTTAGATCCATCAAATTATTTTACTCTAGCCAGGGCCGGCTCCAGGCACCAGGCAACCAAGCTGGTGCTTGGGGCGGCACCTGGAGGGGGGCGGCGCGGCGCTCGGGCCGCCGGGGAGAGCAGGGCCACAGCCGGGCTCGCCGCCCTCCCCCCGGCGCTCTGGCCGCCCTCCCCCCCCGCGCCCTTCCCCCGGCTGCCGGGGGGAGAGCGGAGCCCCCGCCGGGGCTCGCCGCCCCCCCCCCCCGGACTCCGCCCCCCCCCCCACGGGGGGGGGGGGCGGCCGGAGGCTTTTTTGCCTGGGGCGGCAAAAAAGCCAGAGCCGGCCCTGACTCTAGCTAAAACCGAGAAAAGCTAACCGTAGGGAAAGACGAATGCTTCTACAGTATTTCTATATTAAGACAATCTTTATGCAACTCTCAAACCAGGGAGACATGATTCATAGTGCTCGGTTCTGTTTATTCAGTAATTTGTTCTTAAGCTAATGCTGATGTTTTAAGTGGTAGCTGGTAAACATGGCAAATAATTAAGTTAAAATAAAAAAGGGTGATTAAATAATGAATGTAAACTGTATTTGTGATTTTGGGTACATTGTAATTTAACTACCACGATCAGTCGGTAGATCTATACGTATGATTAAGCCCGTTCCCTCCCACCCCTTACACCCCCAATAGAGAAGTCAAACTACGCCTATGCCTAGGGTGCAATTTGCTTGTTAATTACAGTCTTGTGCTTGGTGCTCAGGGCCTGACTCGGGTGGCCCCACATGTGCTGATGTTCCCAGCACACCCATGCAGCGTAGTTAGTGCCTCCATGGCCTTGGCGTCTCCTTGTTAAGGCTCAGGGCGCTTGTATTTAATGCCCACGTTGGTTAATTTAAGCATTGCAGAATTCACCTGAAGGCCACCAAAGCCTGGCACTGCAGCTGAGTGCAGCCCTCCGTCCCCCTTCCGTGGCCTTCCAAGATGGCATCTGATTGTTAATCTCTGCAGCCATCCTCAGCTACAGCAGCTTCCCTCCATGATGGGCCCCACTGCAGTCCTGAGAGCCCCCTTGCCCCTCATTTTGCTTCCACCCTGTTTCTGGGCTAGGTCAATAGGGATCCCTCTTCAGTGCTGACTTGGGGGGGGGGTGATCAGGGGTGACCTAACCTTAGGCTAAGAATGCCTGTCATTTAACCCTCAGAGTGCTGTACGGGGTAAATGAGAGTTGATCAGGGGCCGTGGCGTCTGTCATTCTGTAGCTGTGGGGTTAATCACAGAACCCTCCCTGCCACAGAATCTCAGCTCCTTCACAATAACTCCAGCCCTCCTGGTCACAAAAACCCCTTCGAAATGTGAGCGGAATGAAACCAAGCAGCAGGGTCAGCCTGAGTCTGCAGAGAGCCTGAAACAAAGAGGTGGAAACAGCCCTGTTCATTTAAATGGGGGGTTGGCTCTGAAACCTAAGGATAATTTAAATGACAGTTGTTAACTGCTTCACAGCTGAACATTTTAGCAGAAAGATCCAGCTAGCGTGCTTATCCCACACGCCTAACCCGCTCCTCTGGGGACCAACCCCCCGAGGGGCCCCTTCCCAGCTACCAAGCCCCATACCCAGCTTTGCCTCTCTGCCATTGCCACGCTGCAGTTCTGAGTCTGGGATACAAAGATCCTCGGCACGTTGAAAGCTGAGCATGTGGGGAGAGAAATTGACCTCATCTGAATCTCAAGATAAACCGCCCGGGTGCAGCCTTTGTTTGTACATCGGATCCAGTAAAAACCTCCTGCAGCTGCTGCAGAATCTCCCCCAGCAGGGGCCCCGAATCCAAGGATTTGGATCCAGCCCTGAGACCCTGCTGCCACACAGCACCTGGGCATTAACTAACTGGCTATGAATTCCAGCCCCTGCCAATCCAGGCCATGGCAGCACCATCCACCCGCCTTGTCAGCTCCCACTGCCAGCACAGGCAGTGAGACCAGGCTCCTGCTCAGTAAAAGCGTCTGCCCTGGGCATTGGGCACAGCCTGGGTCTGTGGTTTCCCAGATGGGCCCCACACCCCTGTTGTCAGTGATGCGGAACCAGCCCCTTCAGTGCTGCCCAGCCTGTTCCTCCAGCCAGACTCAGCTGCAGCCTGGTTATTAACACTCTGCTGGGCCACCTGCTGCTCCAGTTACTGACCCAGCACGGAGCTCATTTTTCTGATTTAACCCTTAGAGGGCTGGATCCACGTGAAGGCTCTGAGCCAGCCACACGCTCTGCAGCGTCTGTGATTTATCCAGCCCAGAATAGATCTGGTTTGATGAGAAGTGTCTTGTGGGGAAGCCAGAATGACTGTTGGGAGGCACGCCGGGCCCAGCTCCGATGCCCTGGCACTCCTCTGCTCCACACCCCTCCGCAAGGCTCACGCTCATGGGGCTTCACTCCCTGGGGGGCAGCTGACAACGTCTCATCACAGCGTTCTTCCTTGTTGCACCACTAGGCTGAGCAGCTTCTGGATCCTGAGCTCAGCAACAATCTGTCCTGGCCTCCTGCCCTCACCAGAACCCCCCATGGAGCCCCCCAGCAGCTGCAGACACAAAGAAATGCCCAAGGTCCTTGCAGCCGGGCCTGGGGGCACAGACTACCATGACCAAGGTGCTCCAGAGCCAGGCACAGCTCAGTTATTAGTTATTTAGTTGTGTTACTGTAGAGCAATGGGCCCCCAACTTTTCATGTCATGCCCCCCTTACTCCTGTCCCCCCCAGGAGCCGGGGCCGGGAATAGAGCTGGGGGTGGGGCCAAGGCCGTGAGCAGAGCCATGGATGAGGGAGGGGCCGGAGCAGATCTGGGCTGGGTGGTGCTCCCTCCCCAACCCTGTGGGGCTGGCCCAAGCCCCCCTGTACCCCATAAACTTTCCTCCATGCTCCCAAAGGGGGGCATGCCCCACAATTTGGGGACCACTGCCGTAGAGTTTATGAGGCCGAGTGCTGGGCTGGGACCACACTATGCTAGGTGCTGTTCAGACACAGAACAAAGAGATGGTGCCTGTCCAAGGAGCGTATAATCCGTGTGTGACGACCAACAATAGACTGAAGGCACTTTATTGAATTAAGTTAAATGTTATTGAGTTAGGCTTAATACCTTTGGGGTCCATTGTGTTAACAATGCAGCTGGGGATGTGTTATTGTGCAATTCTATGCAGCTACCTTCTCTAGGAGACTAATGTAATCTCTAGAGGGACAAGGTGGACGATGTAATAGCTTTGATTGGACCAACTTCTGAAGTTTAAAGATACTCTATTACCTCACCCGCCTTGTCTCCGGAATGCAGTCTCTGGAGGGATTAGGAATGTCAACGGTCTTTATGGAACAATACTGTGAAGCAGATTTCCTAGGAAGTACCTGGGGGTAAGGGGAATAATGGAAATGCCCACTTAGAATCCCTGTTGAAGCTATGCTGCGGGGAGGAAAACCCACTGTCTACTAATTCTCTGCTCCCTGACCTGGCTAAGGAGAGGACTAAACGCATGTGCTTGTTCTGAGCTGAAGCTGTGATGAGCTTGTGACCACCAAGGTGAGCGCATGGATGGGGTGCTGAAGGGCTGGGGGCTCTCACATACCTGTAGGGTCTGTAGTGCTTTTACTTTAAGAATCAAACAGGTTTGCCCAGAAAGAGCTCTGTGATTACTTATAATTGTTGACAATGACTCAGTTATTTGTCGGTCTCCGAAGAGGAAGCCAGCAGGTCTCCTTGGGAGGCTGGCTCTGCTGGGAATAACACAGGACTTGGTTTACAATGGCGGCAATGGCACCATGACACCAAGCCTACACTGGGAAGAGGCCCGTTACAGACCCACTCAGTGCATTGCGTGAAAAAATACTTTCTTGTATTTGTTTTATACCTGCTACCTATTAATTTCATTTGGTGGCCCCTTGTTTTTGTATTATGAGAAGGAGTAAATAACACTTATTTATTTACTTTCTTTATACCACTCATGATTTTATAGACCTCTATCATATCCCCCCTTAGTCGCCTCTTTTCCAAGCTGAAAAGTCCCAGTCTTATTAGTCTCTCCTCATACGGAAGCCATTCTATACCCCTAATCATTTTTGCCCTTTTCTGAACCTTTTCCAATTCCAATATATCTTTTTTGAGATGGGAAGACCACATCTGCACGCAGTATTCAAGGTGTGGGCATACCATGGATTTATATAGAGGCAATATGATATTTTCTGTCTTATTACCTATCCCTTTCTTGATGATTCCCAACATTCTGTTCGCTTTTTTGACTGCCGCTGCACATTGAGTGGATGATTTCAGAGAACTATCCACAATGACTCCAAGATCCCTTTCTTGAGTGGTAACAGCTAATTTAGATCCCATCATTGTATATGTATAGTTAGGATTATGTTTTCCAATGTGCATTACTTTGCATTTATCAACATTAAATTTCATCTGCCATTCTGTTGCCCCATCACCTAGTTTTGTGAGATCCTTTTGTAGCTCTTCGCAGTCTGCCTGGGACTTAACTATCTTGAGTAGTTTTGTATCATCTGCAAATTTTGCCACCTCACTGTTTCCCCCTTTTTCCAGATCGTTTATGAATATGTTAAATAGGACTGGGCCCAGTACAGATCCCTGGGGGACACCACTATTTACCTCTTTCCATTCTGAAAACTGACCATTTATTCTTACCCTTTGTTTCCTATCTTTTAACCAGTAACCAATCCAGGAGAGAACCTTCCCTCTTATCCCATGACTGCTTATTTTGCTTACGAGCCTTTGGTGAGGGACCTTGTCAAAGGCTTTCTGAAAATCTAAATACACTATATCCACTGGATCTCCTTTGTCCGCATGCTTGTTGACCCCCTCAAAGAATTCTAGTAGATTGATGAGACATATTTCCCTTTACAAAAACCATGTTGACAATTTCCCAACAAATTATGTTCATCTATGTGTCTGACAATTTTGTTCTTTACAATAGTTTCAACCAATTTGCCCGGTACTGAAGTCAGGCTTACTGGCCTGTAGTTGCCAGGGTCATCTCTGGAGCCCTTTTTAAAAATTGGCGTCACATTAGCTATCCTCCAGTCATTTGATACAGAAGCTGATTTAAATGATAGGTTACAGATGACAGTTAGTAGTTCTGCAATTTCACATTTGAGTTCCTTCAGAACTCTTGAGTGAATACCATCAGGTCCTGGAGACTTATTACTGTTTAGTTTATCAATTTGTTCCAAAACCTCCTCTAATGACACCTCAATTTGGGACAGTTCCTCAGATCTGTCACCCAAAAAGAATGGCTCAGGTTTGGGAATCTCCCTCACATCCTCAACAGTGAAGACCAATGCAAAGAATTCATTTAGTTTCTCCGCAATGACTTTATCGTCTTTGAGTGCTCCTTTAGCATCTGGATCGTCCAGTGGCCCCACTGATTGTTTAGCAGGCTTCCTGCTTCTGATGTATTTGCTATTACTTTTAAAGTCTTTGGCTAGCTGTTCTTCAAATTCTTGGTTTTTCTAATGATATTTTTACACTTCATTTGCCAGAGTTTATGCTCTTTTCTATATTCCTCATTAGGATTTATCTTCCACTTTTTAAAGGATGCCATTTTGCCTCTCACTGCTTCTTTTACTTTGTTGTTTAACCACGGTGGCTCTTTTTTGGTTCTCTTACTGTGTTTTTTAATTTGGGATATACATTTAAGTTGAGCCTCTATTATGGTGTCTTTAAAAAGTTTCCACGCAGCTTGCAGGGATTTTACTTTTGATGCTGTACCTTTTAATTTCTCTTTCACTAACCTCCTCATTTTTGTGTAGTTCCCCTTTCTGAAATTAAATGCTACAGTGTTGGGCCGCTGTGGAGATTTCCCCCCCACAGGGATGTTAAATTTAATTATATTATGGTCACTATTACCAAGTGGGCCAGCTATTTTCACCTCTTGGACCTGATCCTGTGCTCCACTTAGGACTAAATCAAGAATTGCCTCTCCTCTGGTGGGTTCCAGGACTAGCTGCTCCAAGAAGTAGTCATTTAAGGTGTCAAACCAGATTCTCAAACCAGGCAACCCCTCCCCCGCACATCTCACCTGTAGGCCGGCTCTGAGCACACCTGACCCCCACAAAAGACAGCCGTGGACAGCAGAGTGGGAATGTTTCAGGCAAGCAGCCTGGGGTATGGCAGAATAGCTGGATACCCAGGGGTCAGGGCGCTCCCGTTTCAAATCCCCACCCCTCCAGGAGAGGGTTTGTGACAGTGTACCCCATAAGGCTTTATGGGGAGGGGGTGCTTATAAATGTATGTATGACATAACTGGAATATGTTTTGTGCTGCCTGTGCCAGGTAACATATCTCCGTAAAGGTTATGGTCTACTATATCTATTCATCCTATTTGTACATATATATATCATTTTCTACTTGAGGTTAAGAATATGGGCTGTATGCTTGCTTGGTTTCTAAGTAAGCTTTGGGAGGCATTTGGTCAGCTTCTTTAGGAAGGTTTCAGAGTAGCAGCCGTGTTAGTCTGTATCCGCAAAAAGAACAGGAGTACTTGTGGCACCTTAGAGACTAACAAATGTATTAGAGCATAAGCTTTCGTGGGCTACAACCCATCCGAAGAAGTGGGTTGTAGCCCACGAAAGCTTATGCTCTAATAAATTTGTTAGTCTCTAAGGTGCCACAAGTACTCCTGTTCTTTCTTTAGGAAGGAATTCGCCAGGTTAAGTACCTGATCAGGAAACACTTGGAGAACAATGCATCTTGGAATGCTCCAATCCACATAAGAAGTCTTCCTGGAGACATGCAAGATACCATGTGGACAATGGCGTCGGCCTGTAAAGACTGAGTCATGCAGGGGCATGTGACTTGCCCAGGTGACTCCAAAACTCCATCTTGGAGCTGGACTTTGCATAGGAGGGGGGTTTCCACCCACAAGAGAGAGTCTATTTAAACCTGTGGGAGACCCCTCCATTTTGTCTTCAGCTGGCTAAAGAAGGAACTTCTCCACACACCCCCAGGATACTTGAAGGAGACTGAAACAAAGGACAGTAACTACAGGGGGTGTGAGTGATTGCTGGACCCAGGCTAAAAGGAGATTAGCCTGTAAAAGGGAGTGCTCTAGAACTGGTGAGGAAATTATCTGTATTTAGTTTGATTAGACATAGATTTGCGCATTTTATTTTATTTTGCTAGGTGACTTACTTTGTTCTGTCTTTTACTACTTGGAACCACTTAAATCCTACTGTCTGTATTTAATAAAATCACTTTTTATTTAGTAATTTACTCAGAGTATGTATTAATACCTGGGGGAACAAACAACTGTGCATATCTCTCTATCAGTGTTATAGAGGGCGAACAATTTATGAGTTTGCCCTGCATAAGCTTTATGCAGGGTAAAACGGAGTTATCTGGGTTTAGACCCCATTGGGAGTTGGGCATCTGAGTGCTAGAGACAAGCACACAACTGTGAGCTGTTTTCAGGTAAACTTGCAGCTTTGGGACAAGTGATTCAGACCCTGGGTCTGTGTCTGGAGCCAGACGGGAGTGTCTGACTCAGCAAGACAGGGTGCTGGAGTCCTGAGCTGGCAGGGAAAACAGGAGCAGGGGTAGTCTTTGCACATCAGGTGGCAGCTCCCAAGGGGGTTTCTGTGATCCAACCCGTCACAGGGTTCACAGCTGAGAATCCCAAGAGGGCTCCGAACTCCTGTGGAGGGGAGGGGCTTAGGCCTCTCGATATTGGCAAGCTTGGGCAGCTCCCTGCTCTCGTGCTGGTTTCTGTGAGCCCCAGCCTGTACAGGGAGCCCGGCGCTCAGGCAAGCAGGCACCTGAACACCAGGCACTGCAACACCTACGTCCCTCTGTGGATTTAGCCCTGAGTGACTCAGTGCCGGTGGTGCAGTGCGGCTGTGGCTGTACAGAGCAGGGACGCGAACGCAGCTCTCCCCATAGCAAGGGCCCTCTAACCACTGCACCCTCCTGCCTCCCCAGTGAAGGCTGCAACTGACAAGATGGACTCATGCTTGGAGGTCTCTCCCTGTCACCCCAGTCTGTCTCCCCCCATCCCTGCTGCATGTGGGAGGCTGGTGGCTGCTGGGGGAGTAGGAGGGGTCTGGGCTGTAGTGCTGCTGCTACCTGGATGACGCTCAGCTCTGCAGACCCCAGTGTCTGGGGCCTGGGCAGCCTCCCTGCTCCCCGGCCTGGCTGAGTCAGGGATGGATGGCGTGAGCTGGCTGAGCTGGTGTTGGGAGTGTTGGTTGGTTGGCTCCCTCAGGCACCCAGTGGCTATCTTAGGGCTGGTCTACACTGGGGGGCGGGGAATCGATCCAAGATACACAACTTCAAGTATCTTGGATCGAATTACCTGGGGTCCACACGGCGCGGGATCGATGGCTGCGGCTCCCCCGTCGACTGCGCTACCGCCACTCGCTCTGGTGGAGTTCCGGAGTCGACGGTGAGCGCGTTCGGGGATCGATATATCGCGTCTTAACGAGACGCGATATATCGATCCTGGATAAATCGATTGCTACCCGCCGATACGGCGGGTAGTGAAGACGTACCCTCAGATGAGGATCTGCACCCAGCCACAGGTAGCGGCAGAGGTTTGGGAGGCTGCGTGTCTCCTCTCCTGAGGCTCTGATGGGAACCTCAGAGCTTGCCTATGGCTTTGTCTCGTGGAGGCAGGACTCCTGTCACGTGCAAGCACATGGATAAATAAATCTAAGCTCAGTGGAGGAGGCAAGAATAGAACCCCAAAGCCTTGGGGCCCAGTCCCCTCTTCGCACCACTCGGCAACATGTCCCATGTCATGGGATCTGCGGAGAGGCGCAGCGTCCTTTAGGCTGGCTGGATCCAGTAGCCCAGCATCCCTGTAAACCCTAAACCGAGATTCAGCATCTTTGTCCCTTAGGTCTGTTCTCACCCACAGACAGCGGCACTATTCCCCCAGCTCAGCACTGTCCTTGGGACTTGGGCTGGTAGAACCATCTCATTCCAGCCAGGAGTGTCCCTTCCCTGAGCTGCCAGATCCCGTTCCCAGGGCAACGGGAGCAGGAGTGGGTGCGAAATGCTCTTGACTCAGCGTGGGGACGCTGCAGCCAGTGCACTGGTATAATTGGCTGGGCTGGGTGCAGAGAATTGGCACCAGCATGACAGGTGCCTTAGGAGCACCAGAGAAAGGCAGCAATGACTCAGAGCAAGCTGCCGAGCAGCAGATTCACTGCTTTTCTCTCTCCCCCGTGGGCAGGTCAGCAGGGGTGGGGGAGCAGACCCTCGGCTCTCCTGGGCTGCAGTAGGATAAGGCTAAGGAAGGGGTTCTCTGCGCCCCAGCAGCAGGAGAGGACTGGAGCTGCAGCAGTAGGACACAGGCTGGCTGGCCAGCAGGCAAGGCACAGAGCCTGTGGGGAGCAGAGACTGGACAGCTGAACAAAGGGGCCAGGAGCATGGGCTGGCAGCTCCCCAAAGGGCAGGGCCCGAGAATCAGCTGTTGCACCCCTGGTGTTGCAGCCTGGGAATGGGGCAGGCGCAGAGTACACATAATGGGGCTGGGGGGTGGAAGTTGCAGCCTAAGAGTGGCTCACAGGACAAACAGCCTGGGCAAGAGCTGCGGGAGAGTCCCTGTGAGACAGCAGTGTGGGAACAGACCCCGCCCAGGGGGAACCTGCAGGCCAGGACGTAGGGGAACGGGGGGCGCAGGAATGGGACAGGGGGCTCCCTATGGGGCAGGGCTGGACATATGGATGATTATGGGGGTGTGCGTAGGGGCGAGAACACAGTGTGCGCACTGTGGGGGTGCACAGGAGTGAAGCAAGAAGTGGTGTCCACCCTAGAGGCCTGTCTGAAGAACAATGGTGGAGCCCCCCCTTCCCTTTGCTGCCTGAGCTGGGCCTGCTGCCGCAAGCCGGTGCTTGTTTCCGGCTGGGGTTGCCAATGCTGGTTGGACGTATTCCTGGAGATTTCATCACACAATATAACCTTTAATTAAAGGTTAATCTTTACTCCTGGAGACTCCAGGATGATCCTGGAGACTGGCAGTCCTATTTCCGGATGGTGCTGTCTGCCTCCCCTAGGCCATGGCAGTTTACCAACGGGCCCATGGGACATGTGCCCAAAGGCCCCAGCCAATCTGACAGCACCCCGCAAAATCACCGAAACTCTGGCCCCTATCCCTGCTCCTCCTTTTCCCCTGAGGCCCCACACACTGGCCAGGCCAGAAGCAGGAGCCCAGCTGTGGTAGGATGACCATATTCGCCCCCCTCCCCACCCCCTGAGCAGAGCTGGCCCACTGGGGTGACCAGATGTCTCTATTTTATAGGGACAGTCCCAATTTTTGGGTCTTTTTCTTATATAGGCTCCTATTACCCCCCACCCCCTGTCCCAATTTTTCACATTTGCTGTCTGGTCACCCTATGGCCCAAGCCCCCTTGCTTCCCTATGTGTGGTTGGCCCAAGCCCCACTGCTTACCCCCCTTCAATCCCCACCACTCACCCCCCCCCAACCAAGCCCTGCCACTCATCCCCCCGAACCACTTTTTGGCAAAACTGGGCATTTGTCCCATTTGCTCTTGCCAACTGATTATCTAGTTGGCAAGAGGCCAAACTGGGGCCAAAATAGGACATATGGTCACCCTAGGCCAGTGGTCCCCAAACTTTTTTGGTCGCCCCCCCTTACCCAGGCTGGATCCCCTGTTCCCAGGCCGAAGGGAGCAGGAGTGGGTGCGAAATGCTCTGGACTCAGCGTGGGGACGCCGCAGCCAGTGCACCGGTATAATTGGCTGGGCTGGGTGCTCCCCTGGTCCAGAGCTGGGAGTGGGGGCTGGGAGCCAGGGGCCAGGAGTGGGGCTGTAGCTGCAGCTGGGGGCATGGTCAGGAGCAAAGCCATAGCTGGAGCTAGGGTGCACTCCCTCCCCACTCCCCATGGGGGCTGACCCAGGCCCTGCTATGCCCCCCCCAACATATTCCTCTGTGCCCCCTTAGGGAACATGCCACACATATTGGGGACCATTGCCCTAGGCTGTGCAAGAGCCGCCCAGGGAGCCCAGGCAGCTGTGGGGAGCCCCAGATCCTCCACCTGCCCTGGGCAGTGGTTCAGGGGGGCTGAGAGCAGCCCCCGGCCCATGTCCCTGCCCTCCAGGGCGCACTGCCCCGGGCAGGTGGAGGGTTCAGGGCTCCCCAGGCAGCTCTTACCATGGCCCTGCTTCTGGCCGTGGCCTTGGGGGGAAGGCGATGGGGGGGGCAAATATTCTTTGTGCCCAGGGCCCCAATAAATCTTAATCCGCCTCTGCCCATAGGCGTGTGTTGGGGCAGAGAAGACTCCATGCAGCTCAGCTAAAGATAGGGTGCCTGAGACCCGCCCGCTCTCGCAGTGCATCCCCAGGGGCTCTGCATGCTCCCCTCCCAGACACTTCCCAGACGAAGGGCAAGTCTGGCTGGAGTCCAGATTGCTTGGAGGAGTCCCTGCTGGCTGAGACATGTAGAGCATTCCCAGCTGCCCTGGCTATTCCAGCACAAAAGAAAGTTTTGGAGATTCTCTCTCCCTCCCACCCCCCCGAATGCAATCACATATCTGCATGCACACGTTTCCGTCCCTGCGTCAGTTTTAGAGGATAAATATTGAGGGAGGGGGAATGGTCACTTTTTGCTGTTATTTTTTGTAACTGAAAGTTCGTCAGAGGTTGCGAAATGAAATCAGCTTCTGAGAAACGACACTGGTGAGGCCACATCTGGAGTATTGCATCCAGTTTTGAGCCCCCCACTACAGAAAAGATGTGGAGAAATTGAAGTCCAGCGGAGGGCAACGAAAATGATCAGGGGCCTGGGGCACATGACTTATGAGGAGAGGCTGAGGGACCTGGGCTTGTTTAGTCTGCAGAAGAATAGAGGGAGAGGGGATTTGATAGCTGCTTTCAACTACCTGAAGGGGGGTTCCAAAGAGGATGGAGCTCGGCTGTTCTCAGTGGTAGCAGATGACAGAACAAGGAGCAATGGTCTCAAGTTGCAGTGGGGGAGGTCTAGGTTGGATATTAGGAAACACTATTTCACTAGGAGGGTGGTGAAGCACTGGAATGGGTTACAGAGGGACCTTAGAGGTTTTTAAGGCCTGGCTTGACAAAGCCCTGGCTGGGATGATTTAGTTGGGGTTGGTCCTGCTTTGAGCAGGGGTTGGACTAGATGACCTCCTGAGGTGTCTTCCAACCCTAATCTTCTCTGATTCTATGAAGAATGGCCCTCTTTCAAAATGGCTCCGAGCTGTCGTTGCTTCCAGCATGAGTGAAACTGAGCTGCATTCAGTGAAAACGGTAGCAGCATCCTGTGTTGCAAGGAAGCAGATTCAGGACCCCTGCAAAGAGCCAGCAAATGGAGGCAGTGGACATTTCTGCCGAGGGCACCTGGCATTTTGGCCTCATTGAGAACAATAGAAGATGGCAGCCCATTTTGAAATGGGGCACCCATGGCATTCTCTGACCAACTATAGGCCAGCCTCTGCTGAAGGAGAAACTTTCACTCTGAGTAATGTCAAAAATGGCCATTGCCTCTAAAACGTGGCTGGAAACATGGTCAATGTGCAGGATTTCAGTGGGAAGCTGGAAGAGTTAGGGTTATTCTGTTCAGATCATCGCAGACAGAAAAGGTCTGACGTAGGGTTCTCAGAATCTTAGAGGATCCATTTTTAATTAGTTTTTATTTAAACTAGTTAACAGATGTCCTGGTACATTCTCAGAAAACCCATTCCACACTCAGAGCACGCACAGTCATGTTGAAGGCTAATTTGCACTTTTCACAGTAACAAAGTGGTTGAATCCCTGCTGTAAGTGCAAAACTTGGCCCAAACTGAGCTGTGGAGCCCAGACAGGCACCTCCACGATGCTGCATCTGCGCAACTTGAGGCTGGGTTTGGGTGGTGGGGATAGGGACCGCTGCTAATGGTCCCTATCCTAATGTGCTGCTAATGGTCTGGCTGAGACATCCCCCTTAAAGAGCTGGCATTCCTCCACCTCCCCACCCTCCAGTTTACACCAAGCCCCGGTGCAGAGCTGTGTAACCGGGGCTCTGCAGATGAATGTCACGACTTCTCTCCATTTTCTCCAAGCTGTACCATTTACAGAGTTCTCTACAAACGCCACCTGGATGCAGAAATAGCCTCCTGGAGAAAAGCCAGTGACAAGCGTCACACCACCTGCTTCCTCCCATTATCTTAGCAAACCATCGCTGCGGCACAGGGTTAGTGCGGCTGGCTCTTAGTCAGCGGGCTGAGCCTAGCCAGGGAGGTAGCTGTTTCCTCTGGGTTTCCTTTGAGAACGCTTGGTGCATACGTCTCTGAGCGTCTGGCTCTGACTTCTCTGACAACGTACAGGGTTGACGGACTCTCCTACTGAGAAATTAATTGATGCACAATTCCTGCTAGGGAGAATCTGCTTGTGAGAGGTCACGAGGTGGTACGGGGCCTATGGCTATTCAAACATAAATGCTTCTGGAAAAGCACTTAGAGTTCCTAAGGGACAATGATACAACACCCAGCACCACAGAACATATTCTAAAGCCACGGACCTATCGATAGCACCTCTTCTATGATACACGGTCCCTACCCTCCTAGCCCAGACAACCTCAATGCTCTCCTCTGTGTGGCTGTCAGTCAGGCCTTATTCCCTGTCCCGTTATAACAAACAAGTCTAGGACATTTTGGGCTCTGGGAGGGATTGACCCTCGCTCTGGGGACACGTTGCCCCTGCTAAGCTATGCAAAGAGGCCTGGATCTCCCAGCTCTGTGCCACCACTGCAAAACCACTGGCACAGGGGGCGTTCAGGGACAGGAGGAGACATGGCCTACAGAGTCCTGCACCCAAGCTAAGCTCTGCTGACACAACACTTAGAGAGCCTATTACTTAGGGCAGCCCTCAGGCTGCTCTAGCCTGCACCAATCTGTCCCCATCTGCCTCAGCACAGGACAGGCACACAGCCTCTCCAAGGCCCCTGTGCTGACTGAGGCCCGCAAGGCACTGTAGAGATTCACACGCTCTCAGATCTGTTGTGTCCATCACTCTGCTCTGAATTATTCAGCAGAATAAACCCTGAGCTCCATGACTGACGCCATCCTCACCAAACGCCCAGAGAGGGAGAGGTAGGCCCACCAGCTGAGATCTCAGCCCCTCCCTGATGCCATCTACAGGACCATGCTGTTCTGGGACATGGGCACAGAGCTGGACCTGCAGCAGCCAGAGGAGGGAGGCAAGCCAGCCTGCGCCTCCCTCTATCAAAGACCCTCCAATGATTTTTCTCATCTTTCCATTCCCTGCTTGCTCTCTTTCTCCTCCTTTCCCCCTCCTCCTCCCGGCCTCGGCCTCTCTGTAACAGCAAGGGTTTATCACCTCTGGGGTACAGGCAGATGCTGTTGTAGGAGCTGTGAGGAGCAGCTGGAGAATCTTCTGTCCCAGGGACATGGGTGCCTGGAGCCTTCAGTTAGGCAAATCTTCCTGCCCCAATCCCCATCCTTTCATGTATTTATACCTGCTCCTGTATTTTTTACTTCATACATCTGATGAAGTGGGTTCTAGCCCACGAAAGCTTATGCCCAAATAAATTTGTTAGTCTCTAAGGTGCCACACGGACTCCTTGTTTTTTTTTTGCTGATACAGACTAACACGGCTACCACTGAAACCCAACCCCTCTGTCAGTGATTCTTCTGGAGAAAGTGCTCCACGGGGTACGCTGCTGTGCCTGAGACACTGGCTCTTGGCACTCCTGAACAGCACAGCTGGGAGCACTCTATCTGCACTCAGGGATTCTGCTGTTGCTGCACTTGGCGCCAGTCCGTTTCCCCATGCAATGTGACTCCCTCCAGTACATCCGTTCTCAGAACATATGTCAAGAATTTGTTCCAAAAAACACTGATGGCAGAACAGAACTAGACTGCAAAGGAAAATCCAGTTTCAACTTTAACTCTAGTGCTGCTCTCAGCACCAATCCCTACAGCACTACAGAGCCAATACTGCACACAGGACGGGGGGGAGTGTGGGGGGGCTGTGCGGGGACTGTCAGCCATCCAAGTGGGAATCGGGAGCCAAGGACAGGGTGTACTGGGAGAATGAGCCTGTTGAGAGTTCTTGATGGTATTCTGGCAGCTGCTACACTGTTCATCCAGTTTTAATGACAAGGGTTATTAAAGCCCAGGGAGCGCGATCTGGAACTGAGCTGAAAGCCATCAAGTCACAGTCAAGCCACGGAAGGGACCCACCTGCGCTGTATCTAACGTTGTCCAAAGGATTGTTCCTGTATGGATTTCTCCCTTGGAGCTGATGCCATCCGGAGGGCAGGGGCCCAGCAGGATTTCCAGGGCTGCCTCAGGAGCGTATAGATTCTCTTGCCCTTCTCAGACATCAGAACCTTTCCCATTCTCTACTGATGGACGTGGGGATATGGGACCAGTGACTGGCTGGTCTGGATCTGGCCACAAGCCGGCTGAGGAGCCCCTTGTAACAGAGCTGAGGACTGTAGCACAGTGAAGAAAATGCCCATGCACCTTGCCCACAGTAACCCAGGAAGCCTGCGGTTGGACCACCCATGTGCCAGTCCAGGACCTGACACAAGCCCCTCCATGGAAGTGGAGGGGAGGTACCCACTAATGCGTCCCTCTCACCTGGGGAGCATGAGTGAGCCACTCTCCACAGCCCATAGAGCTGGGCCGAGCTGGAGAGGGGATGCTGTTCCCTCCTTCCCTGGTGGGGCTGGTTCGGGGACACAGCAAAGCGAAGGACACCAACACCTCCATAAATATCTCTGTTCATAAAACACTCTCAGAAACTAACAAAATATACAATCTAGGCCCCTAGTGAGGCTGGGCTGCGATTCCTTGCCATGCGGTGCAGCCAGGGTGGGCTGGGCTATGCTGCCTTGGAGACCCTCAGTGCACAGAGGCTGGCTCAACGAGGCCTCGGCGCTCTACCTGGGCACAGTACTTCTCAGGCAGGCCGGCAGCTCTAGAAACAAAGAAAACAAGGGAAGGGACGTCAAGCCCCAAGGTCCTGCTGCAGAATGCTGGGGTGTGGGCCTGGCCCACGTCCCGAGCCCCCTTCTCTCCAGGTCCTACAGAGCCAGCTGGGAGGGCCACACTGGACTTGGCACTACCAGCCTCCTCGCCATGATCACTGGGGCCTTGGGCTGGTGAGGCAGGGGGCCTCTTCTCCATGGAATTTAAATCTGTCCCTCTGGCTGCTCCCCCTGGCGTCCCGCTGCCTGGTCACCATGAAGATGGGGCTGGTTCTGTTTGACCAAGAGGTTGGGGGCTGGCACCAGCTGGAGGGAATCTGCTGCCTCTTCCGCGGGGTGATCCATCCCCACGTGTGTATGGTGGAGGAAGTGCTGGGGGGCAGAAAGGAGGGCTGGAGGGGAGGCTCAGAGTGTATTGAGGCAGAAGGGGAAGCCTTGGGGGCAGCCCTAGGCACCTTTCCTGCTCTTCCCAGCTAACACCAGTGAACTGTTTCAGCCCTGCTAACCAGCTTCCTCTGCTGGCCTGCCCAGCTCTGCTCAGCGGCTGCTCCTCCCCCGCATCTCCCTGCCGACTCCATCACCTGCTCCCCATCATCTCCACAGCCCCCATCTACCCTGCTGGGCCCAGAACCAGGGAGTGGATTGTGACGTTGCACTCTATATGATTTTATAAAAATATGCTAATGTAACTGGAATATGCTTCATGCAAAAGGTCTCTTGTAAGGTATCATTACAAAGCTTATAATCTACTGAGTGTGTTCATCCTATTTGTATAAATGTATCATTCTTGTATCTGAAACTAGAAATATGAAATTTAACTCTGAGGGCCTATTGTAATTATACAAAGTGTGGGCCATTAATGGTGGTTTGGAATCTTGATGACTCCTATTAACCAGGACAATTGACTGCAGATGGCTCTAGGATGACCAGATGTTAAGGGAAAAACGCCGCAGTGGGGGCGTTTTTTGTTTTTGTTTTTTTACACTCATCCGTCCAGGAGTTCGGCGGCAATTCGGCGGAGAGCCCCTTCAGTCGTGGACGGTCTTCAGCGGTATTTCGGTGGCGGGTAATAAACCTTGCCGCCAAAGACAGAAGCACCCGCTGCCGAAATACCGCCGAAGACCGTCTGCGACTGAAGGACTCTCCGCCGAATTGCCGCCAAAGACCAGGAAACAAAATATTGGGACAAATGGCGTCCCGACCGTACTCTGGTCGGGACGCGGGACAAACTCCTCAAAATCAGGACAGTCCCGATTTTATCGGGACATCTGGTCACCCTAGATAGCTCTGTTTTACCTGTAAATCTTCCTGTATATGTGTGTGCTGGCAAGTGGGTAATGAAGTCTTACAGTGACATGTGATCATGTCACCTGAACTGGAGCCATCTTTAACCTGGTGCTTTTCCATTGAGAAGGGGGGGGGGGGGTTGGGAACCCAGAGGGACAAAGGATTCCCGCCTTATGCGAAAGATATATAAGTGGGTGGAACAGAGGAAAGGGGGAACCATCATGAGGAATCCCCTAACTACCACCTGAGCTGGAACAAGGGCTGTACCAGGGGAAAGAATTGTGCCCAGACTAGGAAAGAAATGTATTGAAACATCTCTGAGGGTGAGATCTTATCTGTATTCAGTTTCTTACTGTATTAGACATAGACTTGCATGTTTTATTTTATTTTGCTTGGTAATTCACTTTGTTCTGTCTGTTACTACTTGGAACCACTTAAATCCTACTTTCTGTATTTGATAAAATCACTTTTTACTTATTAATTAACCAAGAGTATGTATTAATGCCTGGGGGGGGGGGGCAAACAGCTGTGCATCTCTCTCGATCAGTGTTATAGAGGGCGAACAATTTATGAGTTTACCCTGTATAAGCTTTATACAGGGTAAAACAGATTTTTTTGGGTTTAGACCCCATTGGGAGTTGGGCATCTGAGTGTTAAAGACAAGAACACTTCTGTAAGCTGCTTTCAGTTAAGTCTGCAGCTTTGGGGCAAGTAATTCAGACTCCGGGTCTGTGTTGGAGCAGACGGGCGTGTCTGGCTCAGCAAGACAGGGTGCTGGGGTCCCGAGCTGGCAGGGAAATCAGGGCCAGAAGTAGTCTTGGCACATCAGTTGGCAGCTCCCAAGGGGGGTTCTGTGATCTAACCCGTCACATGGATATGGGGAGAGAAAGCAGGGATGGGGTTGTGACCCTAAACACCCCTGTATTCACACCCTACGCCCATGACAATGATCAAACTATCCTTGTGGGGTATCATTTGAAAAGCTACTAATACACAGGTCAATAATATCATTGTGGAATATATGTGACAAGTCCCTTGGGACTATGTTTTAAAGTCTGTATTTGAACAAAGTAGAAACAGGTCTGCCCAGGGCTGGCATACCAAAGAAGCAGGTGATTGGTGACAATCGGATGCAATTTACAATTGCGGTAAACAGAACCATTAAAGCTCACCAGTTGGTTGGGAGTCAGCAAGTCTAGGCCATAAACAACTGCGTGTTCACTTGTCTAACCAGCCTCATCGTCAGGCAGAGACAATGAAGCTACATTTACATGAAAGGTAACAAAGCCATTCAGTGAACAAGGGGAAGATACCGCATGCCTGTCTGCTGGCTGTTGGTGTCCGGGCTGTGAACTATGGCAGCAGAGCATTTACGGCAAGCTTGAACAACATGCGGCCCGGGGGCCACATGCGGCCCGCGTGGGCTCACTGTGCGGCCCGCGGGGGGTGAGTAGGCAAGCAGTGGGTGAGGGAGAGGGGCTGAGGAGGCGGGCGGGCAGTGGCAGGGGGTGAGTAGGCAGGCGGGCAGTGGGGGGGACAGGTGAGCTGGCGGCAGGGGGGGCTGAGGAGGCAAGCAGGCAGGCAGTGGCATGGGGTGAGTAGGCGAGCCGGGGGGCTGAGGAGGTGAGCAGGCGGGCAGTGGCGGGGGGGCAGGTGAGCCGGTGGCGGGGTGGGAGGCGGCTGAGGAGGCGAGCAGGTGGGCAGTGGCAGGGGGGCAGGTGAGCCGGTGGCGGGGGGGGGGAGGCGGCTGAGGAGGCAAGCAGGTGGGCAGTGGCAGGGGGTGAGTAGGCAAGCCGGGGGGGGGTTCGGCAGGGCCGGGGGGTTTCGGCCCTCAGCTGTTTTCTTTGGAGTAATATGGCCCTAGCCGCTTTACGAGTTGTGCAGGCCTGATTTATGGCATTCAGGGTTACAGGGCACAACCCCTTACTGGTCTGGATTGCACCCCAAACCGTAACAGGGTATCCTGCTGGACTGTGCTGCGTGAGCAGTGACCCTCTAAACCAGTGGCTCTCAAACTTTTTTACTGGTGACCCCTTTCACATAGCAAGCCTCTGAGTGCGACCCCCCCTTATGAATTAAAGACACTTTTTTATATATTTAACACCATTATAAATGCTGGAGGCAAAGGTTTGGGGTGGAGGTTGACAGCTCGCGACCCCCCATGTAATAACCTCACAACCCCCTGAGGGGTGCTGACCCCCAGTTTGAGAATCCCTGCTCTAAGCCCTTCCCACATCCCATGGCCTTGCCCCAGCACTATGAATGGGCTGATGTCATGCCAAGCCAAGCCCATCCCAGGAGCCCAGACTCCCAAGGCACAGGCCTTCTGCTTAGCCCTGCAACCTCACCTGAGCTCCTCCATCTTCTTCCTCTTGATCTCACTGATGCGCTCACTGCGCCGGCGTGCCTCTTCCTTCAGCCGCTTGCCCTCCTCGAAGGTAGCGATTCGCTCCTGCACCTGCTTCTGCTGGTGCTCGCGCACCTGGCGCCGCACCTGGTCGGCGTGGTTCAGATGCAGGGCTGCGCGCCGCTCCTGCTCCTTCCGCTCCTTCTCAATCTGATCCCGCTGGGCTCTGCAGGGAGACATTGCGCTGCATGACCCCTGTGCTCGAACTGCTGCCCGCCCCAGCAGCAGCGCTGGAAGGGCAGATAACCCTCTGTCCAAGGCTCTGACCCATGCCACAGCCATAAGTTCCTCCTGATGCATTCCAGTTTCACTTCCCCACTTCCCCACTCTCGCGCTAAGCACCCTCCCATGCAGACAAGGGTTTCCTTGTGCCTGCTGCTTACTGCCCAGGCTGTGTCCTCCCACCGTGGCTTCAAGGGGGAAGCTGGGCTCCCCAGACGGGTCTGTAATGGGTAGGCTCCCAGTGCGGTCCAAGGCCGATTGCAGTCTGAGCAGGCAGCTCAGGCCCAGTGTTTTGTCTGATGTGCCCGCCCATCTCCCAGGCTGAGCAGCCAGAGAGCAGCGTGAGCCTGGCATACAGAGGGAGATTTTCTACAGAACCCCGCTTCCCACTATGCTGCTCGAAGCTGGAGGGGCAGAAATGACACAGTGCATACTGGGTAGAATTTTCTGATCATGTGATCAGAGATACACAAAACCATCGTCCATCTAAAGGAAATCCATGGTGTGAAAAGCCTCGGAAGGAAGCCCTGGTGCTGAGGGGGCAGGAGATCAGCCCCAGTCCCTTCAGCACTGGACGGGGCAGAGGGAAGGTGCAGCATCACTGGGAACCCGGGCCCTGAACTACCTGGCTCTCCAGGGCTGGATCTCAGTTACTACATCAGTGACCCCACCAGCGCCACCCGTTCTACCTGAGGATCCTCTCGAACTCATTGCGGTCCCGCTGCACCTGCACAGCCAGGCTGTGCTCCTTGTGGGCTATCTGCTCCAGCCGACTCTTCTTCAGCATGGCCTCAGTCTCCGCCTTCCTCTGCGCAGCTTCCTTCTCCTTCCGGCGCCACTCTCGCTCGGTGGCCTCTTGGTTCCGCTTGGCCCTCAGCGCGTCCTGCCAGAAAGGGAGAGCACTGACTCCCGCTGCGAGCAGAGCAGGGACCCTAGCTGCACTGTGTGCACAGCTCCACACACCTGATTGCTGCTCAGGACCTTGAGCTCCCTTTGTCTGGGCTACAGAGGAGCCAGCTGGGTTCTGTCCTGCCTCCTGCCCCCCAGCACAGCGTCCAGCTATGTGCATGCTCCTACTAGTGATGCAGGACGGACCCAGCTGGAGTTGCTGAGCATGGGCAGAGGCAGCAGTGCTGGACGTTACAGAAACCCTGTTAGACTTGGGATCTGAGCTGAATGGAGAGAAGAAAGATAGAGAACAATGGGTTGGTGCCATCTATGAGTTATGCTGGCACCTAGCTCACAGCCTCAGGGTCCTCATGGTCCTTCAGAGCCAATGATAATCTATAGCAGGGGTAGTCAATAGGCGGACTGTGGGCCAAATCCGGACGCCCAGACGCTTTTGAACGGACCCTGAAATCTTTTTACTTACTTATTATCATTATTATTTTTTTAAATTTTCCCTGGAGTGTGGACCTGGACTGTACCTTGACCAAGAAATTTGGACCTTGACAAAAAATAATTGACTAGCCCAATCTATAGGATGCCGCAGCCACTCGTCTAATGCTGAGCCTCTGCAGCCATCTCCTGAGCAAGGCAGGCTGCTGGGAGTGCAGAACACTAGGTTCTAGTGGGTCCACCACGGGGTTGGTGAGATCTCCACAGCTCTGGGCTGGGGCCACCTGAGAGACCTGCCTCCCACCCCATTATGGCAGCAAGGCCTGGCTGTGCTCCTGAGGTGGCCTCTCCAGGACAAAGAGCAGAGCTTTCTCAGCCAGGGGCCCTTGCCCTGCCACAGCCCAGGTTAGAGCCTTGTGGACACGGGTTTCTCATGTCTCCCTTGCTTTGCTGTGAGACCCCCACGAGGTGTGCGAGGCAACAGCATCATTCCCGGTCCCTTGCCAAGGTGAGGGATGGGGTGAGACCTCCTCCCAGGGCAGGGGAAGGGAAGGCTGCTCTACACCATGATGCCTCAACAGAGCAACACAACTGGTTTAACAAGGTCCATTTCTCAGTGCATTTCACTGAAATATCTCCCTCCTCAGAGCAGCGTGGGTGGAGTGAGGGGCTCCCACAGCTCCTGCCTGGAAAGCCAGCAGAGAAGAAAAGCTCCAGCTTCTCCATCTTACCTCTGTCCCAGCAGCCCTTGCTAGCCCCTTGCCAGCTCCAGCAAGGGGGACAGACATCCTGTGTGAAGGGAAGCTGCTAATTCCTTGGAGCTGGGGAAGGAGTTTGCTCAGGGGAACATGCTGCTAGATGCAAGTCTGTTGTAAAGAGAATGCAGCATCTCCCCTGGCTCCTTGCTTGGTCCCTTTGCCCACTGGCTCTGGAGAATGCAGATGTAATGCACTCTGACCAGGTGTCCTGGCCAGGGGGTGTGCCCCACCCATGCCCCCTACACCACTAGGGCTCTAGGGACTGGTCTAGCAAGAGGAACCATTCCCCTGCTACTCCCATTGGGTTTGTTGAGGTTTTGACTTGGCTGGGATGGAAGCAGGGGAGGGAGACGCAGGGAGGGAGATGGACTGGCATGGAGGCAGGCTTAGCGAGCATGTTACCTGCTCTGCTTGGTAATCCTGGGCCTTTTCCTGCAATGCCCTCAGACGCGCCGTCTCCATCTCCTTCTCCCGACGGATCTTCTCCTGTTCAGCCTCGAACTCTGCTTCCCGTGCCTGGACCAGGTAAACAGTGCCGGGTCAATGAGCTGCACCCGGGCTGTTAACAGTAACCCTTCCCCATCGCCACCACATGCAGGCGCACAGCATCATACACACGCAGTGTCTCTGTCTCTCGCTCACACACACATTTCTGACCCCCCGGTATAACACTGGCCAGAGAACTTCCCCCAAATAATTCCTAGAGCAGATATTTAGCTACACATCCAGACTTGTGATGGAGAATCCACCATGACCCTTAGTAAATTGTTCCCCTTCTTGTCTGGACTCCTTACAGGAGCCAGCATCTAGCTAGCCAGACATTCTCCCTCTGTTCTTAGCTGAACAACGCTCACGCACCAGAAAACGTGGTTCATACAGATGTGTGTTTCTGCCTGCGGGATATGGACATGCCAGCATCCATCAGCCCAGATGGATCTCGCTGATAGATTCACAGATGTTAATGCCAGAAGGAATCATTATGATGATCTAGTCTCAACTCCTGCATAGCACTGCCCAGGGAACCTCACCCCTCACCCAATAATTTCTGCACCTTGCCCAGAACTCCTGGCTGAACTAGAGCAGAACCTTCACAGTGACACGCAGCCTTAGTTTACTGGGCAGGAATGCCACCTGGTCTCTTGTCCCACTGCCCACAGAACATACCATTTTCTGCTTCTGGTACTCCAGCACCCGCTGGTCAGCCATCCTCTCCTGTGCCAGCTGCTCCTCCTTACGCTGCTGGTTTTCATCATTGATACATTTAATCTCAGCCTGAATTTTCATCTTCTGCTCATGTCTGTGCTCCATGTCCTAAGAAAGGTACAAGGCAAGGTGGCCATGAGAGAGGGACCCCGGGAAAATGGCCCCAGCACAGACCCTTTCCCAGCCCATTCTTGCTTTGGCATTTGCCTGGAGCCTTCTTGGTACCATATACCAGGAGGGACAGAGGAGCCAGTTACTGGGCTGGGGTTGAAGAAGGGCCCCGTTGCTAATTGCTCACTTTCCAAGTGGGCTCCTTGTCTGCTTCCCATAGTCCTCAACCGTGAGGAGATTAACTAGCTCTGGGCTGCCCCTTCCCCTGGCCCCAGGGGATACTAGAGAGCCAGGGTCTGAGTCTCCTCTCACATGCGCTGGGTTGGCAACAGAGCTCCTCCTCACTTACACTGCTGGGAGCGAGAGGAGAGTGGTTGGACGGGCTCAGAATCAATCTCTGACACCTCACCTGTCTCTCTCTTACCCTCAGGTCTTCCATCTGCAGCTGCTCCAGATAATCCAGCATCTCCTGGGCCTCCTGATCCCGCTGCTCCGCCTTCATAGCCCTCTCCTGCTGGTTCTTCTCTATCTGCTTGATGAGATGTTGCCTCCCTCTGGGAACAGGACACAACAATATCTCTGGCAGGGAGACATGAGTGGCCCATCATATTGTCCCCGGCACAAATGCCTGAAAAACCTGCCTTGAGGGCTGCTATGCTGGCCAGGCCCCATGGCCATACAGGCAGGTTTCCCCTGGTTTCCATGGGAAGTGCTGGGAGAGGGGCTGCACTATGACTAGCTCTGCCCAGTGCTGCAGAATCACCTGATCAGCTCCTGTTTCCTCTTCTGCTCCAGCTCCTCCTGCATCTTGGTGGCTTTCTGCCTCTCCACCTCCATCATCTGGTCCAGGCGCTTCTCCTCCTCCTCCAGCTCCTTTTCAATCAGCTGCTTCTCCAGCATCTGTGCATCGCGGATCGCCTGGCACTTTGCGTTCAGGATCATCTGTGGGGACAAAGAACCGCACTGGCTCAACCTTACAGATGGGGGAGGGGCAGGGAGAGACAGTCCAAGAAGAAAGAAACAGAGACGGTGATCTAGTGGTTAGAGCAAAGAATTAGCTCTATTCCCAGCCATGTCACTGACTCACCGTGTGCCCTCGGGCAGGTCACTTAGCATTTCTGCACCCTGGTTTCCTCACATCTGAGTACAGCAAGGACTGCACGGCACAGGAGGCTGGTAATGACCCAAAGAGCTTCCCCACTCAGGTAACCAGGTCATATCCAGCCCAGGTCAGTAGGAACTGTAAGTCCATGCTATCAGATGGCTGGTACCATGTGGAATGAGTCTTGGTCCCACTCCTCGTACACAGGTCATGATCTGCACCATCACAGCAGGCACCTTCCCTGGCAGCCATTGCACAGGGGCCAAGAAGACTCAGCTTCCCTCTCCCTGTACAGGGTCCCTCCAGGGCAGTGCTGAGCTTGCCCTGCTTTGGATAAACCTGGCTCTGAGTGCCATGGGTCAGTGGGTACAGTGCTGACCTGCTTCGCAGAAGGGCCCAGTTATTGGGGAGAGGGGCAGATTGCAGAGCAGAGAGCCTGAGACCCCACCTCACTGAGCTCCTTGACCTCGTCCTCCTGCTCCATGCGCATCCTGTTGGCCCGCTGCAGCAGGTACTGGGCTCGCTCCTTGGCCTCCTCCTCCAGGTCGCTCAGCTTCTCCTTCTTCTTCTGCACTATCCCCTTCTGCTTCATGGTGTTCTTGCGCTCATTCACCCCGGCCTGGAGGGGAAAGGCGGGCTGCTGACAGGGATCCCCACACCACATTCCTGGCACTGGAGAGCCTGGCTGACTCTGCCATAGGAGCCCTCGCTCCAGAGTGCTGCCACAAGCCAGAGGCTTCTGGGCCAGCACCACCATGACACCATATCTGGGTGGGGTCGACCTGCACGGGGGTGCTTCAGGGAGGCAGCACTGCTGAGGGAGACACTCAAATCCTATCGTGTCCGAGACAGGAGAGCTGCCTGGAACTATGGCCTCTGCGATATTCCCCCCCATCCTGTGCTCATGAGCCAGCAGCTTTGTGCAGAAGGCTCCTTCCTACATGGGATCCCTGAGTTTGGTACCAGCCACCCACGCCCATTAACTGAGCCACTCTCTCCCCTGCCAGAACTTCCTGAGGTTGTAGCACTGCGGTCTCCCCACCCCCCACGGGGTGAGGATTCTCACTGGGATATGAACTGTGGGGGCTGGGCAATCCCTACACCCCTCCATCAGAGAGCCTGGGCTTGCTCCCTTGGGTCCCAGCGCAGGGTACAAGTTCCATGTCTCTGCTGCTTGGAGCATTGGGTGGAGAGCTCTTTCCAGAGCTCAGCCAATCGCTAGGAGCCACCAGGGGTCACTCTGGAGCACAATGACCCCTCTCCCCTGACAGTTTGGGAAGCAGTTTGGGGTTAGCAGCATAAACAGTTCGCTGGCCCACAGACATGAGCTTGCCCAGGGGCTTCCTCTGTAAAGCCCTACATGCATCTGACGAAGTGGGCATTCACCCATGAATGCTTACGCTCCAATACATCTGTTAGTCTTAAAGATGCCACAGGACTCTCTGTTGCTTTTTACAGATCCAGACTAACACAGCTACCCCTCTGATACTTGACTACATGGTTTGGGGCCTAGCTGGTCAAGAACCCCACCCCATCCTTGAGTCTGCACCCCACTGTGACACGCGGTACCTCGGGGGAACACCCTACACCCCCACGTTCATCTTTATAAAATGACTGTGTGGTATCCAATGCAAAGTTTGTCATGTTGGGTGTCTTCGGAAGGATCATAATGCACCGAGCATGGTTGTTATAGTGATGTTATAGTAATTGTTACAGTAATGATATAGTAAGGTTATAGGTTATAATTTCATGTATATAGTTATGAGGCTGAAAATGTATCCTCATGGTTTAAAGCAAGGCCAGGCAAAAACTCTCCAAGAGCAGACAGGCAGTTCACACCTCGTCAGGGCATAGATGGGACAAACTCAGCCCAGTCTTACAGGAACAATGGACACTGGCTCAGGCAGCAACAAAAGAATCTGTTAGACCAGGGGCGGGCAAACTTTTTGGGCTGAGGGCCACATCTGGGTGGGGAAATTGTATGCAGGGCCGGGGCAGGGGGTTGGGGTGCAGGAGGGAGCGCGGGGCGTGGGAGGGGGTGTGGTGTGCAGGAAGGGGCTCAGGGCAAGGGATTGGGGCAGAGGAGGGGTGCAGGGTATATGAGGGGGCTCAGGGAAGGGGGTTGGGGTGCAGGAGGGGCTCAGGGCAGGGGTGCAGGAGGGGTGCGGACTGCGGGAGGGGGTTCAGGGCAGGGGGTTGGGGTGCACAGGGGTTCAGGGTGCAGCAGGGGGCTCAGGGCAGGGGGTTGGGGTGCAGGAGAGGTGCAGGGTGTACGAGGGGGCTCAGGACAGGGAGTTTGGGTGGAGGAGGGATGCGGGGTGCAGGCAGGGGGCTTAGGGCAGGGAGTTGGGGGGCAGGATGCAGAAGGGGTTCAGGCTCCAGTCCAGCGCCGCTTACCTCAAGCGACTCCGGGGTGGCAGCGGCGTGCACCGGGGCCAGGGCAGGTTCCCAGCCCCACGCCGCTCCAGGAAGCACTGCAGCCCCTGGGGGACAGGGGGAGGAGGGCTCCGCGTGCGCTGCCTTTGCCGCGCTTCCAGGTACCTCCCCTGAAGCTCCCATTGGCCACGGTTCCCTGTTCCCGGCCAATGGGTGCTGCGGGGGCGGTGCCTGCATGCAGGGGCAACGCATGGAGCCCTTTGCCCCCTCACCCGGTGGCCGCAGGGACATGGTGCCGGCGGCGCCGCAGGCCAGATCCAAAGCCCTGAGGGGCCGGATCCGGCCCGTGGGCCGTAGTTTGCCCACCCCTGTGTTAGACCCTCAAGGGAGTCACCCCCTTCTTTTGGGCAGTATGGGACTGTGATGAGGTAATGCTCACCTGACTCTGAAGGGGTGGGGGGGCAAAGCCAAGATGAAACGCTGATCAAAGGGGAGAGCCTGACTGAAAAGTAACTAGCCAGCCTGTGGTGAGAAGCATCTAAGTTTTTAAGGACATTGAAAGTGTTAAGATCAGCTTAGAATGCGTTTTGCTTTTATTTCATTTGACCAAATCTGACTTGTTGTGCTTTGACTTATAATCACTTAAAATCAATCTTTATAGTTAATAAATCTGTTTGTTTACTCTACCTGAAGCAGCGCGTTTGGTTTGCAGTGTCAGAGGCTCCCCTTGGGATAACAAGCCTGGGATATATCAATTTCTTTGTTAAATTGATGAACTTATATAAGTTTGCAGCGTCCAGTGGGCATAACTGGACACTGCAAGACGGAGGTTCCTAGGGCTGTGTCTGGGACCGGAGATATTGGCTAGTGTCATTCGCTTGCAAGTAGCTGGGAGCAGCTTACATGGCAGAGGCTGTGCGTGAACAGCCCAGGAGTGGGGGTTCTCACAGCAGAGCAGGGTAAGGCTGGCTCCCGGAGGCAAGGATTGGAGTGGCCTAGCAGATAACTGGTCTAGACAACACCAGAGGGGAACGTCACACACACCTCCCCATCTCTCTAGCCCAATGGCCTCTGGCAGGCAAGAGCTGGACCCAGCACACCAGGAATGTCTGGGGTGGCTGCCGTAGCCCCTTCAGTGAGCCTTTCCCCACAAAGTCAACCCTACATGGCCATTTCAAACAGCATCCTGGAATCTGCCTACAAACCAGCTGACAAAAAGGAAGTGACAGGCGACACATACTATAACAGCTTCCTTCTCGGCCTTGAGGGCTGCTATACTGGCCTCGTGCTCCTCCTTGGTCAGGACTCGGGATGCTGTCTTAATGCGGTGGAAATCCTCTGGGCTCATAATGAGGGATTCTCCCGACGGGTCCTCTGCAGGAACACTGGCAGAACAAGTGAGCAGGGCACAGAGAGCAGAGTCACTGACATGGATTCTCCCTACCCCCACCTCGCACACACTTCTCCATAACCACATGTCAGCCTGGGAAATGCCTGGTGGCAGGGCCGCCCAGGGGGCAGGGGGGGACAAGTGGGGCAATTTGCCCCAGGCCCCGGGCCCCACAGGGGCCCCCACAAGAGTTTTTCGGAGCCCCTGGAGCGGGGTCCTTCACTCACTCCGGGGGCCCCGGAAAACTCTCATGGGGCCCGGGCCCCCGGAGCTTCTTCCGCTCCGGGTCTTCGGCGGCGGCGGGGGGTCCTTCCACACTGGGACCCACCACTGAAGTGCCCCGAAGACCCGTGGCGGGGGGTCCTTCCGTCCTGGGACCCGCCGCCGAAGTGCCGGGTCTTCGGTGACAATTCGGTGGCGGGGAAGACCCCAGGCCCCCTGAATCCTCTGGGCGGCCCTGCCTGCTAGTTTCCTGTGCGGAGATCAGACCCTGTGGTGCTGCCTACAATAGGGGTTACCGGATCCATGGAAGGACCATGTGAGTGACTGAGCGAGTCAGCAGACACACACACAAGAGGGCCCAGATCCACAAAGGACATAGGCATTGCCATGCTCAGCGTGGCAATGCCTAAGATCTGGCACCCTGCCACCCAGTGGAATCCACAAAGCCTGAATTAGGCTCCTGGGCTCTCTACACAATGTATGGGGAGAGATAGGTGCCTGAGAATGAGATCCGCCAAAGCCAGCACGCTAGGCGGGGAGCTGCCTAAACCAGCCAATCACAGATACTGACAAGAGGGGTGTGTTCTAAGCCCCGCCCCTCTCCAGGACTTAGGCTCCTCAGCCCAGGCTAGGGGGAGGCACCTATTTCTGCTTGGGATCCACATCTGGGTTCCCTCTCCTGGAGTCACGTGCCTAAGCCACTTCTTCCAAGAAGAGTGGCATGCGCCCCACTCCATACAAAATGGGAGGGGAAGGAGGACGCCTCCCTTGCAATCTTTAGCCATCCTGTGCCGGAGGTGAAGAAGGGATTTGGGTGTAAAGTCATTGGCACTGCCTTTGGCCTGATGCCTATTTCATTATTTATACAAAGTGGAACACCTTCATCAGGAGATATGGAGAGCCCTGCCCCAGAACACCCCATAACCCTGTGATTAGGGCACTCACCTGAGAGGTGGGAAACCCCTGTTCAAATCTGTTCTCAACAGGCAAAGGAGGGAATTGAATCAGGGTCTCCCACACCCCAGATGGGTACATAATTGCTGCACTAAAGGGTATAGGGGAGTTCTCCCTTGTCCCCTCTCCCTGGCCAGTTAGGCATGCTCAGAGCACACCAATCAGAGCAGGTCCCGCAGGCTAGATTTGAGGATCACATTAGGAAATAGACAGGTGCCCAAACACCTATGGGAGTGGTGTCCGTGCCCAGAGGCAAAAACTTAGGTGCCTTGGGGACTATTACAATGAACATTGTAGGTGTCTACAGGGTTAGGCAGCAGCAGAGCAGGGATTTGGTGAATTGCCGTGGTACCCAAAACTGGACCTTTGTGTATATGGGTCAAAGTGCCTGGGCCTAGTGTGGGGAGTAGGCAATGGTGCTTCAGGAAGAGCACTGCCAGGTTTGTGGGGAAGGGAGAGCCCCAAACCCCAGTGAGAGCAGTATGATGCTATCACACACTGGGCAAACTGACCTCACTCCAAGAGTGACGATGGTTAGACATCTCCAGTGATACTGTGTACGTGCGGAAAATCAAAGACTCCCCTTCATACGACTCCAGGGCAAACATCCAAACCATCGAACACATCATAATGCAGAACCCCAAATACGGATTCAAAGGTGAACTGGGTGATATCCACAACGTCACAGAGGAGGCCTTGAAATGGCTTATCGACCTGCAAGTGCATCTACAGAATGTTGCTCTGCAGATGCCATACATGCACATGAAAGAGAGGGGCAGTACTGTACAAAGACAATCATGACTAAACCCAATCCCAAAGCCTATAGGCCAGCTTTCCTCCAGGGACTGGATTTGATCCATATGGAGGTTGGATAGAACCACATGGTACTGAACAGCACAAGGTGCATCTGTAACAGCATGATGCCAACAGGTCATTTCCTGTGGACTCCCCATGAGTTTGACTGGAATCACAAAAACACTATGTGTGGAGCTATTTAGCCCCTGGTAAAAGAAGTTCAAAACATTTCAGAGTCGGACTTGAATTTCCCAACTTTTTGTGAAAGCAGCTCAACTGTCATCCTGGTGCTTTCACCAGTTTCAGTGGGACATGATCGTCTTCACTGCCTGTCCTCAGCAGCAAGTCAGCACCGCTGTGCACTGTCAAACAGCTGTTGTCCTCCACCCCAGTGATGTTTGCATTTCAGAAAGGGATGATGTAATCCCTGTGCCTAGTTTGTATGGCAGTTTGTTGAGATTGCAAAGTGTATTGAGTCTCCAGGGATAGAAGATAGCAGGGAAATACAAGGACACTGTCCTAACCAGGAAACAGAAAACACCTGCATGCTACACACATTGCTCACAAATGACCCTTAAAGGGTTAATATCTTTATATAAGGCAGTATAGTTTCCTGTAATGAGCACAGAATGAGGAAACAGAAGCAACTGAATTCTAGTCCCAGTTCTGCAGTTGACTCACTGCGTGACCTAGGGGAAGCTGACCATGCCCCCATTTTCCCAGTTGTAAAATGTGATAATATGGGCCTATTTCCCAGAGAAGTTCTAAGAAATAAATGACTGTGTACTACTCAGATACCATGGTGATGGGCGCGGTATAAGAACGTGAATAGAAGAGATTATGTAAGGCACTTTGAAGATGTTCAGTGCTAAGTATTTAATAATTATTAATTATATGTTGCCTTTCATCCACCCACATAGTGATACCTGTTTAATGATTTCTTCAAAGACGACAGCAGCAGACTGGATTTCAGAAACACTTCAAAGAATGGTTAATAGTAATAATAATATCATTGCTGTACTTAGAACCTTTCATCCCAGAGGATCCCAGAGCCACCTTGTCAAATGACGTTAACTTGAGGTGCCTCAGTGTTTGGGTGCCCAGCCTGAGTCATCTTGGGCCTGATTTTCAGGCGCTCCCATTGACTTCTATTGGAGCTCTGGCTGCTCAGCGTCTCTAGAAGTCAGCTCCCAGGGGTCTCAAACTGGGTGCCCAAAAAATTGGAGTGCTCAACATCAGTAGTCACCCTTGAAAACATTAACCAGAGTGCCTTGGATCATTTCACCTACCACAAAAATGAACCCACCTCTGGAGTGAGACGTGATGGCTGTTTAACAATGTACAGTAATTTTTATTAGAGAATATTTAAAAATAAACGGTACAAAAGATTTGAAGAGTCAGTTGTCGATCATTGGGGGAACATACAGAGTATGGGGGGGGATGTTGTTATGTCGGGGTTGGCAGCACACATAATACATACAGACTGTGATGTCTCCAATGGGGGGGTAAGCGGTGGGCGAGATCAAGACACAGTTGGTAAGCGGTGAGGGTCAATCATCCACATAGGGGGTACAAATAGTCATGGGTACAAGTAGGTGGGCTGGGTAATGGTGATGGGGCGATCCTCACGTGGTGGGATTCAGTTAGGTTGGGTAGGTTCGGGGTTCAGGGAAAAAGGCCCAGCAGGGGGGGGGGGGGGTTAATAGGTCCCTTCCCCCTTGCGGGTGGGCGAGGTCTCCCCGGCTCACTCTTGGCATTGGCGGTGGCCGGTGAGGTTGGGTGGGTTCAGGGCTCAAGGGATAAGGCCCATCGGGGGGGGGGGTATATAGGCCCCTTTCCCCTTGCGGGTGGGCGAGGTCCCATCGGCTCACTCTCGTTATCGGCGTTGGCCGGTGGGGGTTGGGCTGGTTCAGGGCTCGGGGGGGGGGGGGGGGGCGGGGGAGGATATGGGTCCCTTCCCCCTTGCGGGTGGGCGAGGTCTCCCCGGCTCAACAGCTCAAGCCAGGAGGTGAAGAAGAATCCTGCACGCAGTTAAAACGGCAGGGAAAATTTAGGGAGGCAGAAAGTAATTGTGTGAACTGGTATTTGGCCAGGACAATAGCCCCGTTCTTGCAAAGTGCTGTGGGTTCTTTAATGAGTACTCATGGCCCTTCTTTTACATTTCAGTCCTGCTTAGAAAACATTCCTGGAGCAATCCACAGCCCTGTCTGCTGGGTGTTGACAATGCACTATTTTCTGTACTTAAGCTGCCTTTCATACATACGGGGACATATGGGGCAGTGTTTGACCAATCACTGCTTATGTCCTGAAGGTGCTCTGTGCTGCTCCTGTCCTGCATATACTATTGACTGAACAAGAGGGGCCTGTAATGTGGCCACTGAGGGAGGGAGCTTTATAGAACAGGGTGCTAACAGTGCTCTTTGACTGGCTCTCAGGAAGAGTCACTCCCCTACACGATGCCTAACTCACTTCACACCTCAAACCAGGCATTCCAGGGGATTGCCACTTGCTTCATCTCCAGGAGGCTACACAGTAAGGGCTAGCCTAGCACTGTAGCGCTTTCATAGGACAGGAACGCAGCCCCATGGGGTCCCTGACAACCTCAAAGCAGAGGCTCAGGTGCTGGCTTACATGAGATCACGGATGAGGTCCCTGGTGATGAGGCGGATGGTCTCTGGTTTGTGGCCCCAGCCACAGGCAGAGGGTGATTTCTGGACAGTCTGCACATCCCGTAGGATCACTAGGGGGCTGCCAGAGCATGATTGCTGCGGGTTCTGAAAGAAAGAAAGAAAGAAAGAAAGAAAGAAAGAAAGAAAGAAAGAAAGAAAGAAAGAAAGAAAGAAAGAAAGAAAGAAAGAAATGGGGTCTTCTCAGGGTTGCTCATTGCTCCCCACACAAAACACATCTTTGGAATCCTGATGTATTTCTCCCCTGGCTCCTGTGCATGGCTGTACCATTGTGAGAGCACTGATCCCAAGCACTAATTTACCACAGAACATTCATGACCCTTTCTGGCAAACATCCTGACAGACTGCTGGGTCAGGGAACAGGAGCTGAAGCCTTTCACCTGGTTCTAATCCAGGCCAAACACCAGCCCCTTTCTAGCCCTAGTCACCAGAACCTGAAGGATATTCTCTCCTAACAGCTGTTTAGGTGCCAGCATCAGCCCTGGTCCATGAACATTTGGTTGAACTGAGCTGACAGTAACAGAGGGGTAGCCGTGTTAGTCTGAATCTGTAAAAAGCAACAGCTTATGCTCCAATACTTCTGTTAGTCTTAAAAGTGCCACAGGACCCTCTGTTGCTTTGAGCTGACAGTGTTCACAATCCACCTGCCTAATGCCCCAGGAATAGCCGTACTTACTTTGGGGGGGCTGGTGGCCTATCCCCCTCTCTACTTCTGTATGGGGCCTGGCAGAAGCAAGAAGCTAAAAGCAGAAAGGAGTGAGGACGAGTTGGCCCAGCTCTCCCAAGGGCAGACAGTGAGTAGGAGGGGTAGTGGGAGATCCTTTGGAGGTTTGGATTCTGTAGGAGTCAAGCACCCAGCTCCTGTCACAGGCACTGGATCCTGCAGAATAGATTAATTCAGCCCTAGAAATGAACCTTTCAAAGAATAACTTTCCCTAAAGCTGGTCCTGTCCCCATTCATTTGAGCTGACATTGCCACCTAGTGAACAATCCAGCACACTCCAGGGGTGATTCAGCTAGACCAGCCTGAAGGCTCTTGTGCTGTCTTCTGATACAAAAACATGTATCAGTGCAAGAGGTATGTTAAAACACCATGAAGGTAAAAAGTTCAAATGCACAAACCCAAGAAACTGAAAGGTGATGGTCTCCAGAACAGTGTTAACTGAGCCATGTGGAGATCAGAGATGGACTGTGGTGCTGGGATGGACCCAGTGCAGAATGGTCCCAGGGCAGTGAATGCAGCGTACTGAATAGTGCTGCATCTGCAGTACCTCAAAGCTCTTTGCAAACCTTGACAAATTCATCCTCATGAGGCAAAGCAAACATTATTACGCCCATTTTACAGATGGAGGAAACAGACCCAGAGAGGACAGACTGGGTCCTGTGACACCTGCCTAGAAATAGATGTGCAATGTGGCTAAGATAATGCTGCTCTGGAGATTGTAACTTTGGATCGTCCTGACTTGTCTGTGTCTGAATTCTCAAGATTAATATAATCTACCTGTCAATATAGCGTCTAAGTGGTGAATGATGAAATAACAGTGTTAGCGCTGAATTACCTACCCTTTAACACAAAGAAATCAGTGTCATTTATTCCTATCTGTGACTGAATCAGCCAGTCCTCTGGTTCCCATGGAACACATTGGGGGTGGCTGTGTTTACTCTGTGCTGTCACACATATCGAGGAACTCAATTAATGCTACAGTGATTACTACAATAAACTCCCCACTGATAAACAATATCAGCCTGGAGGCTTGTGTGATATCAGATCATAAACCTGTCTAGGGCTCTTCTGGCACTAGTCTGGCCTTTAATACAGCAAGTCCCAGACTTCAGGCCAATATTCATTCCCCAGATAAAGCTGGACTCCTCCTCCTTGTGGACCAGCCTCTAGAGAAACCTGAAGTTTGAAAGGGCAGTTACTGTTCATTTACCCACATTTTCTACCTCTGCTCTCCTAACCCAGAAATGGCCAAAAGGGTTTTACTCAGTTTTCTCTGAAAGAATCATCTTGGGAGTGAGGCCCAAATAGGAAGTTTTAGCCCAAACCAGCCATTTTGGATAAATGAATGGAACACATCCTTCACAAGTCGCTAGAGTGCAGCAACCAGTGTTTATGGGACTGGGAGCCAGCAGCAGCTCCTGGCTTATACAGCTCTTCCCCTTGTGGCTGAATAAAGATGTTCTCAGTCTGTGTTAAGAACAGGAGTACTTGTGGCACCTTAGAGACTAACTCCTGTTCTTTTTGCGGATACAGACTAACACGGCTGCTACTCTGAAACCTGTCATTATGCAAGGCACTGCATTTAACCGTATGGAGTGGAAATCCATCAACTTCATGAAAAAACTCGTACAGATACAGACAGACATCATCTTCCTTTCCAAATGCAAGCAGATGGACATCATACCAAAAAAATTTGTTAGTCTCTAAGGTGCCACAAGTACTCCTGTTCTTTTTGCGGATACAGACTAACACGGCTGCTACTCTGAAATCAGTCTGTGTTGACTGAGTAGCCTAAAGTAGGGATGGGCAAACTACGGCCCACGGGCCAGATGCCATTTTAAGCCGACCCGCAAGCTCCCGCTGGGAAGAAGGGTCGGGGGACGCACCACACGGCTTGGCCCTGCTCCGGCTGGGGTGCTGGGTCAGGGGCCGCACCATGCGGCACGGCCCCGCTCCGGCCGGGGCGCAGGGTCTGGGGCCGGACCACGTGGCTCCCAGAAGCCGCGGCATGGCCCCGCTCCGGCTCCTACGTGCTCCAGTAGCCCTTTCTGGCGCTGCAATGGGAGCTGCAGGAGCGATGCCTGTCGACGGGTCAGCGTGCAGAGCTACCCGGCCGCACCTCCACATAGGAGCCAGAGAAGGGACATGCCACTGCTTCCGGGAGCCGCTTGAGGTAAGTGCTGCTCAGAGCCTGCACCCCTGAGCCTCTCCCCATGCCCCAACCCCCTGCCCCAGCCCTGATCCCCCTCCCGCTCTCCAAACCCCTTGATCCCAGCCCAAAGCACCCTCCTACACCCCAAACTCCTCATCCCCAGCCCCACCCCAGAGCCCACACCCCCAGCGGGAACCTGCACCCCTTCCTGCATTCCTGCCCCAGCCCTGATCCCCCTCCTGCCCTCCAAACCCCTCAGTCCCAGCCCAAAGCACCCTCCTACACCCCAAACTCCTCATCCCCAGCCGCACCCCAGAGCCCGCACCCCAACCAGAGCCCTCACCCCCTCCTGCACCCCAATCCCAATTTTGTGAGAATTCATGGCCTGCCATATAATTTCTATTCCCCGATGTAGCCCTCGGGCCAAAAAGTTTGCCCACCCCTGCACTAAAGCCTTGCCTTCTCTGCTAGAAAGGAGTATAGCACATGAGCTGTCCCATAAGGAAAACCCAGTGAAGACAACAGGCACTAGTTTCACTGGGAGTTAAGCTCCAGGAGGGGGTATAGTGCTGACCTCACCTCATTTACCTCATGGTAAAACTAAAGGCCCAGATCCACAGAGGGACTTAGGCATGGCAATACCTAACTTTTAGACTTCTAAAAAAATGACTGGAACAAACACTGTGATCCACAAATCTGAGTAAGGCACCTAGGCGACACTACAATGAACTGGTGCCTTCTACAGTGACTCACAAAAACCAGCATGTTAAGCGGGGTATCACCTAAGCTTGCCGATGAGATGCGCATGTCCTAGCCCCCCACCCCACAGAGTTCAGCACCTAAATCTGGGCTGCAAGGGAGGTGCCTCTCTCTGCTTGAGATCCAGAGCCGAACTCGTCTCCTGGAGTCAGATGGCTTAGGTGCCTCAGCTGTTTCTTATGAGAATGAGTTTGGGTCTGCCTAACTATACATACAATGGCTAGGGTTGAGGGAGAAAGGCAACCTCTCCTGTAACCTTTAGCCCAGGGGTCAGGGTACTCACCTAGTATATGGGAGATCCTGGGTCAATTCCCCCTCTGCCTGATGAGAAGAAGGGATTTGAACAAGGATTCCCCACCTCTCAGGTGAACACCCTAACCATCGGACTGTGGAGTGACTGTTGCTCTATGTCTGCCCCAATTAATAACAAGATAAAATTCAGTAACAATAAGTGCAAAGTACTTCACTTAGGAAAGAAAAATCAAATGCACAACTACACAATGGGGAATAACTGGCTAGGAGGTGGTACTGCTGCTGAAAAGGAGCGGTGGTTATTGTGGATCACGAATTGAATAAGAGTCAGCAATGGGATGCAGTAGTGAAAAAGGCTAATGTCATCTATGGTGTATTGACAGCAGTGTCATATGTAAGACATGGGAGGTGACTGCCCACTCTGCCCAGCACTGGGGAGGCCTCAGCTGGAGTAGTGTGTGCAATTCTGGGTGCCACACACTAGGAAAGATGTGGACAAATTGGACAGTCCAGAGGAGAGCAACAAAAATGATAAAAAGGTTCAGAAAACCTGACCTATGAGTAAGGTTAAAAAAACTGGGCGTGTTTAGACTTGAAAAAAAGACAACTGAGAGGGGAACCTAATAACATACTTGAAGACTGTTAAGGGCTGTTATAAAGAGACTGGTAATCGATTGTTCTCCATGTCCACTGAAGGTAGGACAAGAAGTAATGGGCTTAATCTGCAGCAAGGGAGATTTAGGTTAGATATTGGGGAAAACATTCCAACTATAAGGAGAGTTATGACTGGGAAAGGCTTCCAAGGGAGGTTGCGGAATCCTCGACATTGGAGGTTTTTAAGAACAGGTTGGAGAAACACCTGACAGGGATGGTCTAGGCCAGAGGTGGGCAAACTACGGCCCGCGGGCCCCGAGCTCCTGGCCTGGGAGGCTAGCCCGCAGCCCCTCCCCTGCTGTTCCCCCTCCCCCCGCAGCCTCAGCGCGCTCTGCCGCTGGTGCAATGCTCTGGGCGGCGGAGCAGTGAGCTCCGGGGGCAGCGCAGCTGCACAGCCTGGCCTGACCCGGTCTCTGTGCTGCGTGGCGCAGCTGCCTGTCCTGCTGCAGCCTCGCCACCAGCCACCGGTGCTCCAGGCAGCGCGGTAAGGGGGCAGGGAGCGGGGGGGGGGGTTGGATAGAGGGCAGGGGAGTTCGGGGGGTGGTCAGGGGTGTGGATGGGGTCGGGGCGGTCAGAGGGTGGGGAACAGGGGCGTTGAATGGGAGCAGGGGCAGTCAGGAAGGAGAGGGGGGTTGGATGGAGTGGCTGGGGGCAGGGGATCCGGGGGCGGTCAGGGAGAAGGGGTGGTTGGATGTGGCAGGGGTCCTGGGGGGGCAGTCAGGAAGGAGAGGGGGGGTTGGATGGGGTGGGAGGTCCAGGGGTGGTCAGGGGACAGAGAGCAGGGGTGGTGGATGGGGCAGGATTCCCAGGGGGGCCATCAGGAGGCGAGAAGCGGGGGGAGGGGTCGGATAGGGGTTCGGGGCCCGGCCATGCCTGGCTGTTTAGGGAGGCACAGCCCCCCCGTAACCAGCCCTCCATACAATTTCAGAAACCCGATGCGGCCCTCAGGCCAAAAAGTTTGCCCGCCCCTGTTCTAGGCTTACTTGGTCCTGCCTCAGCACTGGGGACTGGACTTGACTTCTCAAGGCCCCTTCCAGCCCAGTGCTCCTATGATTCTATGACAGTGGTTCTCAAACTTTTGTACTGGTGACCCCTTTTACATAGCAAGCCTCTGAGTGCGACCCCCCTTATAAATTAAAAACACTTTTTTATATATTTAACACCATTAAAAATGCTGGAGGCGAAGCGGGGTTTGGGGTGGAGGCTGGCAGCTCACAACCCCCCATGTAATAACCTCGCGACCCCCTGAGGGGTCCGAACCCGCAGTCTGAGAACCCCTGTGCTATGAATATTTAATTATTGAGAATATTCAATAATTTCATTACAACAGAACTATTTCAACAGGAGAGATGGAGGAACCCACATCAGAATATCCCATAGTTCAATGGCTAAAACACTTGAGAGGGGAAATCCCTCCTCCTCATATCTCCCCCTCCCATATGCCCTAACCACCAGGCTATAAAGCAAATCCCTCTCTCTGCCCCAATGACTATTTAATCCAAAGTGGAATGGCTTAAACAGGAGAGATTGAGGGATACCCACATCAGACTATCACATAGCCCAGTGGTTAAGACACTCTCCTGAGAGGCGTGAGACCGGCCCCTCCCCAGCCCCCTTTCAAATCCTTTCTCCACATCAGACAAAGCAGGAAATTGAACTTGGGTCTCCTAAATCCTAGGTGAATGCTCAGTAGCGTAGCTAGCAGGGTGCAGGGGAAGCAGCCGCTTCCCCTTACCCCTTTTCCCAAAAGTGGCGCCTTTCCAAAGGCGGCCGCCAGCCGGAGGAGCGAGGGGGGACGCAGGCTGGCCGCCCGCAGCACAGCCGGAGGAGCGAGGGGGGAGCGCAGGCTGGCCGCCCACAGCACGACCGGCAGCCATGGGGGGGCGGCGGGCGCGCGGCCGAAGGAGCAGGGGGGCGCAGCATGCGGCCCGGCCCCACAGCCGCGGCCAGAGGAGCGAGGGGGGGCACAGGCTGGCCACCCGCAGCACGGCCGAAGGAGCAGGGGGGCGCAGCATGCGGCCCGGCCCCGCAGCCGTGGCCGGAGGAGCAGGGGGAGCGCAGGCTGGCCGCCCGCAGCGCAGCCGGCAGCCATGGGGGGGCGGCGGGCACGCGGCCGGAGGAGCAGGGGGGCGCAGCATGCGGCCCGGCCCCACAGCCACGGCCGGAGGAGCGGGGGGTGGGGGGCGGTCTGCGGTGCAGCCGGAGGAGAAGCCAAAGGGGGGGGGGCATGGCCGGAGGAGGAGCCAAGGGGGGGCCCTTTTTTAGGTTTGCTCCCCCTCCTCTTAAAAGCTGGCTACGCCACTGTGAATGCTCCAATTACTGGGCTAAAAGTTACAAGGGAGAGGCAGCAGCAGCACCACCACTATTTAGGAGCCTAACCCACCTGACTCCAGGAGACAGATTCCCATTTGTGAATTGCTAAACAGAGTTAGGTACTTCCTTGCTGTCTGGACTTCCATGAGAGCGGTGGGGCTTAGGACACACCCTTCTTGTGACTTGCAGCATCTCCCACTGGCTAGCTTAGGTGGCTCCTCGCCTAGCAGGTTAGGAGCCTGGGAACCTAACTCAGGTTTTGTGGATACCATTGTTCTTCCAGTGTTTCTAGACACCTAACAATTAGGCATTGCAACACCTAAGTATCTTTGGGGATCTGAGTCTAAATGCCAAAGTCTGGGGTTGCGGATCTGGGCCAAAGTGCCTTGTCTTCACGGTGTTTTTACTTTGGGATAACTCAGATGAGTTAGTTACCCTGAGCTTTAAGAAAAACAAAGACAAAAAACACCCCACACCTTTTTTTAATCAGTGAAAACAAGGCTTTAGAAGCAAGAAAGCCCAGAGGCATGACGAGACTTAGGCGCTGCAATACCTACATTTTAGGCATCCAGGAAATCACTGGACAAACCCATGGGACCTACAAAGCCTAAGTTAGGTGCTGGGACTCCCTATACCACAAATGGGGAGAGACAGAAGCCTGAGAATGAGAGCCACAAAAGTAAGCATGTTAGGCGGGGAGTCACCTAAGCTAACCAATGGCTGATGTCAATGAGAGGGGTGTGTCCTAAGCCCCGCCTCTTTCAGGGTTAGGTGCCTAAAAGCCCTGGCTGCAGGGAAGTATGTGACCCAGAGCCACACACCCCTCTCCTGGAGTCAAGCGGCTTAGGCACCTGAACTATTTCTTGTGAATTAGGCACCCACCTAACTCCATATAAAATAAAGCATGGTAGTGTTAGACCTTTTAGCACAGTGGTTAGCACACTTAGCCAGGCGGCAGTGAGAGACTCAGGTTCAGTTCCTCCCTCTGTCTGTGGGGGGCAGGATGGGGAAGGATTGGAACAGGGGTCTTCTACTTCTCAGGAAAGTGCCCAACCACGGGGCTATGTGATAGTCTGATGTGGAGATTTCTCAGTCTTGCCTGTTGAAGCCATTCCACTTTGGATTAACTAATTACATAATAATTAGGCCAGAGAAAAACTGAATGAGAGTGACTCTACAGCCTAGTGGGAAGGTGGGAAATCCAGGATCCCAACCCCCTACTCCAGTGACTCTTCAATCATTTATCCTGAGTGGAACAGTTTCAACAGGAGAGATTGAGAGTGCCTCCCATCAGACAGAGAGGGGAATTAAACCAATATCTCCATATCCCAGATGAGCATTCTCAACAGTGTGCTAAAACTTGTAAGATCACCACTGCTACCTCCTCCTCCTCCAGGATTTTGAATGATGCCTGATGTGGTAGGCATGCTCTAAGCACACCTACTGGATCAGGCATGGTAGGTGGAGGAGCAACTATCTTCCCCTGTTTTTTTGTTTGCAATGGGGCTCAGACATCCAGACACCTAGAGTGAGGCAGCAGCGTGCACGCCCAGAGGCAGGTAGATTCATAGGCATCTAGGAAATCTTTACAGTGAAAACAGGTGTCAAGGGAGTTTAGACGTCTACAGGGCTAGACAGCAGCTCAGCAGGTGTTTTGTAGATCACAGTGGTGCCCAAAATTGGGACACAGGCACCTAAATCTGGGGTTTAGGCACCTAAATCCCTTTGTGACTCTGGGCCTAAGAAATTAGAACACAGTTGGATTTAATTAGGAACAACTGATTCTTTCAAAGCCAGACTGCAGTGGAGCCATGAGTGCAAGCTATGGGCCACCTGCGGGCTGACTACCCCTGCCTATAATGACAGCACAGGCTATAAAAGCCTCTTTCTAAGAGCCCTCAAACAGTCCCTTTCCTGAGTCTCATCAATAAAGGAGCTGGAAAGGTGCTTTAGTGGAGCTCCTTTATATCCAAGGAAAGAAGGGAGTTAACGGGGGTATATTCATTTTCGTTTCTTTCTAGGGTCTTTATACATGATGGTTGTACTTTTGAAATATTGTTTGCATTGTGTAGCATATCAATACCACACAGACTGAAAGGGTGAGGCAGTTGCCTATACAAGCTCCTTTCCTTACCTTGGCAATTCCAAACAGGCTCTCGTCCACCTCTGAGTTCACGGCCTTGGTTCTGTAACGAGTGCGGGCCCTGGACCTGTTGGATGCACTGGATGAAGCGCTCATTGAGCCAGACATGGTGGCCGGCTGGGGAGCAGTGAGAGAAGCCAAGCCCTTGTTAGTGACATCCGCTCCCAGCACGGGGCCAACACAAGACTAGAAGCCAGAGGTTTCAGCCTAGGTGCGGACGTGCCGCTGCCCTCGGAGCGGGACTGGAACAAGGGGGTCGCCCAACATCCACGCACCGTCCAGCCCGGGTACTTCCGCGGGAGCAGTGCGGGCTGGGGGGCCTGGCCCGCGGGCAGGGAGGGTGACACCACCCAGCGGGGGCAGGATAAGCGGGCACAGGGAGCGGAGCGGAGCAGAGCGTGCGGGGGCCGCTGGGCTGAAGGCTCCGCCTGGGCGAGCCCCGGGGTCCGGGCAGGGCCCATCCCGCGGACGTCGGCTGGGCTCGGGCTGCGGGGCGAACCCGCCGCCGGGGAAGAGGCAGGACAAGCCCTGAGGCCTGCGAGGCCCGGGGCGCTAAGCGCGGCCCGTCGTTAGGGGTCAAAGGAAAGGTCCCAGCGCGCTGCGGGAGGAGCCGGCCGGGATGGCGGGACCCGCGGGGCTGGGCCGGGCTCTCACCATTATTCCCCGCGGCCGCCCCTCTCCCGGCTCCGCGCAGGCACTTCCCCTGGCTGTTGACTGGTCGCCATGGCAACCGCAGAGCCCGCGGCCTCTCCTAGGCAACCGGAGTCACGGGGTGGAACGTCGCGGGTCAGCCGGAAGTGACCAACCCAGCCCCTCTGCCCCCTCCTTCCCCCCGCTGAAGGGAGGCTGCTTCCGCCTCAATCGGGGGGGGCTGGCTCCACTTCAGCGAGACCGGTACCATGGAGGCGTCGGAGGAGCTGACGCTAGAACGGCCCGCTTGGGGGCGCGCTGGGCAGAGGGAGCGCCCGGCGAATCTGGGGCTGGGGCGGTGAGGCCAGGCCAGGCCAGGCGGGGTGGGAGTCGAGGCCGTGCCGCAGGGTGTGGCGGGGCCCCATGCCCCGCGCCCGTCGGGAGGCTGCCAGTCCCTGCCCTGTGCCCAGCGCTGCCCTGAGCCACAGGCTGCCCAGGGCAGGGGGGCTGGAACGATCTGTATAGTGGGGGGCTGAGAGCCATTGAACCAAACTAACCCTGGATATGATGGAAACCACTTCAAACCAGGGTTCGGCAGCACCCTCCCCCCCCCCAAGTTCCCACACCTATGGCCCAGGGCCGGCCTGAGCCCTGCCTAGTGCCCCCCCCCCTGCTCCTTGCAGCCTTTGGCCTGAGTGCAAGCGGTACTGGGGGTGTCTGTGGGCTCGGCTCCTCTCCTCGGGGCAGAGCAGACTGGGGCTGCCCCTTTCTATAGCCCTACGCACTTTGCAGTGCCCTGGCTGGCCCTTGGGTGCTGGGCCGGCCCCTGGGTGCTGGGCCGACCCCTCTCTGTGTCTCGCTGCTGCCCCAAGAGCTTCACAGCTGGTTAACTTCCCTCCTGTTGCCTTGAGACCTTTGAATTCCTCCCGCAGTTTTTCCCTGGCTCCATCCAAGCCCTTACACACCTTCTGGGGTGATCGCTTGTTTCTCCCGCCCAGGGAGCGCACATCAGCCGTCCTTGGATCTAGTTATTCCCAAAAGTTCTTTGCTTAAACCACCCTGGCCAGTTAGTAACCTGAACCAAAGTACATGGCTTTTCCTAACCAGGCCTTGAAGTATTTTGTTATCCTCAACTCTAGGGCGCAATTCAGAAAAGCTGCTTCCTCTTTTTTCCTTAACCCGAATCGGATTTTTTTCCATTCCTCTTTTCCATTTTTCTGGAAGAGACTTTTGAATTCCTGTTCATTCCCAGGTATTTCTAGGTCAGTCTTTCCATTTTGACAGCATTTTAGCAGCTTTGTCTGCCATTTCGTTCCCTGTTATCCCAGTATGTGCTGGGATCCAAGCTAATGCTCTGTGTATCCGTCTCTGTACTAATGCTGTTGTTAGGAATAGAATTTCTTTGATTAATAACTTCTACATGCTGAGACACATTTTTTATCACCCTAAAGCCTGAGACTGAGTCCAAAAAAATGACTACCGCTGCTGGATCTACAGTCCAATTTCAGTTTAGTGCTAGGATTTATTGCCACTAGTTTGGCTTTTAAGACAGCTATATAATCAGATATTCTTTTAGATGTACTAATTCCAAATTTTTGCATACAATATGCTATTCCGACTCCTCCTGGTTTTTTTTGAACCCACCTGTATATTTTTGGTAAAACCAACTCCAATTTTCATATATATACTGGTACACTTCATTTTTAATACCTAATGTCTCTTTTTTACTCTTAAGTTTATAAAAATAAATCTAAAGCCATATTTGGACATTTGACTTTCCATCCATGACTACTCTTACCATGACTGAGAGTTTTTCACGGAGTCCCCGGGCGATGCTCTGGAACTGCTCCCTACGAAGCCAGTCAGGACTCTGGTGAAGTCTCCTCTCTGTGAGCAGACTGTCTCCAGGGCAAGACGCTCACACAGCTTCCACCTTCCTGGGTCTGACCTTGGAGCATTCAGCATCCTCTGCCCCTCCGTGCGCTTCCCACAGCGAGTCTGCCCAGGCGGGGTCCTGGGGAAGCCAGAGGGTCCTGCACCCCAACTTCGCAGTCAGACTTGACTCTTAGCCAGCCAGTAAAACAGAGGTTTATTAGATGATAGGAACACTGTCTAAAACAGAGCTTGTAGGTACAGAGAACAGGACCCCTCAGCTGGGTCCATTTGTAGGGGCAGTGAGCCAGACACCCACATCTGCACTCACTCCACGTCCCCAGCCAGCTCCAAACTGAAACTCTCCAGCCCCTCCTCTCCCTCTGTCCATTTCCTGGGCCAGGAGGTCACCTGATCCCTTTGTTCTCCAACACCTTCAGCTGGCACCTTTGTAGAGGAGGGGCCCAGGTCATTAGTTGCCAGGAGACAGAGTGTCAGCCATTTTCTGTCCAGACAGCATCACATCTGCCCTCTAGGGCTCTACAACAATCACACCCCCTTCTCCCACCACCTAGATACTTAAGAACTGCATAGGGGAAACTGAGGCACCCACACAGTATTCAGATAAAACATTAAGAACAGTCTCACTTCGTCACAGAGTTCATTTAGTTTTTCCCTGTGTTTCTGCATCCACACTTTAACTTGAACAACATGTGGAGTTCTAACACTGTAACATAGAATCATAGAAGATTAGGGTTGGAAGAGACCTCAGGAGGTCAAAACACAAGATTGGCTATACTGGGTCAGACCAGTTGTCCATCTAACCCAGTATCCTGTCTACTGACGGTGGCTGGTGCTAGATGCTTCAGAGGGAGTAAACAGCTCAGGGCAATTATCAAGTGAACCCATCTCCTGTTGTCCTGTCCCAGCTTCTGGCCGTCAGAGGTTTAGGACACCAGAGCAGAGTGTTGCATTCCTGACCATCTTGGCTAACAGCCATTGGTGGATCTATCCTCCATGAACTTATCTAACTTTTTTTTTTAACCCAGTTATACTTTTGGCCTTTACAACATCCCCTGGCTGGCAATGAGTTCCACAGGTTGACTGCGTTTTGTGAAGAAGTACTTCCTTACGTTTGTTTTAAACCATTTCATTGGGTGACCCCTGGTTCCTGTGTTATGTGAGGGGGTAAATAATACTTCCTTATTCACTTTCTCCACACCATTCAAGTCATCTCTTTTCTAAACTGAACACACTGTCTTTTTAATCTCTCCTCCCGTGGAAACTGTTCCATACCCCTAATTATTTTTGTTGCCCTTCTCTCTACTTTTTCCAGTTCTAATATATCTTTTTGGAAACGGGGCAACCAGAACTGCATGCAGTACTCAAGGTGTGACAGTACCAAGGATTTATATAGTGGCATTATTATAGTTACCGTCTTATTATCTATCCCTTTCCTAATGGTTCCTGACATTGTTAGCTTTTTTGACTTCCACTGCACACTGAGCAGATGTTTTCAGAGAACTATCCACGATGACTCCAAGATCTTTCTTGAGTGGTAACAGCTAACTTAGACCCCATTATTTTGTATGTATAGTTTGGATTATGTTTTCCAATATGCACTACTTTGCACTTGTCAACACTGAATGTCATCTGCATGTTGTTGCCCAGTCACCCAGTTTTGTGAGATCTCTTTGTAACTGTTTGCAGTAAGTTTTGGACTTAACTATCTTGAGTAATTTTGTATCATCTGCAAACTTTGCCACCTCACTGTTTACCCCTCTTCTGGATCATTTATGAATATGTTGAACAGCATTGGCCCCAGTACAGATCCTTGTGGGGGCCCCACTATTTACCTTTCTTCACTGTGAAAACCACCATTTACTCCTACCCTTTGTTTCCTATCTTTTAAGCAGTCAGTGATCCATGAGAGGACCTTCTCTTATCCCATGACTGCTTACTTTGTTTAAGAGCCTTTGGGGAGGGAGCTTGTCAAAGGCTTTGTGAAAGTCCAAGTACAGTATATCCACTGGATCGCCCTTGTTCACATGCTTTCTGACACTCTCAAAGAATTCTAATAGATTGGTGAGGTGTGATTTCCCATTACAAAAGCCATATTGACTCTTCCCCAACATATTGTGGTGATCTGTGCATCTTATAATTCTGGCTGAAACTATAGTAAAGTACAATCTGCCTGGTACTGAAGTTAGGCTTATGGGCTTGTAATTGCCAGGATCTCCTCTGGAATCTTTTCTAATACTTGGCATTGCATTTGCTATCCTCCAGTTATCTGGTACAGAAGCTGATTTAAGTGATAGGTTACATGGTAGTTCTGCAATTTCATATTTGAGTTCCTTCAGAACTCTTGGGTGAATATCATCTTGTCCTGGTGACTTGTTAGCTTGTAGCTTCTCTGCAACAGCCTTGTCTTCCTTTGAGTGCACCTTTAGCACCTTGTACATCCCATGGCACCACTGATTGTTTGGCAGGCTTCCTGCTTCTGATGTACTTAATTTTTTTTTTTTTTTTTTTTTTTTTGCTGTCAGTTTTTGTGTCTTTTGCCTATGAAATTCCCCACAATCCTGATATATTTGTTTGATACTGACATTGCAATTCCCATTAATTCTAGCCCAAAAAGTTATTTCTGGTAGTTTCATTCCCAGTGTAACTTGCATTTCACTAGAAGCTATCCGTAGTTCGCATATAGATGCTATAATAGATGTGCTACATGCAATTCATAGTGCCTGGGCTTGAATTAAAGCTCATTTTTAAAATTCTGATTTTGATGCTGACCCAAAACCTTGGCAGCCATAGTCAATATCTGCTCAGATTAAGGCTCTATATACCTTCAGCAGCGTTTTCTTATCCGCCCTCCGGGTAGTCCCAGTAAGACTCTTATATAGGTTAATCTTTCCTGTATATTTATCTTTAACATCAGCTATATGATCATTCCAAAGGAATTTGGTATCAAATATTACCCCCATATGAATTTAAACCTTTTAACAATATTTGTTCTCCATACAGGTGCAGTTTACATTCCTTTATAACTTTCCTTTCTTGTAAAGATCAGTCCTTTGCTTTTAGCAATGGAGACCTTCAAACCCCAGGCATTTCCTCACTCAGAGGTCTCTTGTAACACTTTCTCTTTTCTGCCATGCCAACAGAGCACAATCAATCATCTGTAAACAAAATGACACCTACCCCAGTACTTATTCATTTTGGGAGATCATTTATCATAATATTAACTATCAGGCTGATAACACTTCCCTGTGGTGTGCCATTTTCAATATTATGTACTGTGACAAAGTTCCTCCTCTAGCTTGGTGGGTCCTGCGCTTATTGGCAGATTTGTTCACCTCAGAGATTCACCATGTGGGTCAGGGAACAGCCCTGAGACCTTCCCCTCTGGTAGAACCCACAGTCCAGGTCTATTCCTACTGTGTCTGATCAGGAGTTGGGAGGTTTGGGGGGAACCCGAGCCCGCCCTCTACTCCGGGTTTCAGCCCAGGGCCCTGTGGACTGCAGCTGTCTAGAGTGCCTCCTGGAATAGCTGCACAACAGCTACAACTCCCTGGGCTACTTCCCCATGGCCTCCTCCCAACACCTTCTTTATCCTCACCACAGGACCTTTCTCCTGGTGTCTGATAACGCTTGTACTCTTCAATCCTCCAGCAATACACCTTCCCACTCTCAGCTCCTAGTGCCTCTTGCTCCCAGCTCCTAGGGTTACCATATTTTAATTTAAAAAAAGGAGGACACTCCACGGGGCTGCGCCCCCGCCCCAACTCTGCCCCTTCCCCGCCCCCAGCCCCGCCCCAACTCCGCCCCTTCCCCGCCCCTTCCCCAAAGTCCCCGCCCCAACTCTGCCCCCTCCCCTGAACGCTCCGCCCCCCTGCTCCTCCCCCTCCCCTGCTTCCCGCGAATCAAATGTTCGCGGGAAGCCTGAAACAGGGAGGCAGCAGGTAAGCTGGGGCGGGGCGCGGCGCGGCCCAGTCCGGCCCCCCCAGCAGAGCGGCTCCCTCTGGCGGCCGGCCGGCCCAGGCCAAGAGGCTCGGGCCCCGGCTCGGCTCGGGCCCTGGGGCGCCGGCCCTGGTTCCGGCCGAGCGGCTCCGGCCCGCCCTGGCCCCGGCGGCCCCGGCTCCTGGCCGAGCACCGCCGGCCCCGGCCCCAGTGGCCGAGCACCGCTGGCCCCAGCGGCTCCGGCCCCAGCAGCTCCAGCCCCCGGCCGAGCACCTCCGGCCCCTCCCTCCCTATTTTCCCGGACATGTCCGGCTTTTTGGGATTTCCTCCCGGACGGGGATTTGAGGCCCAAAAAGCCGGACATGTCCGGGAAAATCCGGACGTATGGTAACCCTACTAGCTCCTCACATGCTAGAAACTGAAGTGAGGTCCTTTTTAAACTCAGGTGCCCTGATTAGCCAGCCTGTCCTAATTGATTCTAGCAGTTTCTTCTTAATTGGCTCCAGGTGTCCTAATTAGCCTGCCTGCCTTAGGGCTTGTCTTCACTACCCGCCGATCCGGCGGGTAGCAATCGGTCTATCGGGGATCGACTTACCACGTCTAGTGAAGACGCGATAAAATCAATCCCTGATGGCTCTACCGTCGACTCCGGAAATCCACCGCGGCAAGAGGCGGTAGCGGAGTCGACGGCGGCGCGGCAGCGGTCGACTTGCCGCCGTCCTCACAGCCAGGTAAGTCGACCTAAAATACGCCACTTCAGCTACGCTATTCACGTAGCTGAAGTGGCTTATCTTAGGTCGACCCCCCGCTGTAGTGTAGACCTAGCCTCAATTGGTTCCAGCAAGTTCCTGCTTGTTCTGGAACTGCCCCTGTTACCTTACCCAGGGGAAAGGGATCTAACTTAATCTATGACTAATATATCTGCCTTCTAACACTCTCCTGTATCCATCTGGCCTGACCCTGTCACATATCTCCCCCCCCGCTCAACACCACGGGGTTGGGCAACTTGGGACGTCAGGCAGTGTACCCGTGACAAGCCATCTGCATTGCCATGGTGGCTTCCAGCCCAGTGTTGTATGGTGAATTGAAAAGGTTGTAGGGACAGGAACCATCTGGTCACCCTTATGTTCTTCTCTTTATTTCGCTGCATCCACTGGAGGGGTGCATGGTGGGTCACAAGGGTAAACCGTCGTCCCAGAAGGTAATAACGTAGTGTTTCCATGGCCCATTTCACAGCTAGGCACTCTCTCTCTCAACCACGGCATACTTCTGCTCTCTCGGGAGGAGTTTCCTGCTGAGGTAGAGGATTGGGTGTTCTTCGTCTCCGACCATCTGCGATAGGACAGCTCCCAATCCTACTTCAGATGCATCTGTTTGTAAAATGAATTCTTTGTTGAAGTCCGGGGCTATAAGCATGGGGTTACTGCAGAGGGCTGTCCGTAGAGCCGTGAATGAGTTCTCTGCAGCGTCAGTCTACTTCACAATGTCTGGACCCGGGGCTTTTATCAGGTCTGTAAGGGAACTTGCTCTGGTAGCGAAATGGGGAATAAATCGCCGGTAGTACCCCACCACACCCAGGAATGCCTGAACTTGCTTTTTCCGATTCGGACGGAGCCAATTTTGGATAGCCTCTAGTTTGTTTAGTTGGGGCTTGACCATGCCCCTTCCTACAGTGTAGCCAAGGTATTTAGCCTCAGCTAGCCCTATAGCACACTTGGCTGGGTTGGCTGTGAGGCCGGCCTGTCTTAGTGTGTCCAGAACCGCTTCCACCTTTTTCAAGTGGGTCTCCCAGTCAGGGGTATGGATAATTACGTCATCCAGGTACGCAGCTGCATAACCGTTATAGGGCCGCAGAAGCTTGTCCATGAGACGCTGGAAGGTGGCAGGTGCCCCATGTAGTCCAAAAGGAAGAACAGTATATTGAAACAGACCCTCTGGTGTAGAAAATGCCGTCTTTTCTTTTGTATCTTTGTCAAGGAGAATCTGCCAGTATCCCTTTGTTAAATCAAGGGTTGTCAAAAATCGGGCATTGCCCAGGCGGTCAACTAACTCATCGATATGGGGATGGGGTTTGCATCAAATTTGGATATCTTGTTCAGCCGGCGAAAGTCATTACAAAAACTAGTGGTGCCATCAGGTTTGGGCACCAACACAATCGGGCTCGACCATTGACTGTGGGATTCTTCAATGACTCCTAGTTCCAACATCCTTTTTACTTCTGCCTTGATCTCCTCCTTTTTTGCCGCTGGGCCTTAAAGTTACCTTTGCCCCAGGGTCTGTGATAATGTGGTGATATGCTTTGGTGGTCCGGCCTGGTTTGGTTGAAAACACATCCTGGTACCGGTTGATCATCTCAGTTACCTCCTTCTTCTGGTTTGGTGTCAGATCAGGGGATATCCTGATCTGCTCTTGTAGGTTATTTCCCTGGGTCGGGGCCTCTTGGGCCACCACACATGCCTCTTGCTGGTGCCAAGGTTTCAAGAGGTTAATGTGATAAATCTGTTCTTGTTTCCGGCATCCTGGCTGCCGCACCTTGTAGGTTACTTCCCCCACAGGTTCAACCACCTCATAGGGCCCCTGCCATTGGGCCAGAAGCTTGCTTTCTGCCGTGGGTACCAACACCATCACCCGATCCCCTGGTTGGAACTGTCGGACTTTTGCCTGGCGATTGTAATGGGTTCGCTGGGCCTCCTGTGCCTTTTCCAAATGTTCCCGTACAATAGGGGTGACCCGGGCTATCCGGTCTCGCATCTGCAATACATGTTCTATTATATTTCTCCCCTCATTGGGTTCCTCTTCCCAGATCTCTTTGGCGATATCTAGTATGCCACGGGGGTAACGCCTGTATAATGACTCGAAAGGGGAAAACCCAGTTGAGGCCTGAGGTACCTCCCGGATAGCGAACATAAGGTAAGGTAGTAGGGTGTCCTAGTCTTTCCCGTCCTGACTTACCACCTTCCTTATCATAGCCTTGAGGGTTCGGTTAAACCTTCCTACCAACCCATCAGTTTGCGGATGATAGTTCTCAGGGTATGTATATGGAGCAGCGTACAGAGGTCCTTCATTAGCTTTGACATAAATGGGGTTCCTTGGTCTGTTAATATCTCCTTCGGTAGCCCCACTCGGGCAAAGATCTCCACCAGCTCTTTGGCTATCGTTTTAGAGGCCGTGTTCCGCAAGGGGACGGCTTCTGGGTAGCGAGTAGCATAGTCCAAAACAACAAGTATATATTGGTGGCCCCGAGCCATCTTCTCCAGGGGTCCCACTAGGTCCATGGCTATTCGCTCGAAGGGGACCTCTATGATGGGAAGGGCTACTAAAGGTGCCCTCAAGTGGGGACGGGGACTGTGCAGCTGACACTCTGGGCAGGACGCACAGTACCTCCACACTGGGAACAAGGGAACACTACTGAGGTAGCAGCAGGTGTAGTCCCTAAACTCCCATACCCGGTGCTCATAGGGAGGGACTTCCCAGGGTTTGGAAACTTACTCCCAGTAGGGGGATTAGAGAAAGATGGGAACCCTGAAATTAGTGAGGCATCCACAGCAAACTGTCAACCCCCAATCTTCTCTGAAATATCCCCAGATTTGTTCCCCACTCCCAGACAGGGTAGAAAGACGAAAAAGGAAAGAAGGGCAGGTAAGGCCTTGGGAATCCGAATACTGACCCAAAGCCAGAGGGTCGCTCTCGTAGGTAGGCGGACCCGAGCAGCTGAAAAGGAGGCCGCCCAGGAGGGAGAAGCACCCGAGTCTGACCCACACCCTAACGCCTCTGAACCAGTAGAGGCAACAGAAACTGGGCCCCTAGATCTCGGGCAGATTAGCCCCGGGAGAGGAAATTTTGTACGGGACCAGACAGAAGACCCAAGGTACGACAACATTAGGAAGGAGGTGACCGAAATAGATGGGGTCCCCGTGGAAGGGAAAACCCAGGGACCAGGACCCTACTTCATAATGAAGAAGGATCTCTTACACCGGGTTGCACCAGTACAGGGGCAGAAGGTACAGCACCAGAACGCTGTATTAAGTCTTGCCCATAGTCATCTTTGGGGGGGGGGTATTTGGGGGTAGAGAAGACCCTGGCATGGGTCCTACGACGGTTCTTCTGGCCTTCTAACACCTCCTGCACGGGGCTGAACTGCATCCCCACGTTGTGGGTGTGGTGTGGAACAGGGCCCCTGCGCCTCAGGCATTTCGGGCTGTGAAATTAACTTCCAGAGTGCAAGAGCCCTGGCAGGAAACAGACTCTGGTTACCAAGATGCCTGGCTGCTCCCTGAGGGCTCCATAGGCTGCATGCAATGCTGCCTCCTGCAGGACAGATTTGAAAATGTGTGTCCATTTGAGAAGAGAGGCTAGAATGGGTGGCTCCTACAGGAGATTCCCCTTCACCTCAGTGGTTGAGAAGAGGGTTGTGGATTCTCTCCCACACCAGCCATTCCGTGAGGTGAGAGCCTGTATAGAGAGCTACAGCAAGAGCTGAAGGGTGGCAAACACAGGTTTCCTGGAAGAGCAGCAATACCAGGTTAACAAGAGTGCCGTGGCACGGGGCCCACACTCAGGAAGGGGCCCGTAATCCCTCCCCTGACTACTCACAGCTCTCCATGAGGCTGGGGGGATAGGAGGGGACGGTTGGATCAGATGTGTGGTGAGGGCAGCAGGGGAGAGGCTGGGGGGAGCCAGGGGATGTCTGTCTGTCTGTCCCTCAGCTGAAGATGGAGCATGTCAGTGCCTCACACCGACTGAAGGGCTCAGGGGAGCACAGCGGCTCTGCCACACCAGAGGCAGCGAGCGGGAGGTGGTGCGATTTGTCTGGCCCTCTCTCCCCCCAGTGGCTCGTACCCCCACAGTGGCTCAGCAGGCCCAAGTCAGGGTTTTCTGGCTGCTCTGCAGACGGCTGGGTTCCTCTGTGTCGCCTGTCGCATGGCCCCCGCCCACTCACTGCTTTGGCTTTTGTTACCCACTGTGTTTTATTTTGTATTTTTTTCTTTTATAATGGATTTGATGTACACTTGTGTGTGCACTTTTTGCTCTAGGGCCGGGGTTCTCAAACTTCTTTGCACTGCGACCCCCTTCTGACAACAAAAATTACTGCAGGACCCTGGGAAGCATAGGCGCCGACTCCGTGGGTGCTCCGGGGCTGGAGCACACATGGGGAAAAATTAGCGGGTGCTTAACACCCACCAGCAGCCAAGTTCCCCCCAACCCCTCCTCGCCTCCTCCTCCCCCAAGTGCGCCACGTCCCCGCTCCTCCCCCTCCCAGCGCTTCCTGCCGCCCTGCCACCTAACAGCTGTTTGGCGGCGCTTTGGACTTTCCGGGAGGGAGGGAGAGGAGCGGCGATGTGCTGCGCTCAGGGGAGGAGGCGGAGAAGAGGTGGGGCAGGGGCGGGGACTTAGGGGAGGGGGTGAAATGGGGGTGGGATGGGAAGAGACAGGTCAGGGGCGGGGGGGAGGCGGTCGAGCACCCACCGGGCAAAGGGGAAGTCGGCGCCTATGCCGGGAAGGGGGACTGAAGCCTGAGCACCGTCACCCTGGGTAGCAGGGCTGAAGCCCGAGCCCCACCGCCCTGCAGGGTAGGGGGCAAAGCTTGAGGGTGTCAGCCCTGGGCAGGGGGCTCTATCCTGAGCCCCACCACCCAGGGCCAAATCCTTCTGGCTTCAGCTTCCATTCTGGGCCGTGGGACTTGGACTTTGGCTTCAGCCCCGGGCCCCAGCAAGTCTAATGCCAGCCCTGGCAACCCCATTAAAACAGGGTCGCAACCCACTTTGGGATCCTGACCCACAGTTTGAGAACCGCTGCTCTAGGGCTACCATGGCTGGAGCCCTAGTGGCAGCCACCTCCATCTGCAACTTAAACTTGTAAATATTGTAAATAAAACCTGTGCCGCTGTATGAAAGACAACTCCTGTGTCGCTCTGCTGTCTTATACAATCGTTCCCCATGGGGGCCCACAAAAAGTTCATCTGGCCCTGGAGAGCAGGCACTCCAAGAATGCTTAATCCCCAAATCCTTGCATCTACACCTGGGGGCTGTTAGCCCAAGTGCCTCCGCTGATCTTACCCATGCAGATGGTATCACTGCTGGGTCTTGCTGGCATATTGGGGGAGAGGGAGATGGGTATGAGGGAGCCAGCACCTGAACCCTAAAGGCTTCAGGAATCCAAACAAATATCTAGAAAGGAAGGAGGGGGTGACAGAGTAGGCTCTGAATCCTGGAGAGTTCATGTGCCTAAGGAGAGAGGATGGTCTTGTGATTAAGTTCCTTGTCTGGGTTCAAATCACACACACCCCACACCTCCCCTTCAGGGAGAAGAATATGGGGCCCTCAAGCTGCACTCCCTCTGTCCTGCCAGGCCTGCAGAGATGTCAGCACTACCTGTGCTAGGTTACAGAAAGCTTAGCAGAACCCCTACTCAGACCCACCTTGCAGAGAGCTCCCCACACTTTCCACGCCTGCCTTTCCTCTCAGGGGCAGGGAAGTGGCCAGAGGTAAGAGAGGAAGGAGCCTAGATCTTGTGTTCCCAGTGTGAACAGGGCCTGCCTGGAACAGACTTCATCCTCCTTGCATGAAACAGCTGCGCTGGGGCCTTGCTGCTGCTAACTTCTGTCCTGATTGCTACATCCCAACCCCCTAAGTGAGCTGTTCTGGTCTGTGACAGGGTCTGGCTGATGGAATAGGGCTGCGGCTATCATAAGGGAGTGTCCTGCTGCTGGGCTGGAAATCCCCATTCTCCAGCACGTGCAGCCCTGGCTCCACTCCCAGCTCAACTGCTTAATTAACAAGAAGAAGGTTCTGGGGTGACTTGGTTACAATCTGTAAGAACCTACATGGGGACTGACACTGGGCTTCAGTCTAGCCAAAAAAGGTGTAACACAGGGATGGGCAAACTACGGCCCAGGGGCCGCATCCATCCCTTCAAACATTTTAATCTGGCCCTCAAGCTCCTGCCGGGAAGCAGGGTTGAGGGCTTGCCCCACTCCACGTGTACTATGTCTCCGCGCGGCTCCTGGAAGCAGTGGCATGTCCCCCCTCTGGCTCCTACATGTAGGGGCAGCCAAGGGGCTCCTCACACTGCCTCCACCCCAAGTGCCACCCCTGCAGCTCTCATTGGTCAGGAACCACGGCCAATGGGAGCTGCAGGGGTGGTGCCTGTGGACCGGGCAGTATGTAGAGCTGCTTGGCTGCGCCTCCACGTAGGAGCCGGAGTGGGGACATACCGCTGCTTCTGGGAGCTGCTTGAGGTAAGTGCAGCCTGCACCCCTGACCCCCTCCCACGCCCCAATCCCCTGCCCCAGCCCTGATCCCCCTCCTGCCCTCTGAACCCCTTGGTCCCAGCCCAGAGCCCCCTCCTGCAGCGCAAACCTCATCCGCAGCCCCACTCCAGAGCCCACACCCCAAGCCAGAGCCCTCACCCACCCCCTCATACCCCAACCCCTTGCCCCAGCCTGGAGCCCCTTCCCGCACACTGAACTCCTCATTTCTGGCCCCACCCCAGAGCCCACACCTCCAGCCAGAGCCCTCACCCCCTTCTGCACCCCAACCCCCAATTTCATGAGCATTCATGGCCTGCCATACAATTTCCATACCCAGATGTGGCCCTCAGGTCAAAAAGTTTGCTCACCCCTAGTCTAACACAACCCAATGGCTGGAAATGGAAGCTATACAAATTCAGACTGGAACTAAGATGTACATTTTTAACTGAGACTAATTAACCATTGGAACAACTTACCAAGGGTCATGGTGTATTCTCCATCACTGACAAACTTTTCAATCAAGATTGGATGTTCTTCTAAAAGCTCTGCTCTGGGAATTATTCTGGGGAACTCCTATGGCCTGTGGTATCCAGGAGGCCACAATGGTCCCTTCTGGCCTTAGTATCTATGAAAAGTGCAGAGGCTAGGGCAGGGGTGGGCAAACTACGGGCCCCTCCAGCCGTTTTAATCCGGCCCTCGAGCTTCCGCTGGGGAGCGGGGTCTGGGGCTTGCCCCGCTTCAGCAGGGTCGAGGGCTGCTCCATGTGGCTCAAGGAAGCAGCAGCATGGCCCCCCTCCGGCTCATGCACATAGGGGCAGCCAGGGGGCTCCACTCTGCACACTGCCCCTACCCCAAACGCTGCCCTCACAGCTCCCATTGGCTGGGAACCACGGTCAATGGGAGCTGCAGGGGCGATGTCTGCGGACGGGGCAGCGTGCAGAGCCACCTGGCCGTGCCTCCACGTAGGAGCCAGAGAAGGGACATGCCGCTGCTTCCGGGAGCCGCTTGAGGTAAGCGCCGCCCTGAGCCTGCACCCCTGAGCCTCCCCCTGCGCCCTAACCTCCTGCCCCAGCCTGATCCCCCTCCTGCCCTCTGAACCCCTCAATCCCGGAGCACCCTCCTGCACCCCAAACTCCACATCCCCAGAGCCTGCACCCCCCTGCACCCTATTCCCCAGCCCGGAGCCCCCTCCCGCACCCTGAACTCCTCATTTCTGGCCCCACCCTGGAGACCGCACCCCCAACCAGAGACTGCACCCCTTCCCACACCTCAACCCCCTACCCCAGCCCTGATCCCCCTCCCACCCTCCAAAACCCCTCAGTCCCAGCCCAGAGCACCCTCCTACTCCCCAAACTCCTCATCCCCAGAGCCCTCACCCCCCCACACACACTCCAACCTCAATTTTATCAGCATTCATGGCCCGCCGTACAATTTCTATTCCCAGGCTAGGGAATTCAGTTCCTGGGTGATGCCTCATAAATGCCCATAGTCGAGGTTCCCTGGCTCCTGGGGGGATGGGGTGCAATGCTCTGGGTTGGGGCAGGGCCATGGCATTTGCTTCTGGAGAGTCTTATGAAGCTCGCGCCCTAGAAGCAGGTTGAAAACAACATGGAGTTTTTGTTCCAAGGGGAAGTGGAGGATCTTCCCAAACAATTGGATCATAGGGTCCTGACTGACCCAGACAGAGCTGCCCGGTCTCTCTTTAACTCCTTGGGTCTTGCATGGCCTTAGCTGGTGTCTGCCTCCTTGAATGTATCACAGGCATGAGGGGCAGGTACCTAGCGATGGGTGACTTGGGACCCTGGCTTCTGTGCTCTGGCTGAGTGCTCCAGAGCCCCTGTGCTGACGGCCAGCTCTCAGGAGGGAATAGGGTGCACTGTTAACCCTTCAAATGCTGGGGATAAACAGGCTGAGCTCTCCCCACAAGAGGCTGACTCCATCCCATCTCCTTCACCTTCTTGCAAAGTGCCACAACATGAGACCCCGCTCCCCTGTCAGCAAGCAGTCAGGCATGTTCACCCCAGAGCAAGGGGGTATTCCTTGTGTCCCCTGGTCTGAGACCATGGAGGGGCACCCTGACCCATAGCAAGCTGCTGTTCCCTAGGCATCCCAGCCACTGCTTTGCTGAGGTGGCTTCCCCCTGTGAATGTGCCAAAGAGACAAGGGTGGCGTGGCCTAATGAGGCCAGTCAGGTCAGTGACTGGGGCCAGCACAAGATGCTGCTAAAGAAGCCAAAGAAATGTCAGCCCAAGCCAGGAAAATTCCCTGCCAATCCTTGTCCTGGTTCAGCAGGGTTTGCGACTTCCCCCACCCCGGTTGTAGCTAGCTTCTTAAAAGGCCGAAGGTCTAAAACTAGCAAGCACAGCATCCCCCGAAAGGCAGCTCAGCCCAGCCCAGCCTGAAGCAGTGGCTGTGCAGATAGCGCCTCCTCTGGCCAGTGCAGTGGTGCTGTGCTGAGGGGGAATGGTTACACAGCGTAGCTATTGGGCAAACTCCTGGGCTCTGAGACCCTTCCCCACCATGGGTCCCAGAGCCCTGAGGCCAAACAGCCTCACTGCAATGTTATAGCCCTGCAGGCCTGAGTCAGCTGATCCGGGCCAGCTGCAGCCTTGCAGTGGGTCTTTTATTGCAGTGTAGAGGTAGCCAGGGGGACCGCAGGGTAACGCCAGATCCAGCACAACTGAGAACAGGGGCTCGTCCCACTGCCCCTTGCCAAGAGGCAGAGCTGGTTCTTGACTGCAGGGGATGAGGAAACCTGACAGCCCTATGCAGGTGGGAATATCAGCCCCTCTTCTCCCTGGGGCCGGAGGCCCAGCCCTTTCCCAGGGTCCTTGGGAGAATGCTGGGTCACGGTGTGTACGCACATGAGCACACACATGTAAGCTGGAGCTGTGTCCTTTTATATCCTCCCTCGGCTCCCCACCCCCACATTCTGCACTGGGAATGTCTCATTCGCTCCGATACGCTCGAGTGCCTCTGATCTGAGGGCCCGCCCCGGACACAGCCCCTTGACAATGATTTTCCACTTCGCGAATGAAGGGAAATGACTCACTGGGATATTGTGTCACCTCCTTGCGCTGCTCCCGGCCTCACACCCAGCCCGAATGTTGGTTCACACCAGTGGCTCTCTAGACAGGATTAGGAGCTGGTCTCCTTGTCTGGCCAGTGTGCATAGGTGAGCTGACGTGCACCAATGACAGTAGAGCAAACAGACACACCCTGACACCCACCACACACACACCCCCTGAGTGCAAACACCCTGCCCTGTACTCACGCTCCCCCTCCCTGTGTTGTTCATGCTGCCCCATGGCCTGCCCCCCCCCCCCGCCCCAGCCCTACAGTCTTCCTGTCAGCTGTTCTGGAGTTGGGGGGGTCTCACTTCAGCCAGGGGAGCCTGTAAGGAGGGGGTCAGCTCTGTGCCTATCCTGTTGCTGTGACCCTGCAGGTTTCTGTTCCCTTCCACCATCACCCCTCATCCCAGCTGGGTCTCTCCTCCCTGCTGTCTGCCCCCTCTCCAGGGCTGGAGCAAGGGTCCATCAGTCTCAGGACAGGCCCGCACCCCGGTTCTGGTTCCGTAGGGATGGCATGATGGTGGGTGGGGTGTGAGTGTTACTGAGTGAAATCGGCCCAGCCCCCATGTGGACTTAGAGTAGGCTAAAGGGGCCTTCTACTGGCCGAGCGTATGCTGCAGAGGAATAGCACCAGCACATGGCCCTTCACTGCAGGACAGCTGCATCCACACCAGAGGCCGGCCCGGTCCAGTGGTGCTGGGTTCAAAGTTATAAAAACAGGACAAACCCTGCCTCGCCCCTTGCCATCACCCTTGTCTGCTGCAGCATAGGGCCGTGTCTGAGCCTGCCCCCCCAGCACGCACTCACACATGCAGCGGGTGCCGTCTGCCAGCCCAAACGCTGCAGCAAAAGCCCCATGTTGGCACACAGAGTGACCAGATGTCCTGATTTTATAGGGACAGTCCTGATATTCAGAGCTTTGTCTTATATAGGTGTCAATTACCCCCCACCCCCTGTCCCAATTTTTCACCCTTGCTCTCTGGTCACCCTATTGGCACACAAGTCCCTGGAGTCAAGACTAAAGTGAGGGGAGAAGCTGCCCCACCCCCAGGCCTGGCTCTCTACTCCCCTGCATCTCACAATGGGGCCTGGGGCTGACCTCCTCCCCACCCCCTGGGCCACACCCCTGCTCCCATTGGGCCCTCCACCCACACCATGTGCAGGTATTCACAGCCATGCAAAGCACTGCCAAGTCAGCAGGATGGTGCTTTGCATGCCCTTGGCACTGATATGATGACAACAGGAGCAGGGCATCAGGCCAACATGCGAACATCCTGCCTGACCCACAGCTCAGTGACAGGCCTGCCTGGTGCAGGTGATGCTGATTGCCAGGGTGGTTTAACAGTGCTGACCCAGAGCAGGCCTTCTCCATGGCTGGCCTCTTCCTCAGCACCATGCCCTAGGGCCAGGCTACACCACTCCTAGGGGTGGCCTTGCCCGGGCCCCTACAGAGAGAGCCTTCCAGCAGGGGCTCTTGCTCAAGCAAATTTTGGCTGATGGCTGTAGGGATCCCGGCCCAGGCTGGTCAGTTGTTAAGGCAACACGGCAGCAACAGAGAGTAAATATTTGTTCTGGGAGGTGGCTCCATGTTCAGCCTGAGCCTGTGGTTTGAGAGAGCTGCAAATGCCTTTGGTATCAGAATCTACAATTAGCACAAAGTGTGCCAGCAGGAGGGTGCAGTGACTGCAGGGGCTGACGCTGGGAGGGTGCACTTGCCACTTGGGCTGTGCTTTTCCCAGATCCAGGAAACTGGAACACAGGTGTATGGTGAGGGGCACATAGCCAGCTTGACTTGGGATCCCCTCTAGGTGTGGCCACTGCAGCGCCTTAGGGGGTGGGGTGCCTGCACTCCAGGGTGTCGAAGGCATGTTCACTGCTGCTTGTAAAGGCCCCAGAATGTGCCCAGTGTGTCTGAGCATGGGCCAGCCTGCCCGCTCTCTCAGGGGAGCGGGGTGTGTGCCCATAGCATGTCCCATGGGAGTTGGTGTGTTCACTGTGCCTGGCTGAGGGATCAGGGGTGGTCCAGCTGGAACTCCTGGACTGGCTATGGCTGGGTGTGGGCAGGGCCAGGGGCTGCCTAGTGTTATGGTGCAGCGTACATGCAGACAGATTGGATCAAGGCAAATGCTTTTCTGGGAGTGGTGCAACTTTGTAAACCACTTTGCTTCCTAGAATTCAGACCTCCACACCCAGCCTGTAGAAGACCGAGAACCCAGGCTGCCAGCTTGTGCCAGGGTCCCCCTGGTACCCACTCCTGTTCATCAGAGGGTGGAAGGCAGTGAGGCACAACTTGCTTCAAGTTGACTCTTTTTAGACTGACTCTGCTCCTGAGCCTGCAAGCAGGACCAGGTGCCCCCACCACCCCAGTCGTAAAGTGATAGCTTGCAATTCCCACACAGTGCTCAGTACACTACACCATGGTTGGGGTGAGGCCCAGCACCCACCTGTCTTTTGGGAGGCCTGAGCCATAGTGGGTAGGTGGGGGCTGGCTCCACTGGCTGTGGCTAAGTAGGGCCAAGGGGCTGCTTGCCTGCCTGCTGGGGGTAGGGTTAAGAGCCTGTGTGGGCCCAGTTTGTTCTCACCAACTGCTAGGAACTCAGGGCTCCTAGACAGGTGCCGGAAGAGACAGCCCTGCTGGTGCTGTTGCAGCACTCAGCTCCAGGCAGTACATGCACTGATCGAAGCAGGCTCTTGGCAGGGAGCTGGGCCTGCCCTGGCTACAATGCAAGCCTTGTTCCCACCAGAGCTAGGGTGTGGGCAGCAGTTCTGCTAATATCATTAACCTTCCGCTCCCCAACAATGGCTGGGGCTGCCCTTCGGAGCAGAGCCCTGCCCATGCTGGGCCAGGCCCTTGCCAGGGTCACTATCGCCTCCATTGTACAGACAGACAAGACGTGCAGAGCTGGGAGGCGCTACATCTCCTGCTGCCCTGGCTAGGACATTAACTAGTGAACCAGATTCCACTCTACCTGAGCCCAAACTGCTGCTTTCAGCAGTGCAGAGTGGGCTGCTCCCAGCTCCAAAGTAGAGTCAGAACGACCAGCTCTACTGCCCAAGGTGGGCCTACTGGCTTCTGCTCTGAGCAGCTCATCCTGACTGCAGCAGCAGCATTAACTCTGCAGCTTCTCTCACAGCTGGACAACCCCTGAACAGCAGGGAGCGAGTGACCCAAGGGCAGAAGATCCTGCCACACACACTGCCAGGGCCTCAGGTGACTGGCTCCTCCTAAGCCAGCTGCCCACTGTAAAGGTCAATGAGACCCAGTGACAGTAGATGTGCCTGTGTAGATGGGCCACCTAGCACCCCTAGGTCAAAGCAGCCCAGAGGGGAGAAGCAGAAACAGCTCCAGGTACTTTGGGAGCAGAGCTGATGCCCCACCACAGCTAGTTTCCACACCTGGTGCTGAGCAACCCACCCAGATGAACAGCCCATGAGAAGTCCAAGGACTACAGCCAGACACCCATTCTACCACCAAGAGCATCCTGCCACTTCAGGGAGCCTACAATCACCCTGCCCCCCCAGCCCTGTGGCTTCAGGGGACCCTGTGCCAGCAGGCTGAGGAGGGGGTAACTCCTGTCAGGAGCTACCTCGTTATCCAGGGGCCCCCAATAGGGGCTTCCAAAACTAGGGACCCTGATTTCTGGATTCCCCAGAGTCCTGGGAGGGGATGAGCAACACAAACCATGCTCAGCTTGCTGCTGTCTGGCCATTATTGTAACAGTGATTGGGCAGCAGGCTGCTGCTTGCAGCTCCTACAGCATGCTCAGGTAATTACCCCATTGCCTCCTTTGCCCATTTCATCCTGTTATAGAGGTCACAGGTCATGGCACAGCCAAGGCAGAGGGCCCACCCCTGACCCGCCAGCCTACCCACTCGGTCCAGCTGCTTGAAGGCACAGGCTGTTCTGCATGGACATACCTGATCCTTTGTGGATTGCCCCTCAGTACAGGAGGGGAGGCCCAGCTGGGGTAAGGGCCTAGTGCCAGCAAGCCACTCCCACCAGTGAAGGTCTGGCCTCACTCCCTTTCAGGGGGCCTCTGGTGCCATCCCAGACGGGAAGTTGGGCCAATAGGAGCAGCCAGCTGGTCTCCACCAACTCATGCTCCCTCCAGCACAGAAGGACCCGAGCCTGAACACAGCCCAGGCACTATCCCTTTCTGTGCTCCCCTTTCCCGCAGGTTGTGCAGGGGTGGCTGTTCACTTGCCCTGTCATTTCACTCTTTGCTGCCCCAACAGCATCCGTGAGAATCACCAGCTGAGCCAACCCTGCATGAGCTGCCCAGTGCCCCTCCCCCCCACTGCTTTGTGCTGGGCAGCCCATCACACACAAGGACTCAGGGTTATAAACAAGATTTGGGTGACCTTTATTCTGATTGGTGACCTCAGAGATACATTCCACAGTCAGAGTCATCAGAGCACAGGTGACAGCTGCGGCCCAGCTCCAGAGCTGGCCATGCAGCACTGCTGGACCAGCTAGGGTCAAGCCACAAGTCAGCCAGGAGCAATGCTGTTGTAACAGTGGGGCTAGCTCCAGGTGCAATGCACTTCCTAGCTCCTCCACCCATGGAGGGAGCCCAGCACACAGCTGCTCCTAACCTGGAGGGCAGACCATCAGCTGGCTGACAATGCCCTGTCCCAAGTGCCAGGGGCGACAGGGCAGGGTATTGCAGCCCTTTCTTCACCGCCCCAGCTGGGCAGCATTCTGCCTCCATCCCAGCTACTGGAGCCTGGAACATCATGTTACATGTTTCGTTACTAGCACAGGAGAGTTACGCAGAGACAATACAGAAAGCTCTGCAGCACAAGCGCAGGATTAGACACAAGACACTTGCTAGCAGGTCTTACAGCTGAACAGCTAGACCGAGCCCTGCAAGGGAGATTTTTGGTCCTAAGACTATTGACAGATCAGCAAGAGCCACTGGCCTGGGTATCTGGAATGCAAGAAGTGGGTTTGCTGCTTCAGACAGAGCCCCAAGCCCCAGGGAGGAGAGATCTGGCTAGCAGCCATGGCTTTGGCACTTGGCTTTGATGGAAGGGTGGGAGGGGGCAGCCTTGGTTGGTCCCAATGTCAGTCTAGACAGTCATTTGGTCTGTATGGAAATGGAGTTTGGTCCCTACAGAACTAGGGTGTAACAGTTTGGGGGAGTTCTGGGTCTTGTCCCCAGTGTTGCACACTGGGTGCTAGGCCCCCCCCAAGGTGCTGGGATGGGGAGCTTTGAATGCAGACTTTCAGGGCACGAGGCCCTGGCAGGTTTCACTGTGGCGGTTTGCAGGGGGTGTTCAAGGCACCACTCCAATTTTCTAGACTGTAGACAAATATATTAAACCCTAGAGAGGAGGGGGAAGGGATGGTGGAGAGGGAGTGCTGCCAAGCTGGGCTGATCAGAGGATCTGGCGTGGCATCCCATAGCCTGTCATGCCCGCTTGCGATGCACCCCGGTTGGTGCCCATCTGCAGCCCAATCACATTCTGACCCTCCTTCAGCTTGTCTTTAGAGAAGTCGCGGCGGTTCTCCTGGGATTTCCTGGGGGTGAGGAAAACATGAGTCAGACCGGAGAGGTCACAGGGAAAGCATCTGGGTGGCACCTAATGGCTAGGCAGCATTGAAGAGGAGTGGCCCACACTGCACTGTGGAAAGGAAGCTGAGCGGGGCCCAGTGACAGCTCTGCCTTCATTATATTGGCTACACCACAGGACCTTCCAGGACAGTCAGGCTGGATGAGCTGACATCCTGTCCCTCTGTAGAGGGACAGAGACCTAAGTCACTTTGCTTCCATGTAGCCAAGTCCCCAAGCCAGTCACAGACTGAGCCCCAGAGTCCCTCTTGCAGGCTGGGGGAGAGGGGGCAGCAGAGCACTGGGAGGTGCTTGCATCATTTCGAGTCCTCCTGCTGGGAGAGGCAGCTCCTGCACAGCGAAGCTGCCCAGCTCCACTTCCAGTGGCTCCAAGTCAGCTAGAGACAGGGAGACCCAAACCTGACTGCACCCAGGGCTGGGCCACACCCACTTGGCCTGACCACCCACCACTTTGGCCTGAGGGGCTGGTTTTCTGTTACTCTCAGAAGTTCAAGAGCCACTTACTTGGGGAACCAGTTGGGGTCTCCAACAAACAACCCATCTTGCTTTGTGACAGCCAAGCCCCCCAGGTTCATCAGGGTCCTCTGCACACAGGCCATGTTCTTTCCTGGCAGGGCAGAGAGCCTGTGAGTGATGTGCTGCGGTCTGACCTAGGTGTATTCAGCACAGAGCCCAGCCTCTACAGCGAGCCCAGGCAGCACTTGGAGGGGGTCAATAACCCAACCCTACCTGCCAGTGGGGCCTGCTGCTCATCTCACCCCCAAGCTCTCTGGCCCACATGTAGAGCCCTGGCCAGGGTTCAAGATAAGCAGCCATTCCAGAGAATGGTGGCAATACCATCCCCCTCTCCTGGGTCCAAGCACAGCCTTTGGATGTGCCAGGCTGGCTGCATTTGGCAGAAGCATCTGCTGACCCCCGCTAGCAGGTGTGGAGCCTGCTGGGGAAGGGTCAAATGAGCTCTGCTAACTCAGAGAGGCAGGAGACCCACTGCCCCACCCAGATACAAGGGAGGCGGGAGAAGATCTAGGGCATGGGCTGCGTCACCCTGAGGAGGATCCCCAGGATAAGCAGAACCTGGGGAGGCAGCCTTCTGCTGATGAAGCCAGACCCCATGAAGGGGGTGAGTTTGGATTTCTACACAGCACAAGGGCTGGATCTAGAGCAGGCTGCTCATGTGGAGCTTCTAACTCAAAGGTTCCCTGCTCATCCCCATGCTAGGGGTTAAGCCTACCACATGAGCCAGGGCAGTTATGTGCCAGGCCAACCCTTCCCCCCCAGCTCTCCCTACCTTCCCAGAGGTCCACAGTCTGGAAGATGTCAGTGGGTGCAATGCCATACTGCTCAGCAGCCCGCAGGAACTGGGAGATCTGTTCCATCTGCTTGAAGGCCTTGTTTGAGGGATCAGTGTTGGCGACAGGCCCCTGGCCCTTTGGGTAGAGGCTGTTGATGAGTTTGCCGAGCACCTGGGCAGGAAGGACAAGGATAAACCCAGGACTCAGCCAGTGTTCTAGGCTAGTCTCGATAGCAGTCTCCACAGCACCCTGTATCTGGGGACAGGACCATCTGCAGGAGTTACTTCAGGGCAGAGTCACCCCTCGTTAGCTCAGCATAGCCAGTGTGTGCCCTGGAGTGCTCCAGCCCTGCTGGGGGAGGCTCAAGGGGCAGTAGGAAGGACCTGGTGCCTCTGGTCTATAAAGCTGTGCTGCCCCCACACAGAGACCCTGGAGGATGCTTGTATCTCACTGCCCCATCAAGGAGGGGGAATTGCCTGGGGCTCCAGCTCTCTGGAGGGGAAGGGACACCCCAGCTCATGTGAGAAAGCCCAAGCTGCTGGGGCACACGGGGGATCCTCCAACCCCAGTGATACCTACTGTGCCATCTTTCAACCACTCCTGGAATTTCTCTTTCCCGGGCTCAGGCGGCTGGATGCCCCCACACTGCGCCAGGATCCACTGGGTGAGGATCTGCTCCAGCTCTGGATCGTACTGCTTGTCGATCCTCTGCTGAACCTCCCAGCTGAGTCCGTAGGCTGGTCCCCTGTTTGCCATGGCAACGGTGCAGTGTCTGCAGGGCCAACACAGACAGGGCAGGTGAGTGAGGTGCCCTCTACAGTCTGAGCCATGACATGGCAGCACAGGCTGGGGGAGCCAGGAGCCATCAGCCAGACTCAACTGGCACCAAGGGCCCAGCCCCTTTGGCCACTGTTGGGCATCCCAGGGCAGAGTTGATCCTGGCTGGCTGTGGATTAGAGGCTGCCCAGAGAACATTCCCCCCACTCTGAGTTTGGGGGTCTCTACTACAGTGGGGCATGCCTGCCAAAGGCCAGGGACAGAGACCTCCCCTGCTTGCAGGAGGCAGCTCTGTTCTGCAGTCCCAAAGCTAGGTCTCCCCAGAGCAGGAGCAGCATGTGCTGGGGCTGGTCAGAGGGGTTGCAGCATCCTCCCGGCAAGCCAGCTCCACAAGCAGTGGGCACCCAGGCCAGGCCAGGCCGGATCTGCATTTGCACCACTCTGCACAGGTACAGCCAGAAAGCCCTGTCCACTCCCAGCAGAGGCGCACATGCTCTAGGCCCATTTCCTGGTGGGGAGGAGAGCCCTGGGCCTGTGATTGCGGTGCTGAGCATCTCCCATCCAGCTCAAGACTTCATCAAGCCAGCAGGGAGGAGATCCTGTGCTCAGCTGATTGAGCTCTTGAGCCTAGTCCCCAGCACAGCATCCTGCATGCACCCCCACACCGTTCTCTCCAGAGGGCAGAGCACAGCAGCGCTCCTCCCTCCCCTGCAGCTCTGAGCCCCAATGCAAGTGCTGCTGCCAGGTTGTGTCCCCCTTCCCCAGGGTCTGCAAGGGGCACACACCATGACAGGGCTGGCCCCACCTGGTGGGCCTTCCAGATAGAGGGAGCCCTGTACATCCCCTGGCTGGGAGCAGACAGCAATAAGAGCTGGGGCCAACCCACCCACAGCCAATCCTGCATTTAGTCAGATTGGGAGCGGTCTGAGCCTGCAGAGGGAAGCCCAGCACCCAGGTTCCACCCACAGACCAATCACTGCACACAGAGAAACACCATGGAGCCACCCACCCGTCACCCTGCCCACACAGGACCCCCAGCCTTTGCTGGACCCCATCACAGCTCTGCAGTGGGTCACTGAGCACCCCCCAGTGCCCAGCACCAGCCCAACAGGGTCTCTCCAAAGACACTCCCAGCAGCCAGCTCCCCACAGCACCAGTAGCAAGAGGGAGGCTCTCCTACAGTTCCCTGGGCTGCTGATCCAGTGTACAGCAGCATTTCCCAGCCCCAGGGAGGCCCCACCCTAGAGCTGACTGTCAGGGGCCTTGATTGGAGACTTTCTGTCTTCTGGCAAGGTGCAGGGCAGAGGGATGTGCTCCCTCACTCAGTATAGCCCCTCCCCCAGCCCAGGGCTGCCTTTTCGGAAGGCCCTTACCCCAGGGGAAGGAAGCTCTGCTGGAATTTCCTTTGAGGGACGGTCAGACTTCATATGCTGTGTGGTGGGGATGGCTCCAGACATGGCTTCCCCCTCCCCACACCCAGTGCCTGCTTCTGCTATTCCAAGACTGGATCCCTTCAGCTTTTGGGGCACTGTAGGGTCAGCTCTGGTCAGGGGCATTCAGATTCAGCATGTCAGCCCCTCCCCACCCCACCCAAACCCCCTCCCTGGGTGGAAGCCCACTCTGCACGGTCAGGGCAGTTGGATTTTGGGGCAGGAGGGGAGAGGAGACGAGAATATGGTGGGTCAGGATTGTAAAAGAAGCTGCCGCTGCCTTGGCTGCGGCTGGGACCAGGCTCTCTCCAGATGGTGGGAAAGTGCCTGTCCTAGAGCCAGTCTCTCCCACCCACCCCATACACTGGGTGCCGTATCAGGAACGTCAACAGCCCTGCCGTCCAGGCACATTCCAGCCCTAATCTCTGGAACGCAGCTATGTGCTGGGGCCAAGCAGGACGCGCCAGGGCCTCAGCCCAGCCCCAAGCTGCCTGAGGAGCCCAGCAGCTGTTCTGCAGGGGCAAGGGAGCTGCCCAGCCCCACAGGCTGCTATACGGAGCCTTAGGGGGAACCAGGGCCCAAGGACAGATGCAGCCAGGCCAGGGCAAAGCCTCTGGCTGGGGCTGCCAGTCCAGCCCTTCACTGACTCTCAGCTGACACCCCATGTAAGGGGATAGGTGCTGCCCCCCTCCCTACTTGCTGGGATGGTCAATCTCAATTAGGGTGACCACACAGCAAACGTGAAAAATCAGGACAGGGGGTGGGGGGTAATAGGAGCCCATATAAGAAAAAGACCCAAAATAGGACTGTCCCTATAAAATTGGGACATCTGGTCACCCTAATCTCAATTCCACTTGTTCTGCTCCCTCTGCCCAGGCCTGCTGGGGGCAGGCTACTGTCTCAGCTAGGACCAGGCTTTTGGGGAAGAAGAGGGATGAATGAGCTGCAACTCTGATACAATCCACCCCATTGCTCCACCTCCCACCACTGCTGAATCATGCTTGCACCACTGGGTGAGGCCTGAGCTGGAGTTCTCAGCCAGGAGACCACATCGCCTCTGCAAGGGCTGCCAGTGTCATCACCACCTGGAGCAGGGGAGTGTTGCTTGGCCAGGCAGTGACAGCTGCTAGGAGCAGAGGGAGACTGCACATGGTGCCATACAATGCTGCACTCAGCCAAGGGCTCTCCTGGCCAGGAGAGACTTAGGATTCCTGCCTCTCACTCCCATGTTGTGAGAAGCCACAAGCTCTGCCCCAGGTGCAGGCTGCAAATGGAGCAGCTGCTGGCCTTCAACACAGGACCCAGGCATCCGAAGCACATGGGCAAGATGGAGGCAGAGGGGGCCATGCCCAGGAGCTGAGGAGAAGGCTGGACTGTAGGGAGGGCAGCTGGTGGTGCTGGGCAGGCCCCTGCAGGGATGTGAACATGGGCAGTTCTGCTGACACTCCTGGAGGGAGCAAACAGCAGCATTTGATGTGCCAAGCCTGGGTACCCATCCATGCCTGCAGGGCAGCTCTAGCAGAGTCATGGGGAGAGAGGGCACGCAAGCACCAGCTGAGCTGGTCCTTGCAGGGACTTTTGGCCCATGCTGGACACAGTGGACAGGACAACGGCCACCACCCTCTAGATTAAACCGGGAACTGCCTCTGGCTGGGATCTGAACAGACAAGCCCCAATAAACGATCCTGCCAGGCCAGCCCCCCCCCCCCTCCCCAGCCCTGAGGCAGGGCTGAGCCAACAGCCCCCACCATGACGCTGCACCAGCACTTCCTGGATAGCAACTTCTCACCCTTGCAGGGCATTTCCTATCCAAGCAACCCCTCCCCAGTGTCCATGGCAGGCCCCACTCACAGGCCCCACCCTGGGAGCAGGAAGTGGTGGTGGGGCAGGGAAGGGGTTATTTCAGCTCCCCCAGCCATTCTGCAAGGAGAGGCTCCAAGGGGGTCAGCTGGGAAGGAAATAATCAGCATTTGCTGGTCCCTGCCCCGGTGCCAGATGGGAGTGAGGCCTTTCCAGGGATCCCCATTATTTATAGAGCCCCACTGCTCCCTGACCACTTCCCCAGCAGCTCAGTCAGGGGGAGCTCCTTATAATCCTGACCCTCAGCTGGTTGAACAAGGGAACAGCACAACCCAGAGGCACAGGGGCACCCAGCAGCTGGCTCCCCACCCCACCTGTCACTATGGAGCAGGCCTTGCAAGGCCCCCAGTGGACCCAGCACCCACTCCTCCTGTGGAATGTTTGCAGGGTTGGGAAATGGCTCTGGGGCCCAGACTCAAGCAGGGGAGGGGAGGGGTGAATCACTCCCAGCCAGGGACAATTGCTATTGAGCAACTTGGCGATTTAATCAGGTCTGGAGATTGTCAGTAGTTTGGCTCCCTCCAGCCTCCCTCCTTATCCCTCAGTGTCACTGTGAGACTAGCAGCTGAGAGGATGCCACAAGCCAGGGATGCTGCAGCTCTGGGCACCGTTCCTGGGGCAGGAAGCAGGCCCTCCCCCAGCAGGTCTGGTGCCAATATGGCAAGGGAGGGGTGAGAGTGCTCCCCTAGACAGAATGGCACATGCACCCATCCAGGCAGGGGCTCCCAGGCACACACAGGAGGGAGAGGCACTATTCCAGAGCTGGAAGGCCAGTCACTCTACACCCCCCCCCCCCCCAGGCTACAGATGCCTGGGGAAGGGGCCTGAGCCTCTGTGCTAAGGTGGCCTGAAATGCTCTTTCCAGAGGTACTTGAGCAGGCAGGGTGGGGATGAAGCCAGTAATCTCCTGAACCCCCAGCACTGTGGATCCCACCAGGCCTGGGGCTGTTGGGTTTCACTATAGCTCCCCTGAGAACTCACCCAGCTTGCTGGGTACAGGGGAAGGTTTGAGCCACCCCCAAACTGATCTGAGAAAGCAGCTGCAGTATGAGCCTGCCATCCCACTGGCTCTGTTCCCCCCAGCACAAGACTTACCAACCCTCCTGATCGATGGCCCCTGCCTGTCCTCGGCAGTCCCCAAAACCCCAGCCACAGCCAGTGCTCACCCCTGCATCAGGTGTGTCAGTGGCTGCCATCCACAAGCACAGAGCCAGTGTTACTGAGGCAGAGACCATCTGCCCCCAGCGAGGTGCCTGCATGGCTGACAGGTTGGAGGGGGGAGACCCAGCTCAGCAGCAGTGGAATTGCTGCTTTGGGTCTACACCCTGCCTCTGCAGCTCCCCACAGCTGGCAGGTGTGAGGCAGGAGAGCCAGTCTGAGGGGGTGCAGACACACCCAGGTGGGAGCCCTTCACACAAAGGAGCCAGCCCTGAGGGCTCCAGCCCCTCCCTGCCACATGCCAACTCCCAGCCCTCTATGCTGCAGGCAGCTCCTTCCAGTTCAGTGCAGCTGGCCAGAACCACCCACACGGTGGGAAACAGACGGTGGCAAGTCCTGTCTCAGCCTGTTCCAGAAGCTCCTCAGGTTGCACTGCAGCCGGTGGATTGTCTCCCCCTTCCCCACCACCCTGTGCAGGGAGCCCAACTCTCTAGGCAGGTCTCCCAACCAGCACTCAAGACAAGGAGTGGGCTAGCTCACCCCTGGGTCCCAGCCTGTTTAGGGGGCAACAGCAGCCAGTTCACTCAGGATGGGCAGAGCCACGATCATCCTCCCAGGTCAGCCCTAGCCAGGCTCCAGGAAGTCACTGCAGCCTGGTGTCCACCACACTCCTCTGTGGCATGCAGTCCAGGAGCACAAGCGTACAGCTCCTGGGGGGGGGGGGGGGGGGAAGAGAAGGAGAGAGAAGAGAAGAGGAGAAAGGAAGACCTGGGGCAGCGCTGCTAGGAGGTGACTCCCTGCCATCTCCAAGACTGGGAATAGACACCTTCCCTACTAGATCAGCTCTGCAGAGAGCATCTCATGCCCACACTTGCACCATGCAGGTTAGACTGTCAGGCAGTATTCCTGGGAAGCCAGCACCTCCTCAGCCCTTATGCAGATCTAGCTCCTTTCAGGCACATGCTCGCTGAACCATGAAGGGGCCACTTAACGGGAGGCCAGATGCTGCCTGACTCACTGCTCATCACCAACTCACTGAGCCGGGTTTAACTTCTGCACCCCCCCCTCATTAGTTTCACATTCTCAAGCTCAGGACAATCCAGGGCATGTGGGAAGTCTGCCCAGTCCAGCCCTTATATGGCTACTTTTCTGAGAACACGTCTGCTTAGACAGGGTTTGGTTTCCCTACATTAGGGGTTACATCTGTTTGGTACATGCCAGGCCAGCAGTTGGCCATAAACTGGACCTGAGCCAGGAGAGGAGCTGGTGCCACCAATTCTCCAGTTCATCCTGCCAGGTGTTGAGAGCTGACGGCACAAGGCAGCTTTGTCCCAGCATGTCAGGGAGGAAGGAAACCTACATCATCTCATTTCCCAGAACAGTCCCTACCTGTGAGCCATCAGCGCCATGTGAGCATGCCCACCGGTGTAATACAGGCAGGGTTAGAGCCAGGCTGCCTCAGCCACACAGCCAAGTGCACGGTCATATCTAGGACCAGAGGATGTGGTGCCCTTGCAGGCTGGGCAGCTGGCTGGCGGGCAGGGACTTGGTTATTCACGAGGCTCCCTTCCCAAACATGTACTCTCAATGTGTACATGGGATACACACACAGGAGGGTCATGAAGCATGATGAAAAGGGGTGCTACCTCTGTACATGGCCTATGCACCCCACCCCCCAGCCCTGAGCCCCCTCCCGCACCCAGACTCCCTTCCTTGGCAAGTATAATTCTTAGTTAACCAGAATTTTTGACTAACTGGCACCCCTCCCCCCCGCCCCAACATGCCAGATAACAAAGCTTTACTGTATTTAGCTTCACAAAGTGCTCAGACACTGACACAGAGGCAACATCCTGTACCTACAGATCTAACCAGCCAGGTGAGCAACCTCAGCCAATGACTGGAAACTGAAATCAGCAAAGTGCTAACGGAAAAGCAACAGCAGATTCAGTGACGGTCATTAGCCACTAAGTAAGTTGGCAAGGGATGTGGGGATTTGACATCACATGGAGATTTGACATTGAGCTCGGCTGGCAGTTCTGGGTGGAGGCAGGAATCCCTGGCTGGGAGGCTCTGGCCTGTGCTAAGCAGTCACTCAGACTGGATGATCACAACCATCTCTTCTGGTCTTGAAATCTAGGCAAATGTTGCTTTAATTGGGTCTTGTTGTCTGGAGAGCATCAGGCTACGCTAGCTCATTGTTCTCTCACAGTCTGGACATGGGCAGCAAACTGGACACTCTGCACAGTGGGACTGGGCCAGCTGCCTCCAAGCCAGTGTGCTATGCCACACCCTTCACTGGGAACATGGGCGGAGGCAGCACCTGTCCCATCCAGGCAGTAAGGTAGCTGCGAGCAGCCACTGCTAGAACCCACAAGCTGGCTGGAGATTTGTTTGCATCATTTACATTCTCTGGATACAGACATGCCCTCACTCACTTATTTGTGCTTCCACCTGCCCCCAAGTGGGACCTGCAGGCACTTTGAGAAGCTGATTGAGGAGGGCTGTCCCCAGAGCCCCCCACCCCCATGCCAAGCCTTGGATCAGTCCTTGGCAGACAGGAGGGGTGGCCGAGCACCCCAAAGGGTCAGAGCCCACTTCCGCTCACCAGCGGCAGTGAAGCTTTGCAGAGTTAGAGCAACATCAAGTGGGGCCCGGCCTGCACCAGGGCTCAGACAGCAGCAAGAGGGCTGAGAGGGAGGGAGAGCGCCCCACTTCCCATAAGATTAGTGGGACAGACTCTGGTGCTTAGCCAGAGGCTCTTGGCAAGGATTCTCTGAGGACAGGCCCCAGAAAAGGCATGAAGGGGGATTGGAAGGGCCCGTGCCCAGGTCAGTGGCCCTACCTGGGAAGCCACAGAAGAGGTAGCTGAGCTTCTGGAGAGTGGTTGCAGAGAGGGCAGCCATCAGGCCCAGCCTGGAGTGGCTGTGAAAGGCAGCTCCCCAGGAGCATTAGCAGCACTGGGCTCCGGGCCAAGGATCAGCAGTAACTGAAATTGGTGGAGACAGGCCTGATTTCCTGCCACAGTTGGAGTCTGCTGGAGACAGGAGCACTCTCTCTGCAGGGGGAGGCTGGAAGACAAGAGCGCCAGCCCTGGGGGAGGGGAGAGGATGCTACTGAATCCCGCAGAGCAGAAAGCAGCCACCAGAGTTTAGCACCCAGGTGGCCAGGAAGCGATAAGCCCTCAGAGGAACTGATCCCCCCCCTTCCCCGCCCCATCTGAGCAGGGAGGGGGGAGTTGCTGCTGCTGAAATCCCCACAAACAGGAAACCCCCTGGAAGTGTGGGCAGGTCCCCTGGGGATGTTACCATGGCAACAGAACACAAGCCAGCCACAGACCCAAGGGCACCAAAAGTGCAGGGGCACTGCCATACTTGGGTCCCATGAGGGCAGCATGTTCATGTGGGCACACCAGAGTACAGGGCTCCACAAGGCACGTGTCTGGGCAGAGACACCCCACATGAAGGGCTCTGGCTAAGAGCTGCCAAGGAGGGGAGCGAGCCAGCAAGAGGGTACAAGCCCCATGCTGGGCCCTTGGGCAGAGAGCCTGGCTGGGGAGCAGCAGCTCAGGACAGGGAAGGAAAGCCACCCCGCTCTCCTCCCCAGGAGTTTGGACCAGCTCTGTTTTTGTCTGTCACTCCCCCACCCCCAAGAGCCCAGGGGGAGGAGCTAGGGTTACCACCTGGTTGGTGCCAGACTGGCTTGGCCGGTTTTGTAATGGATTTGCCAGTTGCCCCCAAAAAAGCAGCAGATTAAATGAAGTGTGGGTCTAAAGATGAGCTATTCCACAGGACTGTCAAATGTTAACAGTGTCTGTGTGCAGCTAAGGATGCTCAGTGTTCCCACTTCTGGGGTTTAAGTAAGAAATTGATGTTATCAATCTTCTCTCTCTGTGTTCTCTCTAGATACTATAAGTGGCAGTTAAAGGGAGGGGGGTTGCGGAGTTGCCTTGTGGTTGGGGGTGCAGCAGGCTTACTTGGAGGGTGCTGATATTTTTGCATTTCAAAGGTAGTAACTCCAAGAGGAGCCAACAGAGTCTGCAGCTTCAGCTGTTGAGACTGCCAAGGTGTGGGGGGGGAGTCAGGAGGGAGAAAAGGCCCCACCCTAGAAGCCACACTACTCACACCCCTCCTCCTGCCACCCCCACATCCACTCACTTCCAGCCCATGTTCTTGAGGGCACTGACCTTGGCTCCAGCTGGGAGGGCCCCCAGCACCCAAGCAGGCAAGCCACAAGGAGACTCAGCCATGCACACTGCAGCTCTCTTGGCTTTCAGGTCAGCTCTTTGGAGCCTGTTGGCTTGAGGGGGAGCCGCAGATGGACTAGTGGGGGAGGCAGTAGGGATTACTGGGTGGGGGGGGTGTAGAGTCTCTCCCCCGCCCCACTGCAGATTCTCCCTGCTCAGAGCTGGGCCGCCCAGGATTAGCACCCCCGCCCAAGAGAGCTCTTCTGGGTCCCTAGACAGGAGCCACTCCAACCTGCAGTTTCCAGAACTGAGCACCCTGGAGGCAGAGGAGGATGTGGTGAAGGCAGGAGGCATGAGCCAGATCGGCATCTCATGAAACTTTAGAAGGCACTCCCCCCCCCCCCCAATTCAGGGGCTCAGCCAGCTGCAGAGAGATGCTCATTACAGATGGGAATAAAAATGCCAGCTCTGCCTGCCCCTGGAGTGGTGCCAGCAAGCAGCAGGTCGATTCACATGAACAGCAGCTGCTGTTTTATGGGGTAGTTTCACTTTATGGAGGCGCTCAATTCAGCTGTGAGCAGACTCCCATAAAACATTCCAGCCCAAGAGCACAGGCTGTTAACACGCTATTAATCTGCTGCCCCAGGACATGCTGCCACCCTCCCCCAAGCCTTCACGAGCCCAGGCCTGCTGTACCTTGACACTGGAGCTTGCCAAACTGGGAGCTGGACAAGGCCTTTTCCCTCGGCCATTCCACAGGAGTGATCTACACAGCACTGGAACCACTTCCACTGTACCACTCCAGTGGCTGCTGTTCTACTGATCAAAAGGGGCAGCTGCAGCCTGGTCATACAAGACTAACTATGCCAGCAGGGGAGGCACCGCTATGCCAGCAGCGCAGCATCCACCGCTGATTTAGCTCCTGCAGAGCCCCACCCTATCCAGCACAGCTACATTGGTACAAACGGTCTGCTAGACCACTGGTTCTCAGCCTTTCCAGACTACTGTCCCCCTTTCAGGAGTTTGATTGGTTTGCATACCCCAAACTTCACCTTGCTTAAAAACTACTTGCTTACAGAACCAGACATAAAAATACAAGTGCCACAGCCACACTATTACTGACTTTCTCATTTTCACCATATAAATATAATTACTTACATTTCAGTGCATAGTATATAAAGCTGTATAGACAACTCACTGTTTGTATGACATTTTAGTTTGCACTGACTTCACTAGTGCTTTGTGTAGCCTGTTCGAACACTAGACAGATATCTAGATGAGCTGATGTACCCCCTGGAAGACCTCCGCATGCCCCCAGGGGTACACGCATCCCTAGTTGAGAACTACTGCCTTAGACCAGGCCTTCCTTGCCTCTCATCAGGGGCTGCCCAAGCTCTTCAATGAGGAATTTTCACACCACAGCCCGAGAAAAGCAGCCTGGAGGCTATGGATGAAGTGCAGCCACCGCACTGGCCAACAGGAGGCTACGGAGTGGATGCCAGGCATGGCCACACCCTGACCAGCCGGCTGGAGGGAAAGGACTTAGGAGCTGGAGAGCTCACCCATTATTTGCACTCTGGGTCAAAGCAGCATTAGCCTGCCTGAGGGACCAGCTGTGGCTGTTCTAAGTGGCAGGTCCCTCAGGGGAGGGCAAAGGCCTCATATGTCTCCAATGCTCCATTTTAGAAGCAGAGTCCTGGAAACGGACCAGCGTCCAGAGAATTGGGTCAGACCCAGAAGCGCGGCTAGTTTTTCCTTTTCTGGAGAGAAAAGAGGGCCCAGGCCGGGAGACTGTTTTGAGCATGAAGTCGTCAGCCCCGCACCGGCCTTTGTAAGCACTGTGCTGCTTGCCAAGCTAGGGAGCTCATGGCAGGGGGAGGAGAGCAGGCCTGGCGCCAGGAGCAGCAGCACAAGCAGCCAGTTTGCAGAAGTTCCCCGATTTATAAGTTTGTTGTAGCAACAAGCTGCTAGCTCCAGCCGGCTGCAGAGGGGTCACGATCCCCGAGGAGACAGCAGTTTCTGCACTAGCGACCCAGACTTTCCCCACAGCACCCGAGCGCCTTCGCCAGTGGCCATCTCTGGGAGGGCGAAGCAGCTACCTCGCCTATCCAGCTCCCCTCTGGTGCGCTCGCTCCAGTCATGACAGATTTAACAGCACCTCCCCCCCCGAGCAATCAAACAGGGAGTCCTGGGGCAGCCTTCGCTGGCAGCGGCACCGAGCAAAGCCACCCCTTTTAAGAACCCACCCAGTGGCACGGCCGAGCTCCGGGTCCCAGGCACACCAAGCCAGGGGCTCAGCCCAGCCCCAGCCCCAGACCCGGGGCAGGTCGGCCGGCTGCTGTTCTGACACGTGGGAAGCCTGCGCCGGGGCCGCGACCGCTCGATCAGCCCGCGGAACTGCAGCATAACGCTCGCTGCGCACGAGGGGCAGGCAGCGCACCTGGCCCCACTGCGCGGCCCGACACCAGCTTCCAGCAGCCGGACGGGCAGGACCCGGTAACAGCCCCGCACGCCGGCCACTTTCACCAGTACCCAAACCCACCCGGCCCGCCCACGGGACCAGACTTCGGGAACTCCCCAGTCCCGCGGGGAGCTGCCCGGAGCGCGGCACCTACAGCAGCCGGGAAAGAGCGGGAGCAGCCCCCAGTGGCCCCGCGCTCGCCCCCGAGCGTGAGACAAGGCAGGTTCCCCTCGCGCCCGGCCCCGACCTCCCTGCAGAGAGCGGCCCCGGCCCAGAGCCCCCCAGTTGGGGGCGCCCCACCCATCCCCGACGCGGCTCTGACCTGCTGGCGACGGCCTGGAGCTAGAGCGATGCGATGGGGCCGCACCCAGCCCGCGCGGCTATTTGAGGGCTGATGTCAGCGTCCGGGGACGGGGGCGGTGCCGGGGGAAGGGACTTAAAGGGCCGGGAGGCGCTAGCCCCGCCTTGTAGTGAGGCGGATGCGGTGGTGCCAGGCGCCCTTCAGGGCTGGAGCCGCCTGGGTTCTACCGGGCCCTCGCAGGAGCTACATGCTTTGAACCTGCCTTTGGCAACGCTGCGTTCCCCTACCCTGGGTCGAGCCCAGCCGCCCTCACCCCTGCGGCACCTTCCGGGGAGCAGGGCGCTGAGTTCAGGGAGGCCGTGTAGCGGGAAGCCACTGGGGAAAACCCACCCGGTCGCCTTGCAGTGCTTCTATATCCTGGGGAATTTTTGAGTAAAATGTTTTGAATGAAAATTCCCGATTTCCCAAGTTGAAACGTTTTACTCACAAGTTTCCAGGTTTTGGGAAATTTCCCAGGATATAGAAGCACTGTAAAAAACTTTATCTGGACATTTTTCACCAGATTTGGGAAATTTTTACCACTAGGTTGGGAAAAGTTGGCATCAGGATATAGAAGCACTGCCCCCTTGCCCTAGAGGCCAGGCTGTAACTGTCAGTTACTGACACACACCTGAGACTATTGTAGCTTTTCACAGCCCCCAGGCAGGGGTCCAGCTACAATCAGGGGCGGCTCCAGGTACCAGCGCACCAAGCACGTGCCTGGGGCGGCAAGCTGCGGTCGGCCTGCCGGTCGCTGTGAGGGCAGCAGTCAGGCGGCTTTCAGCGGCATGCCTGCGGGAGGTCCGCCGGTCCCGCGGTTTTGGCGGCAGTTCGGGGGCGGGTACGCCAAAGGCGCGGGACCAGCGGGCCTCCCGCAGGCATGCCGACGAATCTGCCTGACTGCCGTGCTTGGGGTGGCAAAATACATAGAGCCGCCCCTGGCTACAATCCCCAGATACAGAACTCTGGGAAGGGAGGATCAAGGTCTTGGCTCAGCCTTAACCTCCCCCCTATTTCCATGCTCTGAAAAACCAAACCCAGAGAATATTCTACCCATGCTCAACCTCAGTTCTGCCTCTACCCCTCCCCGCATGGAGGGGGGCGAAAAAGTACATCACCTGCCTTTTGGTGGAGGATGGTGCCCACCCTCCTGGATCTGGAGGAGATACGCAGGAGGGCCAGGGCCTTCGACGTGAGCCTTTCCTCCCCAGATCTGACCGATCCCGAAGCTTGCAGAGTGCTCTGGACCAAGCTCCCAACGGTCAGCGCAGGTGACCGGAACCGGCTGGAGCTGCTTCTCTCTCTGGCCGAGCTCTCAGAAGTCCTCCATCTCATGCCCACCAATAAATCCCCAGGCATGGACAGGCTGACCGTGGAGTTCTACCACGTGTTCTGGGATGTCCTCGGCCTGGACCTAGTCACCATCTGAGCTGAGTCCTTGAAAAGCGGGGTCCTCCCTCTCTCGTGCAGGCAAGCTGTGCTCGCCTTGCTTCCAAAGAAGTGGGACCCCCGTGACCTTCGGAGTTGGTGTCCCATCTCGTTCCTCAGCACGGACTATAAGGTCGTAGCGAAGGCCATCTTGCTGCAGCTGAGGTCTGTGCTGGTGGACGTGGTCCATCCCGACCAGACCTACACCGTCCTAGGCTGGACCATCTTTGACAATCTGAATTTGGTCAGGGACCTCTTGGAGCTGGGGCATAGGGATGGTCTGTCATCGCCCTCCTGTCCCTGGACCAGGAGAAGGCATTCGACAGGGTGGACCATGGGTATCTCCTGGGCACTCTGCAAGCATTTGGCTTCGGGCCTCAGTTTGTGGGCTTTCTCCAGGTGCTGTACGCTGACGCGGAGTGTCTGGTCAGGCTCAACTGGACCCTGACCGAGCCGGTCAGCTTCGGGCTGGGAGTACGGCAGGGGTGCCCCGTCTCGGGTCAGCTGTAGAATCATAGAATATCAGGGTTGGAAGGGACCTCAGGAGGTCATCTAGTCCAACCCCCTGCTCAAAGCAGGACCAATTCCCAACTAAATCATCCCAGCCAGGGCTTTGTCAAGCCGGGCCTTAAAAACCTCCAAGGAAGGAGACTCCACCACCTCCCTAGGTAATGCATTCCAGTGCTTCACCACCCTCCTAGTGAAATAGTGTTTCCTAATATCCAACCTAGACCTCCCCTACTGCAACTTGAGACCATTGCTCCTTGTTCTGTCATCTGCCACCATTGAGAACAGCCGAGTTCCATCCTCTTTGGAACCCCCCTTCAGGTAGTTGAAGGCTGCTATCAAATCCCCCCTCATTCTTCTCTTCTGGAGACTAAACAATCCCAGTTCCCTCAGCCTCTCCTCATAAGTCATGCGCTCCAGACCCCTAATCATTTTTGTTGCCCTCCGCTGGACTCTTTCCAATTTTTCCACATCCTTCTTGTAGTGTGGGGCCCAAAACTGGACACAGTACTCCAGATGAGGCCTCACCAATGTCGAATAAAGGGGAACGATCACGTCCCTCGATCTGCTGGCAATGCCCCTACTTATACAGCCCAAAATGCCGTTAGCCTTCTTGGCAACAAGAGCACACTTGTGGCCGGCGTGCGGGGCTGTTACCGGCGTGTTGACTCATATCCAGCTTCTCGTCTACTGTGACCCCTAGGTCCTTTTCTGCAGAACTGCTACCTAGCCATTTGGTCCCTAGTCTGTAGCTGTGCATGGGATTCTTCCGTCCTAAGTGCAGGACTCTGCACTTGTCCTTGTTGAACCTCATCAGGTTTCTTTTGGCCCAATCCTCTAATTTGTCTAGGTCCCTCTGTATCCGATCCCTACCCTCTAGTGTATCTACCACGCCTCCAGAAACCCCCCTGGGAGCTGCCACCTAATGTGCAAAGACTACCCCTGCTTCTGTTTTCCCTGCCAGCTCAGGACTCCAGCACCCCGTCTCGCTGAGCCAGACACTCCTGTCTGCTCTAACAAAGACTCAGGGTCTGAATCACTTGTCCCAAAGCTGCAAGTTTACCTGAAAACCAGCTCACAGGAGTGTGCTTGTCTTTAGCACTCAGATGCCCAACTCCCAATGGGGTCTAAACCCAGATAAATCCGTTTTACCCTGCATAAAGCTTATGCAGGGCAAACTCATAAATTGTTCGCCCTCTATAACACTGATAGAGAGATATGCACAGTTGTTTGCTCCCCCAGGTATTAATACATACTCTGAGTAAATTACTAAATAAAAAGTGATTTTATTAAATACAGACAGTAGGATTTAAGTGGTTCCAAGTAGTAACAGACAGAACAAAGTAAGTCACAAGCAAAATAAAATAAAATGCGCAAATCTATGCCTAATCAAACTAAATACAGATAATCTCACCCTCAGAGATGCTTCAGTAAGTTTTTCTCAGACTGGACACCTTCCAGGCCTGGGCACAATTCTTTCCCCTGGTACAGCTTTTGTTCCAGCTTAGGTGTTATCTAGGGGATTCTCCATGATGGCTCCTCTCCCCCTCTCAGTTCTCTTCCACCCCTTTATATATCTTTTGCATAAGGCGGGAACCCTTTGTTCCTCTGAGTTTCCACCCCCTCCCCTCACTGGAAAAGCACCAGGTTAAAGATGGATTCCAGTTCAGGTGACATGATCACATGTCACTGCAAGACTTCATTACTCACTTGCCAGCACACACATATACAGGGAGACTCACAGGTAAACAGCCATCTGCAGACAATGGGAGTCATCAAGATTCCAAACCATTATTAATGGCCCACACTTTACATAATTACAATAGGCCCTCAGAGTTACATTTTATATTTCTAGTTTTAGATACAAGAGTGGTACATTTCTACAAATAGGATGATCACACTCAGTAGATTATGAGCTTTGTAATGATACCTTACAAGAGACCTTTTGCATGAAGCATATCCCAGTTACATTATACTCACTTATATTTTTATAAAACCATATAGACTGCACAACGTCACACCTCTGTATCCGATCCCTACCCTCTAGTGTATCTACCACGCCTCCTAGTTTAGTGTCATCGGCAAACCTGCTGAGAGTGCAGTCCACACCATCCTCCAGATCATTAATAAAGATATTAAACAAAACCGGCCCCAGGACCGACCCTTGGGGCACTCCGCTTGAAACGGGCTGCCAACTAGACATGGAGCCATTGATCACTACCCGTTGAGCCCGACGATCTAGCCAGCTTTCTATCCACCTTACAGTCCATTCATCCAGCCCATACTTCTTTAACTTGGCAGCAAGAATACTGTGGGAGACCGTATCGAAAGCTTTGCTAAAGTCAAGGAATAACACATCCACTGCTTTCCCCTCATCCACAGAGCCAGTTATCTCATCATAGAAGGCAATTAGGTTAGTCAGGCACGACTTCCCCTTGGTGAATCCATGCTGACTGTTCCTGATCACTTTCCTCTCCTCTAAGTGTTTCATAATTGATTCCTTGAGGACCTGCTCCATGATTTTTCCAGGGACTGAGGTGTGGCTGACTGGCCTGTAGTTCCCCGGATCCTCCTCCTTCCCTTTTTTAAAGATGGGCACTACATTAGCCTTTTTCCAGTCATCCGGGACCTCCCCCGATCGCCATGAGTTTTCAAAAATAATGGCTAATGGCTCTGCAATCTCATCCGCCAACTCCTTTAGCACCCTCGGATGCAGCGCATCCGGCCCCATGGACTTGTGCACGTCCAGTTTTTCTAAATAGTCCCGAACCACTTCTTTCTCCACAGAGGGCTGGTCACCTTCTCCCCATATTGTGCTGCCCAGTGCAGCAGTCTGGGAGCTGACCTTGTGTGAAGACAGAGGCAAAAAAAGCATTGAGTACATTAGCTTTTTCCACATCCTCGGTTCCTAGGTTGCCTCCCTCATTCAGTAAGGGGCCCACACTTTCCTTGACTTTCTTCTTGTTGCTAACATACCTGAAGAAACCCTTCTTGTTACTCTTAACATCTCTTGCTAGCTGCAACTCCAAGTCTGATTTGGCCTTCCTGATTTCACTCCTGCATGCCTGAGCAATATTTTTATACTCCTCCCTGGTTATTTGTCCAATCTTCCACTTCTTGTAAGCTTCTTTTTTGCGTTTAAGATCAGCAAGGATTTCACTGTTTAGCCAAGCTGGTCGCCTGCCATATTTACTATTCTTTCTACACATCGGGATGGTTTGTTCCTGCAACCGCAATAAGGATTCTTTAAAATACAGCCAGCTCTCCTGGACCCCTTTGCCCTTCATGTTATTCTCCCAGGGGATCCTGCCCATCTGTTCTCTGAGGGAGTCAAAGTCTGCTTTTCTGAAGTCCAGGGTCCGTATTCTGCTGTTCTCCTTTCTTCCTTGTGTCAGGATCCTGAACTCGACCATCTCATGGTCACTGCCTCCCAGGTTCCCATCCACTTTTGCTTCCCCTACTAATTCTTCCCTGTTTGTGAGCAGCATGTCAAGAAAAGCTCTGTCCCTAGTTGGTTCCTCCAGCACTTGCACCAGGAAATTGTCCCCTACACTTTCCAAAAACTTCCTGGATTGTCTGTGCACCGCTGTATTGCTCTCCCAGCAGATATCAGGGTGATTAAAGTCTCCCATGAGAACCAGGGCCTGCGGTCTAGCAACTTCTGCTAGTTGCCAGAAGAAAGCCTCGTCCACCTCATCCCCCTGGTCTGGTGGTCTATAGCAGACTCCGACCACGACATCACCCTTGTTGCTCACACTTCTCAACTTTATCCAGAGACACTCAGGTTTTTCTGCAGTTTCATACCGGAGCTCTGAGCAGTCATACTCCTCTCTTACATACAATGCAACTCCCCCACCTTTTCTGCCCTGCCTGTCCTTCCTGAACAGTTTATATCCATCCATGATAGTACTCCAGTCATGTGAGTTATCCCACCAAGTCTCTGTTATTCCAATCACATCATAGTTCCCTGACTGTGCCAGGACTTCCAGTTCTCCCTGCTTGTTTCCCAGGCTTCTTGCATTTGTGTATAGGCACTTAAGATAACTCATCGATCGTCCCTCTTTCTCAGTATGAGACAGGAGTCTTCCCCTCTTGCACTCTCATGCTTGTGCTTCCTCCCAGGATCCCATTTCCCCACTTACCTCAGGGCTTTGGTCTCCTTCCCCCGGTGAACCTAGTTTAAAGCCCTCCTCACTAGGTTAGCCAGCCTGCTGGCGAAGATGCTCTTCCCTCTCTTCGTTAGGTGGAGCCCGTCCCTGCCCAGCACTCCTCCTTCTTGGAACACCATCCCATGGTCGAAGAATCCAAAGCCTTCTCTCCGACACCACCTGCGTAGCCATTCGTTGACTTCCATGATTCGACGGTCTCTACCCAGGCCTTTTCCTTGCACAGGGAGGATGGACGAGAACACTGTATGTTCTGGCGATTGAACCCTTCCTCTGTCTCCTCCGCCGGAGGTTGACGGGGTTGGTGCTTTGGGAGCTGGAGCTGCGGCTGGTCCTGTCAGCGTCCGCCGCCAACGTGCTCCTTGTGGTCCAGGACCTGGGCGACCTGTTGGGGGTGGAGGCCTGCCAGGCAATCTACTCGGCGGCCTCCTCCGCCCGGGTCAACTGGGTCAAGAGCTCTGGCCTGGTGGTCGGGGACGGGTGGCAGGCAAGCTCCCTCCCACCCATGCTTCAAGCCATCCGGTGGAGCGCGGGTCCGCTGCTCTATCTCGGTGTTTACCTTTCCGCCACACATCGTTCTCCGCCAGAGAACTGGCAGGATTTGGAGGCCACGGTGGGTGAGCGGCTGCGCAGATGGACAGGACTGTTCCAGTGTCTCTTCCCGTGAGGGAGGGCGCTGGTGCTGAACTACCTAGTCCTGTCCATGCTCTGGCACCGGCTCAACACCCTGAGCCCGGCCCCAGGGATCCTGGCTAGGCTCCAGAGGACAGCCCTGGAGTTTTTCTGGCCAGGACTGCACTGGGTCTCTGCAGAGGTCCTGAGTCTTCCCCTGGAGGAGGGAGGACAGGGCCTGGTCTGCCTTCGTAGCCAGGTCCATGTCTTCCGCCTCCAGGCCCTGCAGAGACTCCTTTATGGTGCAGGTAGTCTGGCATGGAGCACGTTGACGCACGCCTTCCTCCGCCACCTCCGAGGGCTCCGATATGACCGGCAGCTCTTTTTTCTCCACCCAAGGGGCCTTCTGGGAGACCTCTCTGAGCTGCTGGCCTTCTACCAGGACCTCCTCCAGATCTGGAAGCTCTTTTCGGTGACCAGATCCTTTGTGGCCACCGAGGGGACGGACCTCCTCACGGAGCCCCTGCTACACAACCCCGGTCTACGTGTGCAGGTGGCGGAGTCTCCCTCGGTGCGCCGGAGGTTGGTCCTGGCAGAAACCACCAGGGTTGGAGACCTTCTGGACTACGATGGGGGGACTGGGTGGATCCCCGGGCGCTTGGTTGGTGCATGGGACTCTCCACCTTTCCGACCCCCCTGCGCATACTCCAGGAGGTGGGGATGGCCTTATCGCCCATTTCTCTCGTCTTCCTGCAGCGGGCCCTGTGAGAGGGCGCTCCCCGCCCACCCGTCACCCCGGGCCCTCTGGACCTTTTTATCAGGCCCCTGTTCCACGAGCCCCCGCGGCCTCCCCATTCCCATACTTCGAGCCAGCTGCGTGCCCTGCAGCCGTTTGCTTCTGAACCGCACCCAGGGACGAACTGTACATGCTCGTGCTCCACACGTTGCATCTCCTCACCCTCCCGTTCCGCCCCGAGACCAAATGGCGGGACTATTTACCACCTGTGGAGAGTGAGGAGCCCCGGTGGGCCAGTATCTGTTCCACCCTGGTCCCACAGCCCACCGGGGATATCGGTTGGCGGCTCTTTAACGGAGCCATGAGCACGGGTGTGTAACCTGGCATGGTTCACCCCCATTCCTGAGGCTCCCTAGACAGCTTTGAGGAGCAATGGGTGCTGTCGGGGGTTCTCTGCTCGGTATCCCCCTCTGGATCCCTAGTTTTGAACCTGTGACCTTCACTCCTGACCTTGTTATTCCTTAGTTGTCCCCTGTCTTCATTTGGTTCCTGGGTCCAGTGGTCCCTCCCGCAAGGCTGGGGGAGGGGCCTTTAGACGTGGGCAGGCTTGTGCCCACCCACCTCCCAGGATTTCTAATAAGGCCTTGCAGGCAAAGACCTGGAGAGCTAAAGGCAGCTCCTGGTGGGCTGCAGGGATCTGCAGGCTGAGGCCCTGAAGCATGGACAAAGAGGGTGCTGGAGCCGTGGGGAAGTGGCCCAAGGAGGAGTCAGAGGCAGCGCTGAAAGCAGTGGCCATCAACAGGGTCCCTGGGCTAGGAGTCGGGACCCAGATTAGTGGATGGGCCTAGGTGCCCTCCCCCTCTCACCACTGAGGAAGTGACTGGACTGTGATACTTCCCCCCAGAAGGGGGGAACCCAGAGCATAACATGGCTGGAGGGCTGTGTCACTGAAGAGAACGCTGCAGTCCTGGGAGTGACATGGGTCCCAGAACAGAAGTGACAGCGGCAAGGCACCACCAGAAGGTGGTGCACTGGCAAGAAAAGCTAATCTGTGTGACAGCCAGCAGGAGGCACTGGAGTGGTGAGTTGCACCCTGGCACACGTGGTAGAGAATGCGGGCATTTGGTTGCCCCTGAGGGAAGAGTGAGAAACTCAGACTGTTTGGCAGCTGCCCCGATAGAAGGGGAGTTTGGAAGACTATTAAAGGGACTATGGAGCTGCTGTGTACAGAGGTGTTTTTGGCGGAAGGCAGGTGTACCTTCCCAGGATGGACTTCGGAGTTGTTGCTTCCACTGAAGGGGGTTAAAGAGCAACCAAGGGGGGATTCAGGCCCTGGTGAGGCAGACCCACTGTTGCCACTGGTTTTCCAGGGAGGCACAGAGATACTTGCAGGAATGCCTAAGGCAACTAGCAGAAGAGCAGCATTATTTGCTCAAGACCTTCCAGGAGGTGATCAGGGGCCAGAGAGCCTGGGGCAAGAAGCCAGGTCCCAGGATCAGACTAGAAGCCTGAGCAGGGCAGTGTTATGCCTGTAGGCAGATGGGACACTTCAAGAGAGGGTGCCCCTATCAGGAAGAGAAGAAGCCTATCATCAAGGGAAAGAGAGCAGGGAAACCCCAAGGTCCATGACCTCTGAAGAGAACAGGAAAGGGGGATGCTTGTTTCACTTCTGGGGAACCAGGGCATGTGAAGAGGCACTGACAGAACAGGAGCCCAGGGAAGGGCAGCATCCCGACTGGGGATGAGAAAGGGGACCCAAGCCAGGAGGAAGGGAAAGGGAGAAAGAAAGAGGTGCCAGATACCCAGAGGGGGTGCACCAAAATGGTGGAGAAGGCCAAAGGGCCGAGCAGGAGAGAAAGGAGAAACAGGAGAGAAGGAAGAGTCCCTTAGACATCCAGCAGGATGTGGGGACTTATACAGAGACCAATCAAAGGGAGTGGAAACTCAGACCCTGGGAGAAGGGATACTGGGGGAGCCAGCGGAGCAAGGGCCAGGGCTATGGGAGAGGCTGAAAGCTACTGAGCTCGCCTTACGAATAGAGCAAGATGGCACAGAGGCAGAGACAGGGAAAATTAGGAATACCACGGAGGAGAATGACAAATTGGTCTTCTTAGTGGAGAACCTGAGACAGGAGAGGGACACCCTGCGAGCACAGCTGCGGAGGAAGCAGGGGAGATGACCCCCACCCCCCACCCCAGCGGTTGGTCTTAAGTGGGGAAGGTGTGTGATGGGGCACCTACCCCACACTGGGCTCTAAGGGGTTAATAGAGCCCTTGGGAGGCTGTGCAGGAGGCAGCTAATCAGGGCTGGGCTGGCCCATATAAAAAGGGCTGCAGAACAGATCAGCTTCAGTCACTCCCTGAAGATTGAGGAGGGAGGAGGATTGGCTGCCTTGCAGGCTGAAGGCAGCAAGCATCTAGGACAGAGCAGTGCTGCAGGCAGAGACCCAGGGAGCTAAAGGCAGCTCCTGGTGTGCTGCAGGGATCCACAGGCTGAGGCCCTGAGGCAAGGGCAAATTGGGTGCTGAGACCACGGGGATGTGGCCCAGGGAGATCTACAGATAAGTTGGAGGGGGTGCTGCAAGCAGCAGCCATCTACAGGGTCCCTGGGCTGGAAACCGGAGTAGTGAGTGGGCCTGAGTCCTCACCACTGAGGAAGTGGCTGGACAGTGGACAGTAGGTTCCCCAGAAGTGGGGAGCACAGAGTGTGGCATAACTGGAGGTCTGTGTCGTGAAGAGCACACCGTGGTTCTGGGAGTGATGTGTGTCCTTGGAGCAGAGGTGACGGTGGTGAGACGCCACCAGAAGAGGGTGCACTGGCTAGCAGAGCTGATCCCCAGGACATCCAGCGGGGGGGAGGGTTGTGCAGTGGTAAGTTGCACCCCATTGCAAGCCCATTATTAAATATGTTCCCCATGTAGGTACTTAGACTGTGATCAAGTCACCCCTTAACTGCTCCTTGTTAAGCTAAATAAATTGAGTCTATCTTCCATAAGGCCTGTTTTCCAATCCTTTAATCATTCTCGTGGCTCTTCTCTACCCCTCTCCAATTTATCAACAATCCTTCTTGAATTGTGGACACCAGAACTGGCCACAGGATTCCAGCAGCAGTCGCACCAGTGCCAAATAGAGGTACAATAACCTCTCTACTCCAAAATGAGCTTCTGTTTATGCATCCCAGGATCACATTAGCTCTTTTGCTAGTGTCGCACTGGGAGCTCATGTTTTGCTGACTATCCACCACAACCCTCAGATTTTTCTCAGGCCCAGAAGGGAGTCCCCCATCCTGTAAGTGTGACTACATTCTTTGTTCCTGGCTGTTTACATTTAGCCATATTAAAACACCTATTGTTTCCTTGCTCCCAAGTTACCAAGAAAGCCTGTTAATGTGTCGGTGACCTGTCCTCTTCGTTAATTACCACTCCCCAATTTTTGTGTCATCTGCAAACTTTATCAGTGATTTTGTTTTCTTTCAGGTCATTGATAAAAATGTTAAATAGTGTAGGGCCAAGAACCGATCCCTGGGGGACCCCTCAGGAAACAGCCCCTATTGATGATGATTCCCTGTTTACAATTACATTTGGGGACTTATCAGATGGCTTTTATTCCATTTAATCTGTGCCATGTTCGTTTTAATCTTTCTAGGTTTTTTAATCAGTGTCATGTGGTACCAGGTCAAAGACCTTACAGAAGTCAAAGTCTATTACATCAAGGTTGCTTTCTGGTTTTCAGAGCTTAAGTCAACGTGCACATGATGTTCTGGAAGGGCCTGGCAATGCTGGCCAGCCCAAACGCTGCATTAACAACAGTTTGGGCAGTGAATTTCCCTGTTTTTAAGAAAAATTGGTATGTAAGAGGACACTACTGGGGGACTTCCTGGGCACAGCTCTCCACCACTCGGCTACCAGCTCTGTGCTCCTGCTTGCCACTCAAGACCTTTGGTAAGCTTGGAGAGCCTGGGGAGGGGCCCAGGGCAGGACTTGGGTGGATGGCAGTGGGGGGGCATTTGTGGGTTGCTGACCTTCCTCCAAAGTGAACACACCGCTCTCACTTCCAGAAGGAGCCTAGTATGGGCCCAGCCACCACCCAGAGGGTAAGAGAACAATGTGCACAGCACACACAGCAACCGGGCACTGGAGCTCAGCATCCCTGATTCTGGAGGCAGGCTTGGTCCCTAAGCCACCAGCCAGGCAGACTGCTCAGGACATGTCTTTACTATTATTTCAGCTCAGTGCTAATGTGGACACGAGAACAAATGGATATAAACTGGCCGTCGGGAAGTTTAGGCTTGAAATTAGACGACGGTTTCTAACCGTCAGAGGGGTGAAGTTCTGGAATAGCCTTCCGAGGGAAACGGTGGGGGCGAAAGACCTCTCTGGCTTTAAGATTAAGCTTGATAAGTTTATGGAGGGGATGGTTTGATGGGATAACGTGATTTTAGTCAATAAGTCAATAACGTGCCATCGCTGGTAATTAGTATCAATGGTCAATGTGGGTCTGGCTGGAGAATCTTGCCCGCATGCTCGGGGATCTGCTGATCGCCATATTTGGGGTCGGGAAGGAATTTTCCTCCAGGGTAGATTGGCAGAGGCCCTGGAGGTTTTTCGCCTTCCTCCGCAGCATGGGGCAGGGGTCGCTTGCTGGAGGATTCTCTGCGACTTAAAGTCTTTAAATCATGATTTGGGGACTTCAACAGCTGAGTCATGGGAGAGAATTATTCGAGGAGTGGGTGGGTCAGATTTTGTGGCCTGTATCATGCAGGAGGTCAGACTAGATGATCATAATGGTCCCTTCTGACCTTAAAGTCTATGAGTCTATGAGTCTACTGCGGGGGAGGAATAGCTTAGTGGTTTGAGCATTGGCCTGCTAAACCCAGGGTTGTGAGTTCAATCCTTGAGGGGGCCATTTAGGGAACCTGGGTAAAAATCTGTCTGGGGATTGGTCCTGCTTTGAGCAGGGGGTGGACTAAATGACCTCCTGAGGTCCCTTCCAACCCTGATATTCCATGATTTCAGAAGAAGCCACATAGACATAAACCTCCTGTAGGCAGAAGTGATAACATTTTTGAAATCTTTCTAGCCATGTCCTATGGTAGCAGTGACTAGCAGAATGCAGGGGCTGGGCAGTGATCTACCTGCTGCGAGGGGCAGAGCCTCCCTTTCCCCCCAGCGCCGCACAGAAATAGTTCTGAGAAGCTGAAAATGGGAAAAGCAGTTCTTTTGGGAGGCTATCTCTCTGCTACCCCTTGACAAACAACCCACCCGCTCTTCCCCGCTCCTGGGGGGCCATGCCAGTCTTCCTCTGCACATGGATTTTAGAGCACTTCGAACATTAAAAGCAGCTCATATTGCAGAGTGGGAGCTGCCTCTCCATAAAATGACCACAGATTTCCCCCACTGTTGCAGGGCCAGCTCCAGGGTTTTGGCCGCCCCAAGCAGCCAAACAAAACAAAAAAAGCCGCGATCGCGATCTGCAGCGGCAATTCGGCGGGAGGTCCTTCGCTCCCAGCAGGAGTGAGGGACTGTCCGCCGAATTGCCGCCGAATAGCTGGATGTGCCGCCCCTCTCCGGAGTGGCCGCCCCAAGCACCTGCTTGGTAAGCTGGTGCCTGGAGCCGGCCCTGCACTGTTGCTCCCTCCGTCTCTGTTGTGGCACTCATATAAACACTCCTGTGCACGTGGCTTTTAGAGAGACAAGGAGGGTGAGTTGATATCTTTTACTGGACCAACCAGCTTCCAGTGGGGGTGAGACAAGCTTTTGAGCCACACAGAGCTCTTCTCCTGGGTCTTAGAGCAACGTGGATATTAAATTCTGCTACTGATGTGGGGTGAGAGGTGGGTGGGCTGTACCTGAAGAACCCTTTGGCCACATGACCCCAGACTTCCCCCACTAACGCTATGCCTGGAGTTGATGAGACCCAGTGATTTTCAAATCTGTGTAGGCATGTGGAATTATAAAATCAGAGAATATTAGGGTTGGAAGAGACCTCAGGAGGTCATCTAGTCCAACCCCCTGCTCAAAGCAGGACCAACCCCAATTAAATCATCCCAGCCAGGGCTTTGTCAAGCCGGGCCTTAAAAACCTCTAAGGATGGAGATTCCACCGCCGCCCTAGGTAACCCATTCCAGTGCTTCACCACCCTCCTAGTGAAATAGTGTTTCCCAATATCCAACCTAGATCTCCCCCACTGCAACTTGAGACCATTGCTCCTTGTTCTGTCATCTGCCACCACTGAGAACAGCCGAGCTCCATCCTCTTTGGAACCTCCCTTCAGGTAGTTGAAGGCTGCTATCAAATCCCCCCTCACTCTTCTCTTCTGCAGACTAAATAAGCCCAGTTCCCTCAGCTTCTCCTCATAAGTCATGTGCCCCGGCCCCCTAATCATTTTTGTTGCCCTCTGCTGGACTCTTTCCAATTTGTCCACATCCCTTCTGTAGTGGGGGGCCCAAAACTGGATGCAGTACTCCAGGTGTGGCCTCACCAGTGCTGAATAGAGGGGAATAATCACTTCTCTCGATCTGCTGGCAATGCTCCTACTAATGCAACCCAATATGCTGTTAGCCTTCTTGGCAACAAGGGCACACTGCTGATTCATATCCAGCTTCTCGTCCACTGTAATCCCCAGGTCCTTTTCTGCAGGATTTTAAGCCCTTTGAAGTATCAGCTGTTAAAGAAACCACTCTGCTCTTGGGGCAGCTTCCTGGGCACTTAGTTCATGCCTATCTCACCTGCAGGGCTGACACAGCGTGCTCAGAGCATGCATGAACCCACACCAGAGTAGCCTGAGGAGGAGCCTCCCTGTACCAGGGGTGAGGCATTGGTCTGTGGGTGGCCCAGGTTCAATGCCTGCCTCTGCCTCCTGTGGAGAAGAGATTTCCGTTTGGAGCAACCCTCCAAATGATGGAGTATTCTGGGGTGGGTTTCTTACAGCTCTTTTCCGCTGTGTCTAAATAATTAAGCATGCATTGGAGCAGGGGGACTAGACCCCACATCTCCTCCATCCCAGGTGAGTGCCTGCACAACAGGGCTATAGGGTCTCTTCTCTCTCGCTGGCCCAATGCACGTTCAAGTCTTTCTAAGACATGGCACAACTCCAATAGGAGCGACCGCTAGAGCCCCATATCTGAATATCCCCTAGCTCAGCGACTAGGGCACTGTGCAGAGAGGTGGGGGATCCTAACTCAATCCCTTTGCTACGGCCCACAGGGAGGGGGCGATTGCACCTGGTGCTCCCACAATCCAGGTGAGGGCTCTAACCACCAGGTAAAGGTTACAGCCCCTTTGTGGTCCCTGTTCTTGCAGACGAAGGCTGAGGTGCCTACCCCCAGGAGCAGGCTCACAGCAGAGATCCTCAGCACCTGCCTCCCTTTGAGGGGTAAAGCTTAGGTCACACCCTTCTCAAGAGCACCTCCCAGTGGCTTGCGTAGGCAGCTCCAGGGGCTGGCTTTTGTGGATCCCATTGTTGGACATCCAACTCTCTCTCCCTGTGCTTTGTACGGGAAGCCTGGGCGGACAGGGCGTAAGGATCAGGCCTTTTCCTGTAACCATATTAAGAGAGCAGCAGCCATTAGCTAAGAAGCAGGAAGTCACATCCTCACATTCCATCTAAATTACATTAAAACACTGTAATATCAGGCTGTTAAGAAGGAGATCCTGTCCTAATAGCACCCACTATCACCAGATAAAGAAACAGATCTTAAGATGGTTAAAGAAAATGTAGTTTGATAGCATTCTGTCTGGCAAGAAATCACTTATCAAGATTCAGAGTAGCAGCCGTGTTAGTCTGTATCCGCAAAAATAACAGGAGTACTTGTGGCACCTTAGAGACTAACAAATTTATTAGAGCATAAGCTTTCGTGGGCTACAACCCACTTCTTCGGATGCATATAGAGTGAACCATATATTGAGGAGATATATATACACACACATACAGAGAGCATGAACAGGTGGGAGTTGTCTTACCAACTCTGAGAGGCCAATTAAGTAAGAGAAAAAAAACTTTTGAAGTGATAATCAAGATGGTTCAGTACAGACAGTTTGATAAGAAGCAAGTGTGAAAATACTTACAAGGGGAGATAGATTCAATGTTTGTAATGGCTCAGCCATTCCCAATCCCTATTTAGCCCTGAGTTGATTGTGTCTAGTTTGCATATCAATTCCAGCTCAGCAGTCTCTCGTTGGAGTCTGTTTTTGAAGTTTTTCTGTTTTAAGATAGCCACCCGCAGGTCTGTCAAAGAATGGCCAGACAGGTTAAAGTGTTCTCCCACTGGTTTTTGAGTATTATGATTCCTGATGTCAGATTTGTGTCCATTAATTCTTTTGCGTAGAGACTGTCCGGTTTGGCCAATGTACATGGCAGAGGGGCATTGCTGGCACATGATGGCATATATCACATTGGTAGATGTGCAGGTGAACGAGCCACTGATGGTATAGCTGATGTGATTAGGCCCTATGATGGTGTCACTTGAATAGATATGTGGACAGAGTTGGCATCGGGCTTTGTTACAAGGATAGGTTCCTGGGTCAGTGTTTTTGTTCAGTGATGTGTGGTTGCTGGTGAGTATTTGCTTTAGGTTGGGGGGTTGTCTGTAAGCGAGGACAGGTCTGTCTCCCAAGATCTGTGAGAGTAAAGGATCATCTTTCAGGATAGGTTGTAGATCTCTGATGATGCGCTGGAGAGGTTTTAGTTGGGGGCTGAAGGTGACAGCTAGTGGTGTTCTGTTATTTTCTTTGTTGGCCCTGTCTTGTAGGAGGTGACTTCTGGGTACTCGTCTGGCTCTGTCAATCTGTTTTTTCACTTCAGCAGGTGGGTATTGTAGTTTTAAGAATGCTTGATAGAGATCTTGTAGGTGCTTGTCTCTATCTGAGGGATTGGAGCAAATGCGGTTATATCTTAGAGCTTGGCTGTAGACAATGGATCGTGTGGTGTGTCCTGGATGGAAGCTGGAGGCATGTAGGTAAGTGTAGCGGGCGTTAGGGGACGAGAGCTAAGGAAGCGTTGTTCTAAGTCAGCCATAAAAATGTTGGCATACTGCGGGGCCATGCGGGTACCCATAGCAGTGCCGCTGACTTGAAGGTATATATTCTCCCCAAATGTGAAATAGTTGTGGGTGAGGACAAAGTCACAGAGTTCAGCCACCAGGTTAGCTGTGACATTATCGGGGATACTGTCCACCCTGTACCGGAAACCTACTGACCGCTACACTTACCTACATGCCTCCAGCTTCCACCTGCTGAAGTGAAAAAACAGATTGACAGAGCCAGACGAGTACCCAGAAGTCACCTCCTACAAGACAGGGCCAACAAAGAAAATAACAGAACACCACTAGCTGTCACCTTCAGCCCCCAACTAAAACCTCTCCAGCGCATCATCAGAGATCTACAACCTATCCTGAAAGATGATCCTTTACTCTCACAGATCTTGGGAGACAGACCTGTCCTCGCTTACAGACAACCCCCCAACCTAAAGCAAATACTCACCAGCAACCACACATCACTGAACAAAAACACTGACCCAGGAACCTATCCTTGTAACAAAGCCCGATGCCAACTCTGTCCACATATCTATTCAAGTGACACCATCATAGGGCCTAATCACATCAGCTATACCATCAGTGGCTCGTTCACCTGCACATCTACCAATGTGATATATGCCATCATGTGCCAGCAATGCCCCTCTGCCATGTACATTGGCCAAACCGGACAGTCTCTACGCAAAAGAATTAATGGACACAAATCTGACATCAGGAATCATAATACTCAAAAACCAGTGGGAGAACACTTTAACCTGTCTGGCCATTCTTTGACAGACCTGCGGGTGGCTATCTTAAAACAGAAAAACTTCAAAAACAGACTCCAACGAGAGACTGCTGAGCTGGAATTGATATGCAAACTAGACACAATCAACTCAGGGCTAAATAGGGATTGGGAATGGCTGAGCCATTACAAACATTGAATCTATCTCCCCTTGTAAGTATTTTCACACTTGCTTCTTATCAAACTGTCTGTACTGAACCATCTTGATTATCACTTCAAAAGTTTTTTTTCTCTTACTTAATTGGCCTCTCAGAGTTGGTAAGACAACTCCCACCTGTTCATGCTCTCTGTATGTGTGTGTATATATATCTCCTCAATATATGGTTCACTCTATATGCATCCGAAGAAGTGGGTTGTAGCCCACGAAAGCTTATGCTCTAATAAATTTGTTAGTCTCTAAGGTGCCACAAGTACTCCTGTTATTTTTGCACTTATCAAGAGTTGTGGTTGTGAAACCCTCATTTCTTTATTGGTTTGTCTTTATGGTCCCCACTTCCCTATTGTTTGTCTGTATGGTCTCTGTCTGGTTCTTTGATTGTTTCTGTCTGTTACATAATTAATTTTGCTAGGTGTAAATCAATTAAGGTGGTGGGGTATGATTGGTTAGAGAATTTTGTTACACTATGTTAGGATTGGTTAGTAAAATTTTAGTAAAATGATTGGTTAAGGTACAGCTAAGCAGGACTTAAGTTTCACTATATCAACTGGGGTCTAAAAAGAAGTTCTTGGGAACCAACTCTAGGGGTACGTCTATACTTACCCGCTGTTTCGGCGGCAAGCAATCGATCTTCTGGGATCGATTTATCGCGTCTTGTCTAGACGCGATAAATCGATCCCGGAAGTGCTCGCCGTCGACGCCGGTAATCCTGCTCCGCGAGAGGAGTAGGCGGTGTCGACGGGGGAGCCTGCCTGCCACGTGTGGACCCGCGGTAAGTACCTTTACGTTCGAACTAAGATACTTCGACTTCAGCTATGTTATTCACGTAGCTGAAGTTGCGAATCTTAGTTCGAACTGGGGGCTTAGTGTGGACCAGCCCTAGGACACAGCCCAAGCTCAGAGCTGCCAGACCTTAACACTCTGCCAATGATGCCGTGCAGAAACTGGAGTCCCCCAGATGGACCTGATCCTGACTGGCCATCAAGAAAAGTTCATGTGCCTTATTGGGAGTGGTGAGCACTGTATGTGTAGTGTGTGCAGTCTGTTTTGGTGCTTGTTAATAAATAGAGGTTAAGTAGTATATTACTGTGTAAGGCTCTTTCACTGGTAAAAGACCCTGTAAACCTGCAAAAGATTAAGCTGAGTCCACAGGGAAAGGGTGTTTACCCAGAGCCCGGAGCCCATGAGGGGTAAAGTTAGGTGCCTTTCGTCTGGAGCCCTAGGAATGGGGTAAGGCTGGGGGGTGCCTAAATTAACCGGGTTACGTCTTGAGCCCTAGGAACTAGGTAGAGGTGGGATGTCCTAGAGTGTGTGAGTAACAGCGAACTTTGTGCAGGTAGAGGGAGTGAAGATTCCCCTCGGTGGCAGGGCACCCAGTGTTAGCCACCGCGATGCTGAGTGTTCCAATGCCTGTGTCGGTTTGTGACGCTAACCCCGAGGGTCTCTCCTGCGGCCCATCGCTACGCGTACGTCTAGACTGCACCCCTTCTCTCCCCCCCCGTGGCAGTGAGTCTCAGAGCCTGGGCCAAGTGACTTGGGCGTGTGGCACTCATGCTCCAGGGATGAAAATAGCACTGTAGACGTTTGGGCTCGGGCTGGAGCCCAGGCTCTGAGACCCTCTCCCTTGCCAGGTTTCAGAGGCCAGGCTCCAGCCCGAGTGGGCACGTCTACACTGATCGTCTTAGCCCCGTAGCATAAGCCCTGCGAGCCTGAGTCAGCAGAGCAGATGTAGCTGTGGTATCTGAGCACCATCCATGTCCTAGCCCTTCGGGAGCTCCTCTGGCTCTGCTCCCTGTTCGGGGTGAGTGTTCCCTTGGGGGCTGGTTCTGGGGATTGGGTCAATGGGGGGCCCCTACTCGGAGCACCATTCATGCTCTGCTGGAAAGGAAAGAACCTCCTGCTCCACTCCTCCTGCTGCCCCACTCCACCCTCCCTGCCATGCTCCCACCCTCTCCTGCTGTTTGATCCCAGACGTTTGCGTGTGGGGGGGGGGGGGCAGGCATTTCTATGGCAACAATGTGGCTGTGGCCATCACTGCAGGCTCCATCCCAGGAGGAAGCGAGTTGGGAACCTGTTTCTCCAGTACACCAGGGTGGGAGCCCTAGATGCATTGGGCTGAGTTGGCTCCCGTGTGATGGTGGCTTGGGGTCCTGAGCATCCCAGCCAGAGCCCAGCTGGGGACTATCGGTGGCATGGGAAGCTGAAGGAGGCAGAGAGCAGCTGGCCAGGCAGGCTGGGGGTCAGCCAGGGATCCAGCTTTGGGTCTGAGCCCTGGGAGCCCCAGGCACAAAGTGGGCAGCCAGCTCCAAGGGCTACTACGGGGGTGCTGCACCCACCAAGGGATACCTGAATGGCAGCAGGATCCATTTGGAAATGGGGTGTGGCGGGGGAGCAGATGCCCCATCTTCTGGGATGGGCTAACTCAGCTCTTCTACAAAACAGGCCTCTTAGAAGGGCTCCTGTTTGAGTGCTTTGGGGTCATGGACTTAGCCAAGGTCACAGAACTGGGGCCAGGACCCAGGCATCCTGATTCCCAGCACCTGCTCTAGCCACCCAAGCACACTGGCTCATATGGCTACAACTAATGTGGTTTCCCTCTAAGACCAGGTCTGCACTATAAACTCATATCTTTGCTCAGGGGTGTGAAAAATCCACAGGGCTTCTCCTGTCAACAGAGCTACTGCCTCTTGCAAAGTGGTTCTCAACCGGGATACCTTTCTCCCTGGGGTACCCCTGGAAGACCTCAGAGTTCTCCAACTCATCTAGGTAGTTTTTCAGTCTGGGGGTTGCAGCTCCAGGGGGGGTCGAGGGATGGGGGGGGAGGCAAGTGCAGGGCCGGCATTAGGGGGTAGCAAGCAGGACAATTGCTCAGGGTTTTCCGCCACAGGGGGCCCCGCAAAATTAAGTTACATGCTTCAGCCGTGCTGCCTGGGTTCGGGCTTCAGCCAAGGCTCTCACGTGAAAAACAGGCTCAAGTATCACACTGAAATGTCAGTACAATATTCATATGCCAATCAATGGGTTTTATAATTCAAAGGTAAAAATGAGAAAGTCGGCACATTGTCAGTAGTAGTGTGGCTGTGACACGTTTGTATTTCTACGTCTGATTTTGTAAGCAAGTAGATCTTAAGTGAGGTGAAACTTGGGGGATGCAAGACAAATCAGACTCCTGAAAGGGGGCCAGTAGCCTGGAAAGGTTAATAGCCACTGTGCTAATGGGAGACGTTCTCCCAACGGTGTAGGATTGTTTTCACTGAAGTGCTGCAGTGTTTTAAGTGTAGGCCTGTCCCGAGTCCTGACACGCTGTCCTGCTCCAAGAGGAGGAGACGCCTGCACAGCCCCAGGCTGGGACATCCTGTGAAGGTGGCAAGGGGGAGGCCTGCAGAGTGGTGCAGGCATGAAGTAGCAGGTGAACAAGGGTTTGGGGGGCATCAGCAGAGAGGTTGAGGATGGGGGAGCGGGGTGCAAGGCTCCAGACTGAGGAATCTCTGCAGAGCTGGGGGGAAACCCAGGGCTGGAGTGGCAGGGGGCAGAGGGTCTGGATGGAGGGTGTGTAAAGGGATGCCAGGGCTGAGGTAGGAGGGGGCTGATGTGCATTGGCAGGGCTGAAGGAGGGGAGGTGGAAAAGGTGAATACGATAGTAGAGATTGTAAAAAACGTTTTAAAAATGAAAAGAATTACTTGGGCACAATCCAATTGTTGCTCAGCCCAGCCACTCCAAGGCCCTGCTGTCGCCCCTGCCCCATGGCTGAGCTCAGGCAGGGCTGGCCCAGGCGCCCAGCGTCCAGTCACTGGGTTACTGGCTTCCTGGTGCAGTCACTGGTGCTCGGAGAGTTTCCAGGCAGGTGCTGCCGGTACCTGAGAGCCGAATGCCCGCGGCCATCCCCAGCTCTGGCACAACTCGAGCCTTTGGGGGCAGCCGCCGTCTTTGTTTGCAGGGAAGATTTCAGGGCCAGAATTCAACCTTAAATGCCCATGTAAAACCGCAGGTGTTATCTCCACTGCCTGGACTGCTCCCCCCCTTCCCAAGGCGGGGAGGGGTCCAACTCCTTTCCCTTTGGCCATCACACCAGCACCCCCCTTCCTGATCACCAGTCTCCTGCCCCCCCTTCTCTTCCCCTTCAACCCATCTCTTCTCTGCCCCCATCCCCCTCAGCCCCCTTCCTATTGCTGCCCCCACCAGGGCCACACGTGGTGATGGGGGGGAATCACCTTAGATTCAAGGCCAGAGGGACTGGTATGACCATCTCCTGAGCTCTGCCCAGACTCCAACTGGTGCCCTGGCATTGGGGGCAGGCAGCCCTATGGAGTCCTCCCAGGTGCCCTAGCATTGAAGGCAGCTTGGGTCAGCCCCATGGAGCCCCCCAGGTGCCCTGGTATTGGGGGCAGGCAGCCCCATGGAGTCCCACCAGGTGCCCTGGCATTGGGGGCAGATTGGGTCAGCCCCATGGAGCCCCCCAGGTGCCCTGGCATTGAGGGAAGGCAGCCCCATGGAGCGGCAGTTGTGAACAGGTCCCAGGTGCTGAGGCAGCTGCAGGAGCTTGGGGACGCTCATGCTGTGGTGAGCACTGGGGCTTGTGTCTGACAGGAGCGGGCAGTGTGGGGATACAGCGAGAGCAATGGCTGGGTATATGCTCCCCCGGCCCTGCCCCCCAGCCCAGCTGAGCGGGCAATGACGTGGGGGGCGCCCGCACCCCAGGGCACATGGTGCTAGGGCTGGCCAGAGACTTGTGCCCAGGCAGCTCATGCTCCATGCTCGTGCCCTTCCATGGGAGATGCTGAGTTTGTCTGATGCCCCTGCCAGCAGGCCCCTCTGTGCGGGGGGAGTGGAGGGAGCAGAGACAGCCCCCCTCCCAGAGGATGTGTCCAGCCTGTGCTGCCAGGGAGCAGCCTATGGGAGCCGGGGGTGGGGGAGTCCAACTCTCACCCATGGAGGCTTGTTGCTCCCCTGGGTCCACTGTCCCAGCAACCAGGGCAACCCCCTGCTCCCCTCCCACGGCGTCCTGGGGCCTGTGGGCTGGGCTGGCACAGCAGCTCCCAGCCTCAGTGAGGATGAGCCAGGGAGCAGTTCCCTGATCACACGGTGATGGGTGCCCTTTGTCCCCTGGTGCCTGCAGCCTGGCAGAGTCCTTGCCCAGTGTATGCCGGACAGCAGCACGGAGCAGGGCCAAGCACCCCCCCCCCCCGTCACCCCTGGGGGGGGGGGAAGGCGCTCGCCCATGAGGTCTTTGCAGGCAGCAAGCTCTGGGGCAGCTACAAACCCAGCAACAGCAGCACCAGGGCCTGAGCAGTGCCCACAGGAGGTGGCATTCTGGGGGGACAGTCAGGGCTGCCTGAGTTCATTCACCCCAAACCACCTCTTCCCCCAGGGACCCTCATGCTGCTCCTGTCCTGGCTCAGTGGGGGGGGGGGGGTGGCAGGATCCCAGGGCAGTGGGAGCAAAGGAAGTGGGGGCTGGGCAGGGGGAGCTGCAAGGAAGTGTCTGTGGTATGGGGGAGGGGCAGAGGGGTATTGGGGGAGGAGTGTGAGATGGATGGGGCAGGAGTGGGTCTTTGGGGCAGGGATGCTGGGGAGGGGTTAGTAGTGGGCGGGGGGGACAGAGGGATGCCATGCAGAGTTCATGGTGCAGAGGTGTATGGGGGGGGGGGAGGTGGGCTTGGGGAGCACCATGGGGCAGGGGCAGAGATGGGATGGGGAGGGGTCCATGGTGGGTGTGGAGGGAGCAGGGCAGAGAGAGGCGCATGGTGCAGGGCAGTGGTGGGAGGTCTGTGGTGCCGGGACAGGGCTGGCACATGGGGTGGGGGAGTTTGGAGGGGTCTATGGTACAGGGGAGTTTGTGGGGAAGGGTCCGTGGAGGGGAAGGCCAAGAGAGGCACCCAGCATGGGGGAGGGGTGTGGGGGGCAGGGCCAAAGGAGGCAGCTGGCATGGGGGAGGGAGGAGTTCATAGGGCAGGGCTGAGGGGGGCAGCTGATGTGGGGGAGGGAGGGGTCTGTGGGGCAGGACTGGGGGAGGCACCCACCATGGGGGAGAGGTCCATGGGGCAAGGCTGAGGGAGGCAGTCGATGTGGGGGAGGGAGGGGTCCATGGGGCAGGGCCAGGGGAGGCAGCCAGTGTGGGGGAGGGAGGGCTCCATGGGGCAGGGGAGGCACCCAGCATGGGGGAGGGGTCTGTGGGGCAGGACGGGGGAGGCACCCAGCATGGGGGAGGAGTCCATGGGGCAGGGCTGAGGGAGGCAGCCGGAATGGGGAAGGGAGGGGTCCATGGGGCAGGGTTTTAGTCAGTCTCTAGAGCGCCCAGCCCCAGCCCCTCCCCCAGTCAAGTGACTGCCTGAGCCTGGCCAAATTTGGGGAAAGAGGAAGTGCAGCCCATCCGCCCGGCAGCCAGGCGTGGCCTCTGTTAATCCTGCCCGTGCCAGGCGCTGCTCCGGAGCCGGCTGTAGCCCCTGTGCCCCCACGGCAGGGGCTGCACCACAGCCCTGCCCCTCACTTGGGTGTTGGCCAGCGATCACCCCAACAGGCCCTGCTGGCTGCTGCAGCAGCCGCCTCGCTGGATTTCACGCGGCCAGGCTCTGGGGGCTACACAGACTCCACGGCCCGGTCAGCCTGCTGCCCCTCTGCCCACAGGGCCTGCAGCAGCTAGTGCCACAGGGGAGGGGGGCGCCTGCCAACCAGAGACAAGCCGGAGCCAGAGCGGCTGGAAGCAGCAGGGAGCTGGAAGTGAAAGGCTGCGTGGCCCCTGGCCAGCACATTACCTAGCCCAGGAGGGTTGCGGTGGGCACAGCCTCAGGCCAGGAGTGAGGCTGATGGGCAGGGAGCCTGGGCCCTGCACTGTCATCGGTTCTCATCAACTCCCAGCTGCCCCAGCACCATGCAGGAGCCTAGTGCCCCCCGGCAGCATCAGGCATGGCACAGCTGGCAAAGGCAGGAGGGTCTAAGCTCATCCATCAGCGCCAGGCTGGCCCTGGGGGGACATAGTGCCTCCTGCACTCGGTGCAGTGCCAACTAGATCGGGGTCTGCCGCAGGACCAAGCAACCACAGGCCAGACCTGCAAGAAAAAGTGGCTTGATACCAAGTGTGTGCCTGGGTCAGATGGGGGAGGGTGCTCTGCAGGGCCAGGGGGCAGGAGATGGGGGTGGGCGCGGGGCGACGGCGGGAGACGGGGGGTGGGGGGAGTTGGCAGATGGGGTGGAGGCTCCCTCGCCTGGCATTGGCCCGTCTCCCCTTCCGACGTGGTCTGTCACGCACATGGGGGCTAAAGTCTGTGCAATTCTCTTTTTATTCTGTTACAAATGCCTCTGTCCTCCGCCCATCCCCTGCGAGGACCCCTTGGCCCACTCCCTGTGCTCCCTGGCCTGGCCCATGGGAGCTCCTGGGGCCAGCAGGAAGGGACAAGCAGCCTATGGCAAGTGCTGTCTGTGGGTGCGGAGCCTGGGCTCAGCTCGGTCCCCACAGCTGGCCAACCAGGTGCTGTATGAAGGGCTGACCAGGCCTAACCGCACCTGGCAGGCTGAGTGCCAGGCCTGGACTCCCCCCATCACAGGCCCTAGGACAGCCTGGCAGACCAGCCACTGCAGGGGCCTCCTGAGTCCTGTCCCCAGTGCGCTGATGAGCCCATGGTGGGGCGTGGCTTCTGCCCAGCCAGGGCGCTGCAGGGATGCCCTGGCACCTGGCACCTGGCAGACTCTTTGCCAGCCCAGCCGCGCCAGGCCGTGCCGGAGAGTGGGGGTGTGTCCTCTCACAGAAGCGTGGCCTGCTCAAAGCGCTCATCGTAGCCGTGGCTGCTCATCCTCTGCCTGCGCCGCTGGGCAACCTCCCTGCGGCGCCGGTATGCCAGGAACTCCTCCCTCAGGGCCACGCAGCGAGCCTCTGGGCTGGCAAGGGGCTGCAGTGAGCCCGACGCCTCCAGGGCATCCACTGACTTGGAGTTCCCCGGGGAGCCACTGCCGTCACCGGGAGCTTTGGCACCTGCAAGCCAGCAAAGGGGACAGTGTCAAGGGAAGGGAGGGCAGAAAGTACCCCCCACCCCAGTCCTGCCCTCCCTCACCGTACTCCCCAGGAGGCTGCTCCAGAGCTGGGGGAAGGGAAGCAAAGAATTACTCCAGGCTGGGACCGGCTCAGCACGGCTCACACGGGCCCGCCCACGGGGACTCCCGGCTGGGACTGGCTCAGCACGGCTCACACGGGCCCGCCCACGGGGGCTCCTGGCTGGCACCGGCTCAGCACAGCTCACACGGGCCCGCCCACAGGGGCTCCCGGCTGGGACCGGCTCAGCACGGCTCACACGGGCCCGCCCACGGGGGCTCCCGGCTGGGACCGGCTCAGCACGGCTCACACGGGCCCACCCACGGGGGCTCCTGGCTGGAACCGGCTCAGCACAGCTCACACAGGCCCGCCCATGGGGGCTCCCGTCTGGCACCGGCTCAGCACGGCTCACCCATGGGTTGGGTCCCTCCTGGATGTAGAGTTACTGCTCACAGACCTGTCTTGGTGCCTGCTTGTGGCTGGGGTAACAGCTGGTGAGCCTGGTCCCTGGCTGGGATTGAGCAGCACCAAACAGCAGCCCCGTGGGGTTGAGGGGCTCTGACTCCAGCGGGGGATAGGGGAGGAGCTAGACTGGGCCTGGTGGCCTCCTGTGTGGTGGGGTGGGAATACAACACTGTGCCCAGCTGCCCCACTGCTAGGCCTGGAGCAGGGACATGGGAGGCTTGGTCTGAAGCCAGCCCTGGGGCAGAGTGGGAATTTTTTGTAATATTTTGTATTAATATTGTATGTGCCTCAATTTCCCCTAGGTGGTGCATGGTTAACTAGGAGGTGGGAAAGGGTTGTTCAGCTGACAGGTCTCTACTTACTTGGCAGAGATCCAGGTGTGACTGATGCCTGGCTGTGTGGGGCCTGGGGCCCCATGCCCATGGAGAGACTGAGAAGACAATGGCCTCTCCCACTGCCTGGACATTTGGCACCTAGCAACTAACGACCATGGATGGCCCACCCTCTGCAGGAAGCCAGCCAGGTGTGACCAGCTGGAGAACAAAGGCCCGGTGGGGCTGTTAAGTGTGGGCTGCTGGAAGCAGCAGACGCTCCTGGGCTGGGACTAAAGAGGGGTCAGAGGTCTCTGTGCTGGCCAAGATGGACCATGCTATAACTTTCTGTTTCTCTGCATGCCTCATCCTGGAGGGGAGGGCTTGTGTCAACCCCTTGGATCCCAAAACACAATACAGATTCTGCTCACCTCCCATATGGAGATGCAGCCACCTCTGGAGTAGGATGGGGCAGCTGTTTATACTCACACCCTCATGCCCCTGTACAGGAGTCCAGGGCAGAGAGTTAGGGACCTGGAACATCAGGGAGGGCTTGGGGGGCAGGACTCTGGGACTAGGGCGGCCAGCCCACAGGCAGGAGCACCCTGCAGCCCCGCATGGCACCGCCCGAGGCCCTGCTCACTCACTCTGCCGCTCCAGCTCCTGCACGGCGATGGTGGAGACGGGTCTCTTGGGGTCCCCGCTGCGGTACAGCTGCAGAGCATCCAGGATGTCTGACTCCAGCGCAAACTCCGAGTCCCACTCGTAATTCTCATCCACAGACGTGTTCCTCCTGCCAGGCAGAGGGCAAAAGCGGGTGTTAGGAGCTGGGGCACTGATGTGGGACAATGCCCAGTGCTGGGGCGGCAGGGGTAAAAGGGAGAGCAGGGGGGCTGGCTGCCCCACTGCCATCCCCAGCACCACTGGGGGGGGGGGGGGGAAGCAGGGGGGATGCTGACACACAGGGCTGGCTACCCCACTGCCATGCTCAGTGTCAGGGAGACAAGAGCAGGGGGGACACTGCCCCAGTGCCATACCCAGCACAGGGTGAAGGGAGACCAGAGAGGATGCTGACATGGGGCTGGCTGCTGGTGGGGGGGGAGGGGGGAGCAGGCTCAGGTTGCGAATGCTCTGACTGAGGCTGTCAGGACACAGGGTGTGACCCTAGTAGGAGATGACACTAAGCTGGGGGGAGAGGTAGATACGCTGGAGGGTAGGGATAGGGTCCAGAGTGACCTAGGCAAATTGGAGGATTGGGCCAAAAAAAATCTGATGAGGTTCAACCAGGATAACTGCAGAGTCCTGCACTTAGGACGGAAGAATCCCAGGCACGGCTACAGGCTGGGGACCGACTGGCTAAGCGGCAGTTCTGCAGAAAAGGACCCAGGGATTACAGTGGATGAGAAGCTGGTTATGAGTCAGCAGTGTGCCCTCGTTGCCAAGAAGGCTAACAGCATATTGGGCTGTATAAGTAGGGGCATTGCCAGCAGATCGAGAAAGTGATTATTCCCCTCTATTCAGCACTGGTGAGGCCACAGCTGGAGTACTGTGTCCAGTTTTGGTCCCCCCACTACAGAAAGGATGTGGACAAATTGGAGAGTCCAGCGGAGGGCAATGAAAATGATTAGGGGGCTGGGGCACATGACTTAAAAGGAGAGTCTGAGGGAACTGGGATTATTTAGTCTGCAGAAGAGAAGAGTGAGGGGGGATTTGATAGCTGCTTTCAACTACCTGAAAGGGGGTTCCAGAGAGGACGGATCTAGACTGTTCTCAGTGGTACCAGATGACAGAATAAGGAGCAATGGTCTCAAGTTGCAGTGAGAGAGGTCTAGGTTGGATATTAGGAAACACTATTTCACTAGGAGGGTGGTGAAGCACGGGAATGGGTTCCCTATGGAGATTGGTGGAATCTCCATCATGAGGTTTTTAAGGCCCGGCTTGACAAAGCCCTGGCTGGGATGATTTAGTTCGTGATTGGTCCTGCTTTGAGCAGGGGGTTGGACTAGATGACCTCCTGAGGACCCTTCCAAGCCTAATCTTCTGTGATTCTCTGTCCCAGGGAAGCTTCACGCTTCCCACAGGGGGTGGCAAGCGACCTTCCAACTCCAGGGCCCTGAGCCTGGTATTGCACCCAGCAGGCCCCCAGGGACTGGCCGCCCCTGGGTCCAGCAGGGTGGGGCCATGCGGTGCAGGATGGGAGCGAGGTCCCAGTGCCCCATCCATCCCAGACCCAGGGCATGGCTTGGGCCCAGGGCAACACCTCATGGACAGGCTCAAGAAGCACAGCCTGCCGCTGGGCTTGACCTTGGCTCTGTGATGTAGCCCACCATCTTCCTCACTTCCTCCCAGCTCACTGGTCTGGACTCTCCCTGCTGCTCGGGTCCCCAGGCCAGCGAGCGAGCATCCCCCCCAGCATGGGAGAGATGGGCCTTCCTGTGCACTGGCGTCAGCAACGGCACAAGGCTACATAGCAGAGCCCCAGGGCTGGGGCGGTGACTCTGCCTGGGCTGCTGGGGTCACCTCTAGCCTCCCTTCCCCATGGGGTGCACATGCTGCTCAGTGGGCCACACAGGGGTCACTCACTGCCCCACAGCTAGATCTGCCACTCTGAGCCACAAAACCCCAGGTATCCGGGATGAGCCGGAGCCCATAACACTCGACAACTGGCAGCACAGTGCCCAGGGGGAGCGAGCCGAGCCAGGCGCGGAGTGCACCCCCCCTCACAGCGCCCTGGGGGAGCGAGCCGAGTCGGACGCAGAGTGCCCCCCCCCCAGCGCCCTGGGGGAGCGAGCCGAGCCGGGCGCGGAGTGCCCCCCCCCCACAGCGCCCTGGGGGAGCGAGCCGAGCCGGGCGCAGAGTGTCCCGCCCCCCCCCCCAGCGCCCTGGGGGAGCGAGCCGAGCATGGAGTGCCCCCCCCCCACAGCGCCCTGGGGGAGCGAGCCGAGCCGGGCGCAGAGTGTCGTCGTCCGTCCCCCCCCCCCCAGTGCCCTGGGGGAGCGAGCCGAGTCGGACGCGGAGTGCCCCCCCCCACAGCGCCCTGGGGGAGTGAGCCGAGCCAGGCGCGGAGTGCCCCCCCTCACAGCGCCCTGGGGGAGCGAGCCGGGCACGGAGTGCCCCCCCTGCAGGGCTGGAGGCTTGTGGCTAGCCAGCCCCCTTTCCCAAAGGAGGGGCACCTGGGTGAGCAGAGAGCAGCAGGTGCTGCAGCGAGGGGGATGCTCAGGGGCCAGAAGCCTGAGGAGCTGTAGCTGGCTTGAAGCAGTGGCTACAGGGAGCCCGTCCGGCTCCTGCAGAGACACTGAATTGTGCCCAGCTCTGGGAACCCCCCAGCTAAGGGAGAGACACACTGGAGGGCCAGGACACAGCTGAGGACTGAGTCAAGTGGAGCCCAATGGGAAATATTTTAATTTCCTTTGGCCTGAGTTGGGTTTGAGGAGCCCTGAAAAAGGGGAAAGCTGTGGCAGGGGCTGTAGAGCCACCTCTGGCCACAAGAAGGTGCTCAGGTGTGATCCCATTACACACCCCAAACGGGGCCGCACAGTGTCCCTGAGCCCGGTGCCACCGCTGGCCTGGCCTGGCCTGGCGCGTCCTGGGCCAGACCTGACCCGCTCCCCTGCAACCGTAGCACAAGACAGGAGCCCAGAGCAAGCTAGGCACACAGCAGCAGCTGACACAGTGGCCACTGGGGGGCGACAGATGCTCTGGTGACAATCCAGCACAGGCCTGCACACCCAATGGCCCCACTGACCTCCAGCATTGGTGGGAGCTGGCTGTGCGGGAGCAGGCCATGGTCTGCCAGGGGACCGGTGCTGGGGGGTGGCGTGCAGGGCATGGATATAAGCTCTGCTCCATTTGCTGAGGGGCTTCCCCCGACACACCCAGTGAGGCCCGCAATGCAGCTGGCTGCTAGGACGGCGTCAGCCCCGAGGTCTGGGCATGTGCCAGCTCCACAAGCACGTCCTGACATGCAGCCAGGACCCCCAGAGCTCCCTCCCGCTCGCTCCCCTGGCCCAGTACATCTCCCATGGTGCGGGCCGGGCCATGCCCAGCCCCCGGAACTGCAAAGCCGCTGGGGGGTGGGGGTGGAGGGGCTGGAGGGCTTGGGAAGTGGTTTCAGAAGCTCTGGTAGGGGGAAGGGAAGAGCCCCTCCTTTCCTCGCCTGCTTGGATCAGGACAAAGAGGCCTGGAGATTTCAGGGGAGGGACATATGAATTCCTTAGTCCCCTCCCCGCGATCCCTGACACTGACAAGCTGCTCCCAGCTGGGTATCTGACACTGCGTTCAGCAGTCTCGGGAATGCACCCTAACTGGGGGCTGCTGCTAAAGCAATCAGCAGTGACGTGCCATTGTTAGGGTTCAGGGTCAACACCACCTTGAGGCAGCTAGAACAGTCCCCCTGCTCTCAGAGCTATCGGTCCAGGCGGCCTGCAGAGCAACAGTGGCCAGCCTGAAGGCTCTTGGTAGCCAGGAGGCTCAGACATTTCCCATAGCGATGAAGAGATTCTGGAGCTCAAACATGAAACTACTTTAAGAACCAGCATCAGTCTGTCTGGCCACGCTGCAGGCTGATGGCTCTTACCCTCCCGGGTCTTATGCTGCCCCCCCAGTCCTCTCTAACCGGTTGTTCTGGGGATGTTCGAGAGATCTGGGGGGTGAGGTAATATCTTTTATTGGACCAACTTCTGTTAGTGAGAGAGACAAGCTTTCGAGCTACACAGGGCTGGGAGAGGTACCCCCAGCGTCACAGCAAAATACAAGGGGGACCAGAGAGTTTAGCATAAGTGGTTAACACACATCAAGGGACCATTCAAGGTGAAGTGGCTGGTTACCCCCCTCCAGCCTAGGGAGGAAAGGAAGGTGCGGGGGAAAGCAGCTGGGGATGGGGGAGTTCTTAGTGGGAAACAAATCGTTGTAATAAGCCATCAATCCAGTATCTCTGCCAGGTCCATTATTTTTAGTGTCTAGGGCAGACTGTCCCATGCCAGGTCTCCAGGAATTTCACAGCCTTTCAGCTCCCTCTTCACCCCATGGACCAGTCACCAGCACTGTCTGCTGCTCTCTGCAGGAGTCTGGCAGGCTCCCACGCCCTGCTCCAGAACAAAGCCGATGGCAGCATGGACCTCCCTCACCCTTCCATGCCACAGGGGACAACAGCCTAGCAGCTGGGCATCGGCTCATGTGAACATCAGGAAGAAAAGAATCACTCACAAGAGGGGAGAGGCCAGTGGGAACTCTGCTCATAGCAGCTTAGGTCCATCTCCAGCCCCTGCATTTGGCAGTGCCAAGGGGGGCACTTTACAATCCCCGATTCCATTACACAGAGAAGGGCTTTTCATCCCTCCTTCTCCCCAGGAGCCAGGGCAGGGCAGAGCTGAGGGTGTTCGGGGTCTGGGTGGGTAAGTGCAGCTGGTTTCCAGGCTGGTAATGCCAGATTTGGGTTTCCCTCGAATAGCTCCCCATAGCCACTGCCCTGGGCTCTCAGCATCCACGCTGCAAAGCAGGCCCTGGGGTTATTATCCCCCTGTCACCGCATGAGTCAGCAGAATAGAACCCAGGAGTCCTGGGGTTTCTTCCACCCCCCACATCCCAACCCATGTGGCTCACCTCTTGCTGACAGTGGCGACGACCAGCTCCTTCCTTGGCCTGCCCTCCTCTGCCATGGAGCCCCGGGACTCGCTTTCGCTTTGCCAGCCCGCTGTTTCCCCTAGGGGGGAGCTGAGGTAGGTGCCCCCTAATGACAGCACCAACGAGGGGGGTCTCAGGAAGGACACGCTGCCCCGGCCGCTACTCTGGCTGGTCAGGCTGCCCCGCAGCAGCTTCTCAGCAGGTGGCCCCTGCAGGCAGAGGGTCCCTGGGGCCTGGTGCTTCTCAGGCACCTGAGCTTCCAGCAGCTCTGCAGGCAGCGGCTGCCCTGGCAGGCTCAAGGCCCAGTTGGAGTCTGAGGAGACGGCTGTGTACATCAGCTCGGTCCTGCTGCTGTCCGTGGGCGATGGCCCCCGGCCCCAGGGGGCCTGCTCCTTGGCCAGGAGTGGGTCGGAGCTGGGGCCCAGGTAGCCTGGCCACACCGTGCTCCCAGGCAGGGCAGCCTTGGCAGGGCCCATCTGTGGCTCTGGTGGTTTGAGGAGAGCCTTGCTGGGCGCTTGCTCCAGAGGAGACTCTGCAGTGCCACGCGTGTCCATGTAGTCCAGGCAGGCCGCTCCCTCCGTGCTCTGCATGGGACCCTCCTCCCCCAGCAGGGTGGGCTCCGTGCTGCCCAGGGCCTGGAGCTCGCGGGGCTCCTCCTGGGGTGGCCAGTCCCCATCCACGCTCATCTCCTTGAAGAAAGGCAGGCTCAGGTACTGGAGGATCCCACTCTGGGCCGAGGAGCTGGCTCTCTGCTGGCTGCTCGGAGACCCAGAGCCCAGTGGCTTGGGGCTGGCCAGAGCTGGGGCGCTCAGCAGCCTGCTGAGCACGGGGGAGCCCCCAGGGCCTGGGGAGTTGCGCAGCGTGCTGACAGTGCTTTGGCAGTGCCCCTCGCAACACATGCCGTCCCGCGGCTCCTCCACTGTGCTGAGGGGCAGCGGCATTGGGGAGCCCCCAGGGCCTGGGGAGTTGCGCAGCGTGCTGACAGTGCTTTGGCAGTGCCCCTCGCAACACATGCCGTCCCGCGGCTCCTCCACTGTGCTGAGGGGCAGCGGCATTGGGGAGGCCACAGGGCTGAGGTTGATGCTGCACAAGGGCTTGGCTTCGTCCGTGGGGCTGCTGCAGTAGCTGAAGTAGCGTCCCTGGCGGTAGCCAGAGGATCTGGCTTCTCTGCGGGCCTGGCCTGTGGCCTTGGGCCGCAGCGGCACTCCCCTCTTCCAGACGGGCTCCTCTGCCTCTGGGGGAGCATACACCTGCAGGTAGGGTGCTGGCGGGCTGGGCTCAGGCGGGGTGGGGGAGGGATCCTGCTGCAGGAGCTCGGGGAACAGCTCCGTCTCGAGGGCGCAGGGGGAGGCCTCCCGGGGCAGCCTGTCCGTCTCCACCACAAAGCGCCCATCGGGGCCTCGGCAGATGCGCTCCAGGGGCATCATATCCCCAATGTGGCTTTCGTACACCGTGTACTTGGAGCTGGTCCTAGGGCCGCCAGCGATGCTGAGGCCCAGACTGGTGCCAGCCTTCTCCCCCCACAGCAGGGTCCGGCGCAAGCTCTGGTACGGGGAGGCCTGCAGCTTCAGCTTCATGGCGCTGTCCGGGCTACCAGAGCTGCGAGAATTTCTGCAGAGAAAGAGAGGAATTAATGGGGGGATCCCCCTGCCTCATGCCACGGGGCAGCCCCTGCTACTTGTTCCCCCCATCCACCCTGGCCTGCACATTCACTCCAAGAACTGAGGACAACCCCCCAGCCCCAAGGGAAGGGTCAAAGTGCACTGCTGGGGAGCTAGCCCCACACCAGAACATGGCCAATGGAGGGGTGGCCCGTTTCCCACAGCCTCACCCCAGCGGTCAGGACCCAGCCCCCCTCCCTCCCACTCGAAGCCCCACCCTGAGCCAGCGGGGAGCGAATGGGGAAAGCAAGGAGAACAGCATGGCACAGAGAGCATGGTGAGACAGGAAGATGTCGTGGAATGGCGCGACTTACTGCGGAGGTGGAAGCTTCTTGTTGGGGGAGAAGACGATTGGTGGATCTGGAAGGTCATGAGAACACAAGGGGATCACATGGCGAGCAACTCAACGTGAGATGAGGAGACTGCAGTGGCCCACGCCCACCCCTGGCCCCCAGCCGAGCCCTGAGGGCCCCCACGGGTTGGGGGGGTGATCACCTGCTTGTGACAACCGGCATGAAACCCACCAGCACTCAGGGGCCACCAGACAGCCATCGGGGGATGGGTTATAGTCCCTATTGCCCTGGGGCCGGATCAGAATCGGTGCTCCCTAGAAAGGAAAGGCCCCGTGTCCCATTTCCCACCCTGCTGACCCAGCCAGTGCCTTGACCTAATGGTGTTGCGCTTCTCAGCTCCCCTTCCCCACAGCCCCGTTCCCAGCAGGGGGACATGCCCTGGCCAGGTTTTGCTCCTCCAGGAGCAAGCAGCAGATGAAGGGAGGGGCAGAGAGGCTGGGATCAAGGGACCTTCATCATTCCCAGGCCTTGTCGACCGGGGAAAGTGGCACTGGTGTAACCCTGGGAGTTCAGTGACCTCGAGGCAGCCCCCGGGGACTGTGGCTCACCACGGTGGCTGGTTGCTTTTTAGCCTACGTTGGTTCCTAATGGCTGTAGCTAACCTGCACTAGCCTGGGTCAAACCAAAGTCAGAGCAGCCCCACGAACAGGGCACCCAGTTAACTGAACCACTTTGAACTCACCCTCTGGCTGCACTAGTCCTGGGGTTCTGAGTGTCCCATGCCAGCCTGACCTCAGCTCCCCGCTCCTCTGGGCTCGTCCCACCCAACCAACCCAGAGGGGGCTGTCACCCAACCTGGGTTACAACCTCCTGTGCCCCCCACCTGGGCTACAACCCCTTACCCCATGTAGGGAATGACCCCTGACCCCACTGAGAGACCTCACCCCATCCTCCATTGTGTTTCTGGGCCGCCCAGCGAAGATCCCATCCCCTTGCTGTGCTCCCGGCCTCGGCAGCTGCGTGTCCGTGCCAGGGCTGGGTCCCTACCTTGCCTGCGTTTCTGGAGGCGGGCGGCACGCCGGCGGTTCATGATGCAGGCTACCATGGTGCTGAAGATCACAGCCACGCTGAGGAAGCAGATGCCCCCGATGACACCAGCCAGCACAGGCTGTGGCAGGAGCTCAGGCAACTGAGTGCGGGATGGATACACCTCCATACCTGGGCAAGGTGATGGGGAGAGGCCTCAGACAGCCAGCAGGGTGAGGGGATACCGTGCTTCTCCCTTAGGGGGAAACCAGCCCATAGACACTTACCTACCAGTGGGGAGGGGCCCTCTGCTTGGGCACAATGGCCAGTTCCATTCCTGCCCCTGTCACACCCAGGCTGGCCTGGCTTCGGTGCATGGAGGGGGCAGCACAGGAGTTGTGGCAGTACAGGCCCCCTCCCCTGCACTCCAAGGAGACCCAGGGCCCCGCCAGGGCGTGGCTGGCTGTCCGGGGCAGCAAAGAGCTTTACCTGCCGTGGAGACGTTCACGGTGTTGCTGGGGTCGCTCATGTAGATCCCGGCAAAGGCCACCAGGCGGAACTCGTAGCAGGCGTCCTGGGAGAGCAGAGGCTGCGTTAGCGTTACGGCCAGCGCCTGCCGGCTCTCCCCCATGACGTGGGGCGCAGACCAGAGGCAGCTCCTGCCAAAGGACCCGCAGCCATGTGTGCAGTGAGCTAAGGGCTTCCATCCCAGCACCAGACGCACCCTGTCCCAAAGCACCTCTGAAAGGTGCAGTGACACCTGGGGACAAGCAGAGCCCCTTCCAGCCAGAACCGTCCACGCAGTACTCACCACCAGGGGGCCAGCGCTGGAGCAGAGCAGAGCCCCATTTCCACCCCCAGTGGACTGCTGGGCAAGAGAACACTCCCATGATCCACCTTGGCCTGTTTGGGCCCCTCTAGCCCTTTTGGGGCCTGCTGCTGTCCTGAGAGCTCAGAAGCCTGCAGCGCCAGGGCACAGGCTCCGTAGCGAACCCTGTGAGTCAGGGCCCAGGGCTTCCCACCCTGAGGGAGCACCAGGCACCAGCCTGGAGCCACTGTTCGGCCCATGGGCTGCCAGCCCCCTGCTTGTGCAGAGCCACTCTCCCCTCCCTGCCCGGGGGTCCCGCCTGGCGGGGGTCTCCAAACTCCACAAAGCCAGCCGGGGGCGGGTACATCACCACAGCGCTAATGAGGAGGCCATGAAGCGTGCCCAGCGTGCCATTAGCTAGCGCCACCCAGCCAGGGAGGGGCTGCTCCTCGAGCCTAGGGCTGTATCCTTCACAGCTCAGTGCCAGGTGCTCGGGCTGCCAATCTCAGCAGCAGCAGGCGGAGACCTGGTGCAGAAACATCCAATGCAAGACCCAGAGGTTGGCATTTCAACCCCCGACCCCCTGCCAACCTTGATGAGTCCTGGCACCAGGACCTGGGTCTTCGTGCTGGGGATGGAGCCATCCAGCCCCTCCCAGCCGCCCTGGTCCTGCCGTAACTCCAGCGCGTAGCCTGTCAGGGCCACGGAGAACTGCAACGGGGGCTCCCACTGCAGCAGGACCCCACGCGATGTCTCATTGGCCGTCAGGGACTGTGGAGGGGACAGAAAGACGTGTGTGGCTGTGGTGGGCAGCTCGGGAGGCACCTCGGTCGTCGGGAAACCTGAAGGGAAAGGAGACACTGAGGAAAAGAACCAGGCAGCCATTTGGGGAGTGGGGAAGCCCCAGGGCAGCCATTCAGGGAGAGGAGCAGCCCCAGGCAGCCTTTCCGGGGGGAACCCCAGGGCAGCCGTTCAGGGAGAGGGGCAAACCCAGGCAGCCTTTCGGGGGGGAGCCCCAGGACAGCCATTCAGGGGGGTGCTGGGGGGAGCCCCAGGGCAGCCACTCAGGGCATGTGAGCTCGGGTGGGTGGCTGGGAAGCATGCTCCTCCCTTCGTGATTGAAACCTCCCTGGGGGACAGGGTGGGACCAGCTCTGGGGAGGGGACATGGGAAGGGGCAGCCCCAGAGCCCGGGGGGTTTCCAGGCATCACTTGAAGGGTGGGGGTTCCTTTCCCAGGAGTTCAGGGGGTGGGGATCCCTCCCAAAAGGTGGCCATTGGGAATGCCCCTTCTGGGGGGCCGGCAAAGGTGAGGGTAGCCCTACAGGTGAGGTCCCTCTTGTAGGTGGAGGAGCTCTTCCCAGGTGTAGGGGAGCTGTTCCCAGAGGCTGGGGGAAGGTAGAGGAGAATATTTCCAGGAGGCAGGGTGCTGGCAGTGGGGGAGCCATTCCCAGGGCTGGTGGGGGGGAGCCCCATTCTTGAAGGGAGGGAGTGCTGGCGGGGGCGGGGCATTCCTGGGGCTGGGGTGGAGGGCGGTTCTCTAGGGTGCTGGCAGTGAGGGTGCCATTCCCGGGGCTCGGGAGGGGCAGTTCTCAGAGGTGCGGGCAGTGGGGAGCCCCGTTCTCTAAGGGGGGGGGAGTGCTGCTGGTGGGGGCCCATTGCCGGGGTTGGTGGTGGTGGGGCTGATTCTCAGGGTTGCTGGCGGTGGTGGGGCCATTCCTGGGGCTGGCGGGTGGAGAGAGGGGAGCCTGGTTCTCAGAGGTGTGGGCAGTGGGTGGGGGGGACACTCCCGGGGTGTTGGCAGTGGGGGAGCCATTCCTGGGACTGGTGGCGGGGTGGTTCTCTAGAGTGCTGGCGGTGGTGGGGCCATTCCCACAGCTGGCATGGAGGGCCCAGTTCTCAGGGGTGCAGGCGGGGGAAGAGGTAAACTTAGTTCCCAGGTGCTGGGGGGGGGCGGTACTCATGGGGAGGGGGTGCCAGAGGCTCTCTCACCCAGGGGGAAGGAGGTGATGATCTCACTGAAGGGGCCGCTGCCCAGCTTGTTCTGGGACAGGACGCTGAACTGGTAGCCAGTGGCCGGCTGCAGGTTCTCCACCAGGAGGTACCCAGCCCCAACAGGCACCGTCAGTGACACCCAGTCATGATGGGGCCGGTTCAGGTGCTTCACCCTGAGGAGACAGAGCAGGTGAGCTGGAGCCAGCACTGGGGCCCAACCCCCCCCCACGCCCTCCCCATACGCCCCCCTCAGTGAGGGCCTGTGCCTGAGAGCCCCCCCATTCACCCCTCATGAGGGCGCAGGGACACAGCCTCCACCTGTGCTGAGAGCTGGGAATTCCCCGTGTTGTGTCTGTCTTCAATGGGGCAGGGATCCCGCGCTCACACCCAGGGCTAGCCTGGGCCATGGGCTGTGCCCCCGTGGCCGCGCCAGCCCACTTCCAGAGCTGGTAGACAGGGGGTGCCCCAGGGAGTTGAGAGCCCTGCCCGGCATGGGACTCACAGTGGCGTGTACCAGACGCTGAACCTCTGGAAGTATCCCCCGTCGAACCCCGGCTGCCAGGAGACGTTGGCTGCCAGGAGCAGTGGCAGCACCGAGACGTTGGTGACAGCGTGAGGGCTGGTGCCTGGTGGAGACAGTCGGGTGAGGCGTGAGTCAGGGGCCATCTCTGATCTGCCCCTCCCAGGGCTCAGGTGCTGGCTGGGAGCTGCCGGGGGCAGAGCACCACCTGGCCAGCACGAACGCCCCTCCCCACAGATGAAATGGGCAGGCACCATCCACAGGGGAGGCACCTGTATCTGTGGGCTCCCAATGGGCAGTTGCTGTGCTCTGGAGAGCGGCTGGGATGCTGGTCACCTGGGCACACTGGCCTCACATGGCAGGGTCCCTGGCAGTGCCCAATGGAGCTGGGCACAGGCTGAATCCAACATGGATTCCAGAGCAATACGGGGTCTGGGACGTGGAGATTGGGTGTTTGTCTCATGTACACTCTGCCAGGCATTCCCATGCACAGCCAGTGCACACACACCACTCAGCAGGCACAAAGCCCCCCACCCTGAGTCCCAAACACAGACACACAGCAGCTCAGCCCCCCACACACACACACAGCCGCCCACCTCCACCCCGAACCCCATACACACACAAGAACTCACCCCCACCCCGAGCCTCATACACACAGACACACAGCCGCCCACCTCCACCCCGAACCCCATACACACACAAGAACTCACCCCCACCCCGAGCCTCATACACACAGACACACAGCCGCCCACCTCCACCCCGAACCCCATACACACACAACCACTCACCCCCACCCCGAGCCTCATACACACAGACACACAGCCGCCCACCTCCACCCCGAACCCTATACACACGCAACCACCCACACCCACCCCGAGCCTCACACACACACACAGAGCTGCCCAGCCCCAACCTGAGCCCCATTCCCCGCCACACACAACCACCCTCCCCCACCCTGAGCCCCATAGACACACTGCCAATGCATCCCCCCATACATACACACACAGAGCTCCCCCCTCAGAGCCCAGTGGCCCTGGATCAGGCCTCCCACCCACCATGGGCAGCTGGTGGTGGGGCTGGCGTAGCCCAACTCACCCAGCACGTAGACGGAGGTGATGGTGCTGATCTGGGCCACCCGGTTGCTGACCGTGCACTCCCAGGCCCCATGCTGCTCCTTAACCAGTGGCCGGAAGACAAGGCTGCTGTTCCCATCCACCTGGGCATCGTTCCTCCCTGTGCTTCCCAGCTGCAGAGCAAAGGCACAGCCACACTGACACCGGCAGCCCAGCCCTCCCCCACCACTGCCATTGTCTACCACCGGGGGAGAGACTAAAGTGGGCTGGGCTGTGAGCACAAATTTGAGGGGGGCAGGGCCCAGCCCGTGCAGACTGGGGGCCCGTGGGGGGCCGGGCGGCAGGCGTGCACAGATTGGGGGGGTGATTGGGTGGCGCCGGGTTGGGTGAGTGCAGCTTGGGGAGAAAAGGGGGGCCAGGAGCATAGATCGGGGCTGAGGAGAGTCTCTAGGCAGCAATCCAGCCAGCGACCAAGCTGAGCTTGCTTCCCACCACACCAGTGCAGGGCCGCATTCATCTCCAAGAGCCTTGAACCTGTCGCCCCAGTGGTGGGTGAGAAAGGTGAGGCACAGGGAGGGGCAGCGACTGGGCCGAGGTCTCACTGAGATCCAGGGGCAGAACAGGAACAAAACCCCAGAGTCCTGGATCATCACTTTCTCAGAGGGAGGGGGCTGCCCGGAAGGAGACCCCCCCCCCCCCCCCGAGGGCTCTGGTTGTTGCACAGGGCGTCTCTGCACAGGGCGAGCCTGAGGAATGAATAACCCAGGGAATGACCCCCATCCCCAGGGCTCCGCCTCTCAGGGCATGTGTCCATAAGGCAGGAGCTGCATGGGGCAGCTGGGCCATGTGGGGCTGGCTCCCCCCGCAGCACAGAGCCGAGTCCTGGGCCAGAGTAGGTCCTGCTTGTGGAGCCCTGAAGCTCTGGGCTGCACCCCACTGCCAAGGGGAATCTGCCATGTGGATGGCCAGCAGCAGAGCCCTGGACCAAGTCCCAGGGCACTGGGCACTCACAGCTCCGTTGCCGCCAGCGGCAGCCAGAGCCAGCACCAAACCACAGGCTGGGGGAAGTGAGGGTGTGATGCCAAGGAGCCACAGTCCCTGAGCCATGGGGAACCCATGCTCCCCAGTCCCTCCCCCCATCTGAACCCAGAGCTGCAGCCCCCCTACCTTTGCCCATGTGACCGTGGGCGGGGGGTCTCCTTGGGCGGCGCATGGGATCACCAGCTCGCGGCCCACCTCCTGGAAGTACTCCTCCTTGGGGCGCAGGGTGAACACGGGAGGGTCCTGGAACAGACACACGGGTAGCTCAGCACCCCACTCTGGGCGCAGGGGGAGCGAGACAGACAGACAAAGGGGTCAGGGCTCGGCAGCTCAGGCGGGAGGTGGCGCTGGCCTGGACTCATGGGCGAGAGATCCGACAGGCCCAGGGAGCAGAGCAGACAGAGGGCCCTGCACAGTGGCACTCAGGGCAGGGAAGAGACCAGCCTGAGCATTGCTACCCAACTTGCTTTGTGGGGTGCACAGATGGGGTGGGTACTGTAATAACTGGGGCCTGGAAGGCCTACCCCAATTGTGAGCTTAATCCAAGGTTACAGAATGGCCCAGTCACCTGTAACCATGGGTGTTGATGGGGAAAGGTACAAGAGGGAGACAGACAGGCTGGATTAGTACAAGTAAAAAGGCCTCCTGCTGGAGGTAAACAAGAGGAGCATGGGATCAAAAATCAATGCACCAGAATGGGTGTGTTGGGGATTAGGAGGGGATGAGCTATTCCACCCAACCCCCTCTTGAGGTCCTTCAAATGAAATTAGCAGCTGGCTGGGAGATGGACCAACAGGAGCGAGGTTCCCCATCGTGGCTGCCACTCCCACCGTCTCCGGGGAGCCTGGGAGTTGCTGTGACTCCACTGGGCCTTCACTGTTCTAACCTTGAGATGTCCTCACCAGAGCAGGCCAGAGCGAGGGCATCACCCCCTCTACCTGAATCCTGACCATGGCAGCTCCAAGTCCTTTGGCTGTCGCCCCCTCCCTTTCCCTTCCACCCCTTACTTCTTCACTTTCCTATCTCTCAGGACTTGTCTATACGAACACATAGGTCATGCATGGCTGGCTGGGGTATACTTCTACCCTGCATTAAGTGTCCATGTGGACCGTGGTGCCATGCACTAAAGATTCCCTAGTGTGCTTTACTCTACTTCTGTTTCAAAGCAGGGTAGATCCACGTGCACTCGGGAACTTCTAGTGCACTGCAGCAGGGACCACACAGCCAGTTAGTGTCCTGCAGGCTAGTGCAGGACAGACTTACACCCCAGCTTGCCACAAAAGACAGGCTACTTACCTTGCACAGCAACCGCAGTTCGAGATGGTTTGTCCCCATGGCTGCTCCAAGTGAGGATGTGTATGCCCATGCACTCGATTTTTCTGCTAGCAGTGCCCAGAGCTTCTCACCTGCATGCTACGCCTCTCATGCTCCAGTACGAGCGCATATAGGGAGGGGTGGACCCACACCACCACAGTCCCTTCTCAGCCTCAGAGCTTGGTAAAACTTTCAAGTCAAGGCAAGAGGAGAGCTGGTACTGGAGCACCCATCGGGATAAAACATCTCCAGGAACTGTGGTTACTTACCTAGCACAGAGTTACTGTCCCTCTGAGTGCTTCATGCGTGGAGACTCCAGAACTGTACCTTAATGTGGAAGGGGCAGATCTGGTACAGAGTGTAGAACAGTTTCACCAAAGGCTGTGGAGTAAGGTTGTGAAAATGTGTGACCAGAGGACCACGTGGTTGCCTTGAAAATGTCCTTGATGGGTAACTTCCTAAGGAGGGCAACAAAATGGATTGAGCCCTGGTGGAGTGAGCAGAGGGGATGCATCCAAGAGGACTTGTAGCTTGCCAAAATACAGGCTGATTCCTCAGACTATGTCAGTGGGTGACTGAGTGAGCCCCGTGCTCTCAGAGGAAATGAAAAGTCCGGGGGAAACCCTGAAGGGCTTATTTCCGTGAAGACAGAAAGCCAAGGCTCATCTTACACCCAGTGTATGGAGTGGGTCTATTCTCTGGATGAGTGGGACTTGGGATAAAACACCAGCAGCTGAACGTCCTGATTGATGTGGAACTCTGATGACATTTTAGGGAGGAAGTGAGGGTAGGACACAGCATAATGTTGTCCAGATAAAGCACTGTCTACAGCAGATCAGCTGGTTCCCCTACCCTTCTGGCTGAGGGGACTTTCACAAGGACAAAGTGAAGGACAGATGGAGTAGCGAGTAGGTTGCCACGAGCTCAAAGAGAGGTCCTCTTAATGCGTTAAGCACTAAATTGAGGTTGCAGGGTAGGGTAGGGTCCTGTACTGGAGGAAACAATTTAAGGCGGCCATTAAGGAATCTTGCTGTCATAGGATGTGTGAAGACCGAGAAACCCTTGATTGGCAAATGGAATACTGTGATGGCAGCTAAATGAACCCTGACAGAGCGCAGGGACAGTCCCAGAGATTTCAGATTTAGTCGGCTGGTGAGGATGGATGCCAAGGGAAAAATCAGCAGGGGATATAGAGTGGTGGGTGCATCAGATCTGGAAGCGCTTCAACTTCCGCAGGTGAGTCCTTCATGTGGTTAGTTTCCTGCTGTTCAGTAAAACTGACTGAACTTCAGGAGAACATTCCTGTTCTAGGCCCGAGAACCATTGCGAAGTCAGGCCTTGAGGTGCAAGGATGATAGGTTAGGGTGGGTTATGGAGCCCAACTCCTGGGTCAGGAGGTCTGTCATTAGAGGACGCTGCAGAGGCAGATATTTTGCCAGATGGATCATGGTCGGGAACCACCCGTCTCGGACACACCCGAGCCATAAAAATGAGCGCTGCTTTCTCTTGTTTCAATTTAAGCAGGGCTTTGTGGATCAGTGGAGTTCGATGGAAGGCATATAATAGACCCTGGGGCCAAGAGGCAAGGAGTGCATCTCCCAGGGAGTCATGACCATGTCCCCCTCCCCGCCCCCCCCGAGAATAGGTAGCGATATTTTGAGTTAGAAGATGTGGCAAAGAGGTCTATCTGTTGAAGAACCCAGGTAAAGCAGATCTCTTCAACGAATAAATCGGTCAGCTCCCACTCATTGTCTTGATGGAAAATTCTGCTCAGCGAATGTGCGATGGTGTTCTGTGATCCTGGCAGATAGATCACGGCGATATCTGTGCACTGGGGTATGCACCAATTCCATAGTCTCAGTGACCCTTCGCCTAAGAATTGGCATTTTGCTTCTCCTTGGGAGTTTATATAGTACGTGGCCTCCTGGTGGTTGTCCAACCTCACTTTGACTGACTGGCCCCACATGAGGAGAAAGCAAAGGCAGGCATCACAGATGGCTCAAAGTTTGAGGATGTTGATGTGCAGTGACAACTCTCAAGGAGTCCATCTGCCTTGCACTGTATGATTCTGTAGGTGAGCGCCCCAGCCTAGAAGGGAGGCGTCCGTGGGGATGACATGTGGAAGGTGGATGTGAGGGGGGTTCCCACGCAGACTCTTTGAGGGTCCTTCCACCGAGGGAGTCAGGTGCCATCCAAGGGACTGATGCCTCCCTGGACAGCTTGTGCTTGCGGGGAGTGTAGGCTGTCCTAAGCCAGGCTTGCATGGGGGGTTATGAAAGTGCAGGCTGCCATGCATCCCAGGAGCTAAAGACAAGCCCACACCGCGGTTTGTGGCTCTGCTGTCATGCGGAGATCAGGTGAGACATTGAGGTGAACCTGTCCACAGGCAGGTAGGTTTTAGCTGCCAGAGTCCAGGGCGGCCCCGATAAAGTCTATGTGTTGCACAGGGTTGATTTATCTATGTTGAAGCGAAGGCTTAAGGAGTGGAACAGAGCTAGGTCCCTCTTGGTGGCGGACTGACCTTCAACGGAAGGATGGCCCTTGAAGAGCTATTCGTCCAGACACGGAAAAGTTACTGTTCCCAGATGCCAAAGGTGGGCTGTGATGATGGAGGGGACTTTCGTCAGGACGCTCAGGGCAGCTGATAGTCCAGAAGGCATGGCACGGTACTGGTGATGGTCAGTGCCCACTACAAACCTGAGGAAACACCATGGTGCTGGGTATATGGCTACATGGAAATAGGCATCCTGGAAGTCAAGGGTGACGAAGATCTAACAACAGAAAGAATGCAGCTAGGGTGGCCATCTGCAAGTGCTGCATGTGAATCAAAGTGTTTAGAGATGGAAGGTCTGCACTCGGTCTCCACCCTCCTTTTTTCTTTGGGACCAGGAAGTACCAGGAGAAGAAACCCTTACTGATGAAGTCTGAAGGAATGGATTTGACCACCCCTGGAAGCAGGAGGGATTCTACCTCCTGGTTTAAGGAGCCTCTCCTGAGAGGGGTTCCTGAATACGAACAGGGAGGGGGAATGGAGTTGACCTGGATGGAATAGCCAGTCAAGATTACTGCCAGTACTCATTTGTCTGAGGTGATACGCTCCCAAGAATCATAGAAGATTAGGGTTGGAAGAGACCTCAGGAGGTCATTTAGTCCAACCCTCCGCTCAAAGTAGGACCAACCCCAACTAAATCATCCCAGCCAGGGCTTTGGGCAGAAGGGAAGACATGGGCAAGACGGTCTCCAAAGGGTGGGTGAATGGAGTGATGTAGCTGAAGATCCAATAGGGAGGGTTTGTGGGCCTCAACCAAGGAGTCAAAATGGTTGCTTGGATGAGGCAGCCACCTGGGAGGTGACAGTGGAGGATGGGCCTTTCTTGTATGGCCTAATCCTCTTTCCAGGTAGCTCAGCGGTTCTCTGGGGCAGCGTTGTGCTGTCTGAGACTTGCTGTATTTTCTCTTTGTAGCTGGAGCGTAGATACCAAGAGCACGCAACGTCACCCTGGAATCCTTGAATGAGCGAAGAGAGCCATCCGTAGTGCCACTGAAGAGCTGAGGCCCTTCAAAGGGCAAATCCTCCACAGTGTTTTGCATTTCCCTGGGCAAGCTGGAGGATTGTAGCCAGGAGGCCCAACACACAACTATGGCAGTAGCCATTAAACAGAGGCCATATCCAGGGAGGCTGCAGGAGGGCTTTGGCTATTGTCTGGCCCTTTGTAATAAGAGCACGAAACAGCCCTGTCTTGTCCTAAGGCAAAAATTCAATACAGTTTTGAAAATTTACTCTAGTTGGTAAAGTCACATTCGCCATCAGGGCTTGGGAGCAAGTGCCTTGGAACTGTAGCTCTTATGTCCTAGAAGGTCCAGACACTTGAGTTCCTTGTCAGATATTGTTGCCTTGAAACAATGTTGCCTACTCCTTTTGTTGGCAGCACTGATGACCAGGGAGTTGGGCGTGGGATAAGTAAACAAGAACTCTGGGCCCTTGGCTGGACACAATACATTTTATCGACCCTCTTACAGGTGGATGGGATGCTGGCTAAAGTCTTGCCACGCTGTGTGGGCTGGCAAGAGGACTTAATTAATAGGTAAGGCTACCTTGCCCTGGGTAGAGGCGTGTGTGATGTCCACCCAGGGAGTCCTGCTGTTCCTGGATTTCCTCCAAGGGATTATGCAAAGCCTCTGCTATGCGTTTCATCAAGCCTGGAAAGGCCCTGACGTCATCCACATTGGATGGCAGTGGGGGCACAGTTGCCTTATCTGGGGAGAAAGAGGATGATGGCACCTCCCCATCAATTCTCAACTCTTAATGCACTGATGGCTCCTCTTGAGTAAGGAGGCTCCCTGTTGTTGGTGGAAGAGACTCCGATAGGATCTCTTGCACATGAGGGTACCCTGTAGACTTGGTCCCCAAAAGAAGCCCAGGTTTCCAGAAAGCCCACTGTGGAGGGGCATAAGGGAAAGGTGCTAGACCCCATGGGTGGTCTCGCCAGGGCTATTGGGTCAAACATCTGCTGCCTTCTAGGGTCCCTTTCTCGGGGAAGAGGGTGCACCAGGCACTACTAGCAAAAAAACCTCTGATCGAGAATTTATGGGCAGGGTATCCTCACATGGAGCACCCATAGGGGCAACGGCTTGGAAAACCTAAGTGTTCATATAGATAAGCCCTCACTCTCTCTTTCACCTTCTAACAAGAGTCTGGTTCAGCCGACCAAGACAATGGCATTTTTTGCAACACTGCTGTAAGCCCATGACCAGAGAGGTATCTAAAAGCAATGGCTTCGTACAAGTTTGCCAGGGCCTGGAGTAGCTGATCAGACGATGGGCTAGGCCTGTGTTTCTCCAGCAGTGAGGTTGCAAGTGAGAGTCAGCACCAGAGACAGAAGCTGGTCTTTTCTCTCCCCTCTTGTGCGCTTGTCTTGTTTTGTCTTAAAGGAAGAAAGATCGGATTTTAAGAGCAGCAGCAACAGCTCCAGCCCATCTCAGCTAACTTCTTTTCCTTCCCCCAAGGACAGTTATCACCATCTTTAATGTCAAACAAAGATGTTTTTCCAGGTAAAAATTCTCTACAGCTAAATGGGAAGGGTACAAGAGTTATTATTAAAATGAAAATCTTAATAATTTGAAATGTGAAATATTAAGTAACTCTTTTTTATTTTCTTATCTATCTGTAATACATGGTTAAAAATATTCCTGGGAATTTGCCATAAGCAGGCCGAGATCTCTGCACTCAAAAGCCCCGACCACGTTTGAATGTTTAGTGTTGTAAAATGACAGGGCCACGTTCACACCTTGACTCTCTGGGCCCACTTGTTACACCAGAATTAATACATCCAGGTGCATGTTTGTGTGAGGGCACCAGAGAAGGGCTCCCCAGCCCCAGCCATGCCCCTACTCAGCCAGTGTGGAGGGCAGGCTGCCCCCCCTCTCACCTTGAGCAAGACGCGGGTGGGTGCTGAGGCACCAGCCGTGCCGTAGCTGTTGTAGGGGGTGCAGGTGTAAAGCCCCAAGGCGTCGTCGTTCCCCGTGGTGATGACAATGGAGCCATCGGGTGCCATGGACCAGCCAGGGAACTGCAGAGGGAGAGACAGGTCAGAATGCGGCCCCCTGCCAGCGGGTGTGTGGCAGAGGCTGAGTTTCCAGGGAGGCCTGGCATAGTCGGTACCTTATCAAGCTCCAGGGGATGCCCGTCCTTGGTCCAGCTGATGGAGAGAAGAGGTGGGTTGGCCTTGGTGGGGCACTGGATCATGCCCTGCATCCCCATGGGCAAGAGGGTCTCCGGTGGCATGGTGGTCACCTGGGCTGGATCTGCAAGGTACCAACAGGCAGGATGTAGTCAAGGCCTGGGTGAGCTCCGCAGCGAAGGGGCTGAGGAGTGGGGTGCGGCAGCCATATGCACAATATGCTGCCAGCCCGCGGGGCTGGGACAAGCAGCACCAGAGGCTGTGCCTTCTCTATGTGATGGGCTTGTCCATGGCAGAGCCCCTGGAAAGCTAGGGACACCCTGGATCTGCCCGCGGAGTAAGCCCAGCTCCTGGCAATTCAGCGCTGCTCCCCTGGGTGCATCTGGGCCATGGTCACATGGGCTCCTCAGCTCAGAGACCTGGGCCAGGTGGGAGGCAGGCGGATGGGGAGGCCGGCTGAGGCCCACAGCAGGGGATGGGCCCTTTTCTCCCAGGCTCCAGGCCACAAAGGGGGAGGTCACAGGCCAGAAGTATTTCCCTGCCCCCGTCAAACAAGTGGGACCACCAGGGCTCAGCTCAGGAGCCAGGATGTCTGGGTACAGCAGGGTCCCTGAGAGAGGGCGGCGTGGGGCAGGGGTGGCTCTTACATAGGACAGGGAGGGCAGGGGCAGTGGGACCTTACACAGCACCGTGAGGAAAGCCGAGGCAGAGGGTGGTTTCCGCAGCCCATTGCTGGGAACACAGGTGTATTTGCCAGCGTCGTCTGGGGTCGTTTTCTGGAGCAAAAGGCTCCCGTCCACCAGGACACGAACACGAGACTGCAGGTGGCTGGAAGGAAGGGAAGGAGGGGGGCAGAGTCAGGAGCCCAGCAGGAGCTGCCCCAAAGAGCCAGCACCCAAACTGCTGGCAGCCCCCACTGCAGGGCTCAGGGCGCATCCACAGCGACTTGATCCCAACACATCACAACCAGCACTCGCATCGGCTCAGCAGCACCCCCAAGACCAGCTCCCAGGGCCCTGCCCGCTGCCCCCACGGTCCTGCCACTGGCACCTAGTCATTGCCTCCACAGCCCTGACACTGGGGCCCGGCTACTGCCACCACGGCCACACCACTGTCCAGCCAAACCCCCACGGTCCAGCCATGGCCACTGGGGCCAGCCAGGCCATGGCCCCGCCACTGGGACCCGACCACTCTCCCCACAGTCCCACAGCTCTGCCATGGCCGCCATAGCTTCGTTACAGCTGCCATCACCACAGCCCTGTCCACACTCTCGTCACTGCTGACTGTCCCGCTGACTCCTATGACTCCAGCAGCACCACTTTACCCTCCCGCCACCAGCCAATCAAATCACCCCCTCAGCACTCACCACGCAAGCCCTTGGCCAGGTGTGTATGATCTGGATGGTGCTGCGGGGGGGTCCCTGCCCCAATCTCCTCCCCCTACTCTACTCCAGCCCCGGGCTCCATGTGCTGCCAGCGCTGTCAGCATCACAGGCCGTGCATCACCACCCGTGTCTGAGCTGTCAGGCCACCAGAGGATCTGAGTCCCCTTTTCAGCACCACCAGGCCTAACAGGGAGCCCCCACACTCCCACCAGCACTGGCACATCACAGGGGCCCAGCTGGGGCCACCGCTCCTGTCACCAGTGCCAGCACCATTCTGCTTGTGTGCATCAGCCTTGCCACACAGCAGTGCGTGGGCTGGTATCCGTGTGCACGTAACCCTCTTCCATGTATCCGTGTGCTTAGGGGCTCTGAGCATCTCCCTTGCTGTAGGACTGTGTGCATGCCTGCATCTCTTGGTGTGTATCTGATGTCGTCATGTGTGTCAGCAACTATACACCTGTGTGCGCACGTCTCTTCAGGTGTGTGTGCGCATCTGAGTGTGTCACTGTGTGCTTGCATGCATACATCTCCACAACATTCCGTGTGTGCACGTGCAGCAGTGCCTCCGCCTCTGTGTTGTGTTTGTGTGTCAGTGTCTATGTGTGTGTGTGTGTGTACAGGTGTATATCTCATGGTGTATACACTTCTCTATGAATCAGTGCGTGTGTGTCTGTGTATGGTGAGTGCGTGCATGTGCCAAAGTGTGCGTATCTGAGGGGAGTTCAGGTGTGGGTCAGTGAGTGCATGGATGTGTGTGTGGGGGGGCAGTGTGTGAATGCCTAGGTGTGTGGCAGTGAGCGAATGGATGTGTGTGTGTGTGGGGGGGGGCAGTGTGTGAATGCCTAGGTGTGTGGCAGTGAGCGAATGGATGTGTGTGTGTGTGGGGGGGGCGCAGTGTGTGAGTGCACAGATGTGTGGCAGTGAGTGCATGGATGTTTGTGGGGGGGGGCAGTGTGTGAGTGCACAGGTGTGGGTCAGTGAGTGCATGGGTGTGTGTGGGGGGCAATGTGTGAGTGCACAGGTGTGTGGCAGTGAGCCAATGGATATGTGGGGGGGGCAGTGTGTGAGTGCACAAGTGTGTGGCGGTGAGCCAGTGGATGTGTGTGTGTGGGGGGGGGCAGTGTGTGAGTGCACAGGTGTGGGTCAGTGAGTGTATGGGTTTGTGGGGGGGGGCAGTGTGTGAGTGCACAGGTATGTGGCGGTGAGCCAATGGATGTGTGTGTGTGGGGGGCAGTGTGTGAGTGCACAGGTATGTGGCGGTGAGCGAATGGATGTGTGTGTGGGGGGGGCAGTGTGTGAGTGCACAGGTGTGGGTCAGTGAGTGCATGGGTTTGTGGGGGGGGCAGTGTGTGAGTGCACAGGCATGTGGCGGTGAGCGAATGGATGTGTGTGTGGGGGGGGCAGTGTGTGAGTGCACAGGTGTGGGTCAGTGAGTGCATGGGTGTGTGTGTGGGGGCAGTGTGTGAGTGCACAGGTGTGTGGTGGTGAGCCAATGGATGTGTGTGTGGGGGGGGCAGTGTGTGAGTGCACAGGTGTGTGGCGGTGAGCCAGTGGATGTGTGTGTGGGGCATCAACAAGTTTAGGCTAGAAATTAGACAAAGGTTTCGAACCATCAGAGGAGTGAAGTTCTGGAACAGCCTCCCAAGGGGAGCAGTGGGGACAAAAAACCTAATTGGCTTCAAGCCTGAGCTTGATAAGTTTCTGGAGGGGACGGTGTGATGGGACTGCCTACAATGGCATGTAGCCCATCTGCAACTGCTAGCAGCAGATCTCTCCAATAGCCAGAGATGGGGCACTCGATGGGGAGGGCTCTGAGTTACTACAGAGAATTCTTTCCCAGGTGTCTGGCTGCTGGGTCTTGCCCACATGCTCAGGGTCTAACCAATCACCATATTCGGGGTCGGAAAGGAATCCCCCCCCCCCGTCAGATTAGCAGAAACCCTGGGGGGTTTTCACCTTCCTCTGCAGCGTGGGACACGGGTCACTTGCAGGTTTAAACTAGTGTAAATGGTGGATTCTTTGTAACTTGAAGCCTTTAAACCATGATTTGAGGACGTCAGTAACTCAGCTAGAGGTTATGGGCCTATTGCAGAAGTGGGTGGGTGAGGTTCTGTGGCCTGCAGTACTTAATTTGTGCCAAGCAGTTCAGAGCCCCAGCACCTCTGGGCCTGGCAGTTCAGAGCCCCGGCGCCTCTGGGCTTGGCAGTTCCTAGCCCCGGCGCCTCTGGGCCTGGCAGTTCAGAGCCCCGGCGCCTCTGGGCCTGGCAGTTCAGAGCCCCGGCGCCTCTGGGCCTGGCAGTTCAGAGCCCCGGCGCCTCTGGGCCTGGCAGTTCAGAGCCCCGGCGCCTCTGGGCTTGCTGCATCAGTTATGAATGTAAAAAAATTGCTTGAGCCCCGGAAACTCTTTCATTACAAATTAAGCAGTGGTGGCCTGTAATGTGCAGTCTAGATGAGCATGTTGGTCCCTTCTGACTTTAACATCTATGAGGTGTGTGCTTGTGTGACAGTGTGAGAGTGCACGGGTGTGTGTCAGTGAGTGCATAGGTGTGTGGCGTGTGGCAGTGTGTGAGTGCAATATGTGTGAATGTGGCAGCATGTGAGTGCACAGGTGTATGCACACGTGGCAATGTGTGAGTGTGCAGGTGTGTGTCGGTGTGTGCATGCGGCAGTGTGAGAGTGCAGTGTGTGCGTGTGCGGCAGTGTGAGTGCAATGGGTGTGTGCATGCGGCAGTGTGAGAATGCAGTGTGTGCGTGTGGTGATGTGAGTGCAATGGGTGTGTGCGTGTCAGTGAGTGCGCAGGTATGGATGTGTATGTGTATGTGGAGCCTCCAGTTCCCTGCCGCAGCTCCTGCCCATCCCCACAAGAGGCCGTTCTGCCCCTGCCTGCTGCCCCCGTGCCACCCCCTTGGCTCCCGGCGCTGTGTACCTGAGGTGATAGACGTTGCTGCTGCCCTGGAACCAGCTGTAGGTGAGGTTGCCAGGGTAGGCCTCGGCTTGGCATGCCAGGAAGGCATCCTGGGTGATGTTGACCGTGATGTTCTGTGGTGGCACCACGATGACCGGTGGCCCTGGCACACACAGGGCACAGAGTGAGGCTCTGGGCAGAAGGGGGCGCCAGCTCGTTCTGACAGGGAGGGGAAGCGCTGACTGGACCAATGGGACATGGGGAACAGATTCCCAGAGAGGCTTCAATTCCTCTGCAGAGACTCGGAGAGGGGAGTGAGCAGGGTCCGGCTGCGGGGGATGTGGGGGGCTAACAGGGCCTGAGGGGGAGGGGCAAGGGGGAGGACTACCCCAGCAAGATCCTTCTTTGGGTCAAGTGTGTGCAGAGAGAGGCCACGTTCTGCTAGCAGACTCCCACATCTCACTGCATGTGCGTGTGTCCGGGTGTGTAAACACACGCACACGTACCCAGCTCCTGCTCTGACAGGCTGGTCTCTGCAGTGGGAGGTAAGAGGTGCCCAGATGACAGGACCTCACTGACTATGGAGATCGCCCCTGATCAATCAGGAGCCCCAGAGATAGCTCCCCCCTTACCTTGAACGAGCAGCCGGGTGGTGTGGGTGACAGAGCCCTCCTTACTGGAGGCGTGGCAAGTGTAGATGCCAGCGCTGGCCCGCTCCACGCTGGTGATCCTCAGCGTCCCATTGCTCACCTATGAAGGCACAAGGCAGTACAGGCGGGAGTGCAGGGAAGGATGTCCTCAGGCACCCCCAGCCTAGCAGCAGACCAGGGCTCGGGTTTATGAGCTGTACAGGCCATTTCAACATCCCAAGGAGAATTCTGCTCCTGAATCTCTTGCCTTCCCTAGGCTCACAGTGCCAACCCCAGCACGGTGCTGCAAGATGGGGCCAGTATTTCACCTCCCCTTCCCTGGTGATATTCTGTCCTATACAGAAGAGTTATGTTGCCCAGCACAAAAACACAGCCACCTCTGGGACAGAACATGGTGGCTGTTTAACAGCAAGATGACACAGCAGCTCAGGACAAGAAATGAAGAAGACTCCTGTATTCAACTGAATCTACAGTGTGGGTTAGAATGGGAGGCAGAACGGAAGTGTGACAAAATGGGAATTATTTGTATGACCCCTGTGTGTGCCTCAGTTTCCCCTATATTTGGCATGGCTACCCAGTGGGGTGAGGGGGGAGAGGACTACGTTTGCTCTCAGGACAGGCTAAGACAACTCAGTCCGGGTGGAATGAAGAGTCTGTTAAGGAAATGGCTGAAACCGACCCAGATCAACAAGGAGACCAGCAGGGAAGCTGAGCAAAGAGCCCAACTGGAGAACAAATGACTGGAAGGTGTGAGGTGGGGGGATAAGTGCTGGCTCCTGGAGGAAGCTGGGAGCTCTCTGACCTGGGAACTGACTGGGGAGGTCAGACAGAGACAGAGACAGCCTGAACATGGGCTTCACTACAGCGTGGCTGGGCTCTGGACTGACCAGAATGGCTTCCTGTCTCTGTGCTGACCTACGGCCTCCCGCTGCTGTGTTCCAGCTGCCTGATAAACCCGGCTGTTTTGGAGACGGTGTGTGAGCGTCACTGGGATTGCTGGGTGAGGTGCATTAATCCCTGCAGAGTGGACAAATCTCTCCCAGGAGTCCGGCTCAGTCGACATGCTGAGCAGAGCTCACAGCGTGAAGCAGGAGTGCTGGAGCCCGGAGGGTCAGTTTCAGGAGGTGACCCTGAAGGAACAGTGAGACCCTTGGGAGCCTGGCCCGTCGAAGGGTTTCTGCCAACAGACTGAGGATCTGTGATAGGAAGCAGCCAGGACAAGCTGGGATGCGTGTGGATCAGCATGGCTCCCAGCCAGCTCTTGGGATAAACACTCTGGGGCCCCAGTGATCCCAGGTGGTCAGGGCCTCTGCTTCCTCACTACAGCACCCCGGGGTCGGTGCTGACTCAGAGGGGACAGCGCCACCTACTGATCCCCACCCCACTCCTCACACCTGAGCCTGCTCAGCCTGTCAGCTAAGGGAGGCACTGACCACGGGGCACCTGCTGCAAAGCCCCTGTGGCAGAGGCAGGGTCAGTGGTAGTGGCAGGCAGCCTGCCAGCTCTGGAATGGGGCCTGAGAACACTTCACCTCCCCTTTGGCAGAGCAGCCTACACTCTACAGTTCCCAGCATGCAATGCTCCACACTGAATGGTGTAGTCATAATCCTGCGGCTCAAGATGGAGCAGTGCATGTTGGGTCCTGTAGGTTCTCTTTCTACCGATAAGGCCAGCAACTATCTCTCCTTTTTATGCAAACTAGGTAGTGCCTTCCAGGCTGCCAACAGTCCCTTATTACAAGGGACGTCCCTTATTTTTAAATCTGTGTACAACAAGATCAGGAGTTGCTGAGCACTGAAAAAAGCAGCAAGAAATACCCCTGGCGAATGTAGGTGAGTACTGCTTAGTATTAATACTAATAATATCGGGAAGACGGGTGGGGCGGGGGTGCTAAGAAAACCGTCCCTTATTTTTTAAATACAACGTTGGCAACCCTACTTCCGGCCCCTGCACCCTTCAGGCTGCACTTGCCTGGCACAAACAAGACCCTTTGCTCAGCCCGGGGGGTGCCTGGTGATGCAGCCCTGCTGACTGGAGCAGGTAACGCCAGCAGAGAACTGTGGTTTAGAGCCCTGCAGTGGGACTAGGATCCCATGGGTCCCGCAGGACACACTGCCGTAATAGGGGGAGTGGGTAAAATGTACTTTATTGCAGGCGAGACTGGGTGGGCAAAAAAACAGACTGTGGGAATTTGCGGGAAAACACTAAATCTCTCATCAGTGTGTCATAAACAGAATTTCAGCAATGTGAAGCAAGTTTTTCTTTTTTCTTTCTTTCTTTTTTTTAAAATAAAGGTTTTAATACTTAAATTTAAGCAAGGGATAGAAAGCTATGTGATATCTATTATAGCAGGAGTTAAAGTTTCCCCCCCCCATGGTTTAAGCAAGATTTGTTTTATTCTTTTAGTGGTAAAATTATGTCTGAATTCTGTTTATATAGATATCATATATTAACTGACCATTGGGGTTTTTTAGTAGCACGGGGGAATCCGTCTCTCTTGAGGGGATTTGCAGGATCTAAGGTTTTTTGCAGGTGGGAGCAAGATAAAGGTATTGCAGGGCGGGATGGGAGCAGGATTAAAAAATAGTCCTGCCGTCCCTCCTTCGCCAGCCCCAGCCTGGAGCCGCAGAAGGTGAAGGAATTTCTTGCCTGTTGCGGAGTGGCCACTGGGGGTCAGTGTGGTGTCAGGACATGAGAGCCTTGGCAACGCAGAATGGCTCTCCCTACTCTGCCCTGCTGGGGGGAGAGGGGATTGTGGCCAGTGCCTGGGGCAGGTGGCCTGTGGGGACTGGCCCCACCCTGGTTTCTGTGCTGAGCTGGGCAGCTCCGGGGCAGGCAGAGAGGGGCCCATGCCTCAGGGGCTCAGCTCAGGCCTGGGTCTCCAACAAAGCAGGCCCTTGGTGCACTTACCTCCCCCCCCCCGAAAGCTTCGCCCCCCGGGCTGGGAGAACTCTGCAGTGGTGACAGGAGGATTCTCCTCCCCACACAATGCCACCCCTCTGTCTGCATGAGCCCCAACCCACTCTTAGCGCTTGCTGGGGGAGGAAGCCCCAAGTGAGCAGCACTTGGGGAGATGCAGGAGACAGCCTGGGAAAGCTCCCCGATCTCCTCCCTCTCTGGGGCTGCCCCTCCCTTACCTGCACCTTGTCTCCACTCTCAATGGCCAGGTCGTTTCTCTTCCAGACAATGACGGGCTGGGGGCTGCCGACGGCTGAGCAGGTGAGACTCAGGGGTTCTCTGTCTGGCACCTCGACAAGAGCTGGCGGGGTCCCTACGAAGGTGGGGGCAGCTGCGGAGAGGACGCGGAAACAGTGCTTCAGAACCAAGCTGCTGGCCCCAGGGCAAGCTGGGCTCCCTCATGCAGCCACACCAGCTGGTTCTGCTGCAGAGAGCCCGCAGGCATTCGCTCTGCTTAGTCCTGGTGGGCCGTCAGCACAGGGCAGGGAGTGTGATCTGAGGGTCAGAGCCAAGGGCTAGGAGCCAGGACTCCTGGGTTCCATTCCTGGCTCAGGGAAGGGGTGCTGGGAGGGTATGGACAGGGGGCGGGAGATCTGGAGTCTGATCCTGTCTGTGGTGCTGGGCAAATTCCTTCCTCTCCCTCCCCCCAGTAACCCTGCCAGCCTCAGTGCAGTGCTGTGCAGGGAGCATGTGGGGAAGTGAGGAGCAGAATGGGGGCTTCACTGGGGGATTCACTGGAAGTGCTGAAAAAAATAAACTGGAAAAAGTTCGATTCAGCCCAAACCGAAACTGTCAACACCGAGAAACATCAGCGAATGGGAAAAGTCGACAGATTTGTTTCAGAGTTAACAAAGTCTGTTGTGCGACATGGAATGAGACTGTTTGTTCCCAGATGTTTTAAAGTATTTTTTTTTTAAATAAAAGCAAAGGAAACGAAGGGCCAGATTCCCAAATGAAGGGCCACAGGAGGAGCAGCCCCTTATAACCTTGAGCAGCCTGAGTGGCCCTGATGTGTGGGGAGGAGGGGGGAGGGGCATGTGTGCACACAAGCTTGAAGAAGTGAATGAGCCAGCCTCTAAGTCCCTGGGATCCTGAATTCCAGGAACACTGCGCTCATCCCACCCCCGCGAGGGGAGCTGGGGTCAGGCAGCCCCTCAGGAAAGTGAGCAGCTGGTGCAGACACACGCCCTGCCCCTGCTGTGCGCAGTGGGTGCTGAACACTCCTCCCGCGGGAGTGCAGAACACTGACACACGCGGTGGACAGCCGTTGCTGGTGGCACCAGCTGCGGGGCAGGGCCTGTCTGCAGGGAGATGGCAGACTCCTTGGGGCAGGGCCTGTGTCCATTGCACTCAGCTGTAGAGTGCCCAGGGCACTGTCCATACTACACCCAAGGCCCAGCCTGCATCCAGGCGCACAGCTCTGCTGGTCCTGATGGGTCCGGGATTGCTGGGCCCCTGGGACAGCCGCTGGGTTTCTGTGGCAAAGGGGAGGGGAGGCACAGACTGTGAAACGTCCCGTGGAGAGCAGGGCTCGCTCCCTTGGGCCTGTGCTGATGGCAGGGTGCCTGCAGCCCCCAGGCCAGGGCTGCTGGGCTGAGCCGGAAAAGAGGCATTCGGGTACTTCCTCTGCCTCCCCAGCTGGATGGGATGGGAGAGCCCACAAGGCATGAAGTACAGGGTCATGGTTGCTCCTGCAGGCCAAGGGCAGGGAGGGTCCTGCCCGGGGATCCAGGCCTCCCAGTCCCCACCCCCTGATGCTATAAACGGAGAGGAGGCTCAGCACAAAGGCTTATTGTGTGCTGCCTGGGGTCCAAGGGTCAGGGCCCACCCCCTTGGAGGTTTAATAGTTAGGCTGGGCCTTTTACAAGTGTTTACTCAGGAGGGCGGGTTTGGGTCCCTTTACAGGCTTCTCCAGGAAGGCATATGGGGAAGGGGAGCGGAGGTCAGGGCCCTGCAGAGGCTGTGTCTGCTCCAGGGACAGTATCCTCGGGCCAAGGCAGGATGATCCCCTGCAGCTCCCCCCCACACTTATGCTGAGTTCCTTGGGCCGCACAGAACTGGAATGGGACCCTGCAACCCAGCCATGGGGCCCACGTGGTCAGATCCAGTGTGGAACACTGAAGCCAAGGGCTGTGATGGCCACATCCCCAGGGCTAGCACTGCCAGTGGGCACAGGACATTTACACCCACACGTCCACCAGGGGCCACTAACGGGGGCTGCGGAGGGTTCCCAGAAGAGTCTCAAGTTGGGCTCCTAAGAACTGAGGCCCCCCAGTCTGGGACCATGTCAGAGCACTTTGGCCTTGAGCCCTGGCCAGGAGTTTGTGTGTTTTCACGTAAGGAGGCTGGGGACACCACATGGGCAGCGCAAACTGGGGTGGGGTGGGCTGGGTGCAACCGACCAAGCACAGCAGGATCCCTGGGCTGCTTCCTGCCTCGCACTGCTGCTGTCCCCCCCCACCCCCGTGATGGTCTCACTCTACTCGGCTGCATTTACCCTGACCGTGCGCTCATTCTGCTCAGGGCTAAATGAGGAGCCCAGGGCATATCCGTGGGAGGGGATCAGGCCCAGAGCGTACCCGGGGGAGGGGTGGAGGGAAAACTGGACCCAGAGTGTTGGGTTCACCCAGTGTGGGGAGGAATTTGGCCCATAGTGTACTGGGAGGAAGGAGGGGGGAAACTGGGCCCAGAGCATACTTGGGGAATCGGGGGGGAGGATCAGACCCAGAGTGTAGCGGGGGGGGGGGGGCGGGGGGAGCGGAGATCAGACTCAGAGAGTAGTGTGTACCCGGGGGAGGAGAATCAGACCCAGAGTGCAGCAGGGGGGTGGGGAGCGGAGATCAGACCCAGAGCATAGTGTGTACCCGGGGGAGGAGAATCAAACCAAGAGTGCAGTTGGGGAGCGGAGATCAGACCCAGACCATAGTGTGTACCCTGGGGAGGAGAATCAGACCCAGAGTGCAGCAGGGGTGTGGGGAGCGGAGATCAGACCCAGAGCATACTGTGTACCCGGGGGAGGAGAATCAGACCCAGAGTGCAGGGGGGGGAGGGGGGGGGGCGGGGAGCGGAGATCAGACCCAGAGCATAGTGTGTACCCGGGGGAGGAGAATCAGACCCAGAGTGCAGCGGGGGGGTGGGGAGCAGAGATCAGTCCCAGAGCATAGTGTGTACCCAGGGGAGGAGAATCAGATCCAGACTGCAGTTGGGGAGCGGAGATCAGACCTAGAGCATAGTGTGTACCCGGGGGAGGAGAATCAGACCCAGAGTGCAGCGGGGGTGGGAGGTGGGGGGGGGGATCAGACCCAGAGCATAGTGTGTACCCGGGGGAGGAGAATCAGACCCAGAGTGCAGCGGGAGTGGGGGGTGGGGGAGTGGAGATCAGACCCAGAGCATAGTGTGTACCCGGGGGAGGAGAATCAGACCCAGAGTTCAGTTGGGGAGCGGAGATCAGACCCAGAGCATAGTGTGTACCCAGGGGAAGAGAATCAGACCCAGAGTTCAGTTGGGGAGTGGAGATCAGACCCCGAGCATAGTGTATACCCGGGGGAGGAGAATCAGACCCAGAGTGCAGCGGGGGTTGGGGAGCGGAGATCAGACCCCGAGCATAGTGTATACCCGGGGGAGGAGAATCAGACCCAGAACAAGCCCCTAAGGGACAGCACAAGTGAGGTCAGGGAAGAGCTGAAGGAGGGAAGGGCAGACGCAAGCACCCTTCCTGCCCTGCTAGAGGCTAGCTCACTGCTGTGCTTCTCTGTAAGCAGCCTGGTGCCTCCCCTGCCCTCCCAGCGTAGGCTTCAGGGTGAGGGTCACACACGGCTGGTAAGAGAGATTTACAGCAGGGGGGAAAGGGGACCAAGGTCTGCAGAGAGCAAGCCCTGGGCAGCGCCAGGACTCCCTGCCATGGCCCAGCCCAGCTCACGCTGCTCCTCAGCAGCCCTACACACGTCGGCACCAACCATGCCAGCCCCACTGCCATTAGGACACGCCTTGCTGCCAAACCAGCCAAAGTGGGGAGAGGTGTCAAGTCTAAAGCCCAGCCCCGTCCAAATGTAGAGGAGTCTGCACCCCCAGTGTCCCCAGCACACTCAGCCCTCGCTGCACGCTGCCCATCCGGCCCCACCTGCATCGAACACCATGTCACAGCTGCTTCGAGTCTGCCCCAGGGTTTGGGAGCCCCCCCTACCCCATTCCAATACAAGAACTGGGATCCAACACCCGCAATCCCCCTGGAATGCCAGAAGGCCCAGCCCGAGACACGGCATGGGGCCACGATGGCCCCAGCAGGCCCTGCCCAGCACTGCCCCCTGCCATAGTGCAGGCAGGCACCCAGAGCACTACGTAGGGGAGGCAATGCCTCCTTCACACAGAGCTGGGGAGACCAGTGCCAGTGCAGGTACCTACCAATGCCGTAATAGCTGCTGGTGCCAGGCAAATTTTGTGCCCAGCATGGGGAGGGAGCGCTGGTCACGCCCCAGGGCACCCCTGCATGGAGGAAGGCTAGACACGCCTGGCATGGGGACCTAGAGTGCCCTGTCACAGGGGAGGGACTGGTCATGCCTGGAACCAGAACCCAGAGACCCCCAACACAGGCAAGGGCTGGACACGACTGGCACTAGGACCCAGAGTGCCCTGGCACAGGAACAGGGGGTGATCATGCCTGGCATCAGGACCCAACATGCCCCAGGAAGGGGGGGATTTGGTTTCACTGGCACCAGGACCCATAGAGGTCTGGCATGAGGGGCAGGGGGCTGGTCACGGCTGGCACCGGAACCCAGAGTGTCCCTGCATGGCGGAGACTAGTCATGGTTGGCACCAGGACCCAGAGCGCCCCTGCAAGGGGAGAGCTGGTCACAGCCGGCACCAAGATCCCAAGTGTCCTTGCATGGGGGAGGCTGGTCACGGCTGGCACTGCCTCTATCTCTCCCTGTCTCCCTATGGCACTGCCCGGCCTCCCCACCAGAGCACACCGACGCCTGGCCTGGCACATACAGTTGACAGTGAGGTGGATCCAGGTGCCATTCTGGAACTCGTCGTCATTGCTGTGCCTATCTAGGAAGAGGACGCGACACTCATACCAGCCTTGGTCCTTGGCACGCAGGAGGTCAATCCGCAGCGAGGCGCCTTCCTGGATCCCCACACGACCTGCCAACACAGAGCCAGCCTGTCACTCAGCCACCGAGCTGCTTGGGGGCAGTGCCAGGCACCAGCAGGGGAACACCCCCTACCTGAGGGCAGTTGCCTGGGCCAGCCGTGTGCTAGAGGGCACATGCCCAGCCTGCGCCAACCCCTTCTGTGCAGTATCTCACAGCCCCTAGGCTCCGGAGCAGTGAGCTCTATCCAATCCCCACTCAACACATCCTGGTCTCCCCCAGCACAGCACCCCAGCTTCTTCCCCAGCCCATCCAAAGGGGCCAGCTGGCTCCTGGTCCCGGCTGAGGCCCTACAGCTCAACTCCCTGCCTCCCGGCCCTGCTCTTGCTCCCGGCTGGGGTAGGGGAGCTGGGAACTGCCAGGCAAACAAATGCCTGGCTGGGGACCGGGTCGGAGGGCAGATACACAGACCCAGCATTAGACACATCGCCGCTGGCCCAGCGGGGCAGGAGGGGCGAGGTAGCGGGGGAGGGGAGATGCAGAAAGGGGGCTTGGGGCAGAGGGTCTAACGAGGGGCCCCAGAATCATCCCCAGCTCCATAATCCCCACCTGGGCCTGCCCCCGCCCCTAGTACCGGCCTCTCTACCTGCTATGGCATGGGAGACCCCGGCCACAAGTCCTGCAGATTGCTGAGTGCCCCCTCCCCAGCAGCTGCTGCCTCCTCAGGGAGCACCCTCCAGCCCCCTTCCCCCACTAACCACCAGTGCCATCCCCCCCCAAAACCCGCCTCCCATCCTCGGCCTGCTCCTCCCCCTCGCAGTCCTTGCTAACCCCACCTCCCCGTGAGCCTGAGGGGCCCCCCCAGCAAGCTCTTGCTCCTCGACCTGCCTCAGCTCTGGCCAATCCACTCTCCCCTGCCCCCCCCCCCCCCGATATCCCTGGGCCCTCACTGAACCCCTGTGAGTCTGAACCTCCCCTTCTCCACTACAGTAACTTCTGCCTCCCCCAGGATCTCCCCTCCCCCAGCAGTCCCCACCCCTGCCAACCACCTGAGCTGCTGGTTCCCAGCCCGACCCCATCTCCCACCCAGCCTCCCCGTGGGGGTTGCAGGCCTCAAGCATTGCGTCCCAACCTCCCTGTCCCCGAATACACACCCTAGGCTGGGGCGGGACTTGGGGGGGGGGCCCTTTGGCAGGAGTCAACAAGCCAGGTGCAGGGGCTGCCCCCAGTCCCACTGTCTGGGGCTGCAGGGCGCCCAACTGGTGGCCCAGTGCACAGCCTCTTTCATGAGCAGGAGGCTAAGAACCCTAAAGAAGCAGCAAATGCAACCCCCTAATCCCCAGGGCTATTATCAGAGCCATAATCGGCTCAGGAGCGCAGTGGGCAGTTGGCTCAGCGCAGGGGCTGTGATGCACTGCGTGTACACACACCCTGCTACGTATGGCTACACCCCCCCCCGCAATACACATAGCTACCCCGCTGCTACTCGCCACCCACACCAATACACACTGCTACACCCCCCAGCACACACATATGGACACTGCTACACCCTCCCATACATAGTTACTCCAATACATACTGCTAAACACGCCCCGCTAGACTCTGCTACACATCACCAATTCACACAGCTACCCCCACTACACGCTGCTACATTCCCCCCCCCCCACAAATACACACTGCTACACCCTCCTCATAGTTACCCCAATACACACTGCTACATTCCCGATACACACGCACCCCGATACATATACCCACACACACCAATATCTTATCCATCGACCCAACACACACACATGCACAGGTACAGACATATACACACACACCCTAAAACACACATACTAACACACACCACACACCTTGTTCACCTATACAGACCCGTGTCTTTATGCTCACACACTGATATGCACACACATACAGTACAACTCAATAATACATCATTGGCATGGCAAGCTACACAAGTATCAGAGTGGTAGCCATGTTTTATGTACGCACCAGGATCCCTACACACATATACCTCTACCTGCACACACCCATATAAACATGTATGAGCACACACACACTTTCTCTCAACATAGGTCACTGCTCAACTATCCCTCATTTCACACCCACACTGGCCTCCCCCCCTTGCAGTCTCTGAGGCTTGTCCATTTGAACGATGGTGCTGACTCGGGCTGCATGGGTTCATAGAATCATAGAATATCAGGGTTGGAAGGGACCTCAGGAGGTCATCTAGTCCAACCCCCTGCTCAAAGCAGGACCAATCCCCAGACAGATTTTTACCCCAGATCCCTAAATGGCCCCTCAAGGATTGAACTCACAACCCAGGGTTTAGCAGGCCAATGCTCAAACCACTGAGCTCTCCCTCCCCTGCCCCAAGCCAGGGCACACCCCAGAGCCCCACAAAGCTTCCAGCGCTACAGGTCATCACCCAATCCCTCTCCTACATGGAGGTGGGCTCTGTACTAGGCCTCTGCGGGTTGTGAGGAACACTCTGCAACATGGGCTCACTGCACAGTTCACGGAGAAACACTCTCCACCACCTCAGCACAATCCCTCCACAAGACTCCCTTGGCCTAAAAAGCTATCAAAGGTCAGGTCCACATTACAAAGTTTTGCTGGCACAGCCGTGTCTGTTAGGAGTGTGGGGTGGAAACCATCCTACACCTCTGACCAACACAGCTGTGCTGGCAAAAGCCCCTGTGTAGACAGAGCTATACTGTCCAAAAAGTCCTTCAATGGGGTAGTTCATTTGGTTTGGGGAACTGAGACTAGCGAAGTTACCATAGACAAAAAAGGGGAAGGGATGCAGATTTGGATAAGTAAAGAACATATCAGAGATCTTCTGACCAATCTGAATGAATTCAAACGAGTGGGGACAGATGCTATTCACCCGAGGGTACTGAAGGAATTAGCTGAAGAAATCTTGGAGCCAATGGTAAAAATGTTCACAAATTCATGGATGACAAGAGAGGTCCTGGAAGCCTGGAGAAGGGCTAGCTCAGTGGTTTGAGCATTGGCCTGCTAAACCCAGGGTTGTGAGTTCAATCCTTGAGGGGGCCACTTGGGGATCTGGGGCAAAATCAGTACTTGGTCCTGCTAGTGAAGGCAGGGGGCTGGACTCGATGACCTTTCAAGGTCCCTTCCAGTTCTAGGAGATGGGATATCTCCATTAATTTAATTTATTTAACGTAGTCCCCATCTTTAAAAAGTGGGAAAAGGAGGAGCCAGGGAATTATAGACCAGTCAGACTGACCTCAATACCTGGGAAGCTACTAGAGTAACATAAAAACATTCAATTTGCAAATACCTGGAGAATGAAGGGGTGATCACTAGCAGTCAGCATGGATTTACCAAGAACAAATCATGCCAAATTGACTTGATTTCCTTCTTGACAGGGAAAAAAAAACAGGAGTACTTGTGGCACCTTAGAGACTAACAAATTTATTAGAGCATAAGCTTTCGTGGGCTACAGCCCACTTCTTCGGATGCATATAGACATGGTAATGTCTATATACCATGCATATAGACATGGTAAGGTCTATATACCTTGACAGGGTAACTCTTTGGTGGACAAAATATACCTGGATTTCAGCAAGGCTTTTGACACAGTCCCACATGACATTCTGATAGATAAGTAAACTGGAGAAATGCGGGCTTGGCAGAACTACCATTAAGTGGATATATAATTGGTTAAACCAGGGGTTCTCAAACTTCATTGCATCGTGACCTCCTTCTGACAACAAAAATTACTTCACGAGCCCTGGAGAAGGGACCGAAGCCTGAACCTACCCGAGCTCCACTGCCCCAGGTGGGGGGCCAAAGCCTGAGCCCCACCACTCCGGGAAAGGGGACCAAAGCTAAAGCTCAAGGGCTTCAGCCCCAGGCAGGAGGCCTGCAACCTGAACTCTGCCACACAGGGCTTCGGCCCTGGGCAGTGGGACTCGGGCTTCAGCAAGTCCAAGCCAGCTCTGGCGACCCCATTCAAAGGGGGTTGCGACCCACTTTGGGATCCCGACCCACAGTTTGAGAACCACTGGGTTAAACAATCGCATTAATGGAATGATGTTGGAGAGAAGTGAGGTCTCAAGTGGGGTTCCACAGGGATCTGTTCTGGGTCCAGTGTTGTTTAATTCTTTACCAATGACCTGGATGTAAGACTAGATAGCATACTGATCAAATCTGCAGATGACACAAAGCTAGAGGGGGTTGCCAACACTTTGGAGGATAGAGCTAAAATTCAGAAGGATCTTGATAAAATTGGGGAACTGGGATACAGACAACAAAATGAAATTAAACAAAGATAAATGTAAGGTGCTACACGTAGGGAAGAAAAAGCAAATGCACAAATACGGACTGGGGGATACCTGGCTTGGCAGCAGCACTGCTGAGAAGGATCTGGGAGTTGTGGTGGATCACAAACTCAACAGGAGTCAGCAATGCAAAACTGTTGCAAAAAAATCAAATGCAATTTTATGTTGCATTAACAGAAGCATAGCATGCAAGCCACGGGAAGTGATAGAACTGCTCTACTCAGCACTGGTTAGGCCTCAGCTAGAGTAGTGGGTCCAATTTTGGTCACCAGTGTATATAAAGGATGTAGAGAAACTGGAAAGGATCCAGAGGCAAGTGACAAAGATGATCAAAGGGATGGAATGCAAACCATCTGAACAAAGGCTGAAGGAACTGGGTATGTTTAGTTTGGAAAAGGAGATTAAGGGGGGGACAAGATAGCTGTCTTCAAATACTTGAAAGGCTGCCATAAAAAAGATGGAGAAAAGTTGTTCTCTTTTGTCAGAGAGGGCAGGACAAAGGCCGTGAGTTCAAACTAGAGCATAGAGATTTAGATTAAATCTCCGGAAAACCTTCCTAATGGTAAGAACAGTAGGACAATGGAGCAGACTGCCTCAGGAGGTTCTGGAAGCTCCTCCACTGGAGGTTTTCAAAAGGAGGCTGGAGCCATCTGTCTGGGATGGTTTAGACACAACAAATCCTGCATCTTGGCAGGGGGTTAGACTAGATGACCTTTGCAGTCCCTTCTAACCCTATGATTCTAACCCTCGACTGGCAAACCCTTTCTAGTGTGGCCACAGCCAGCATGTCACAGAGACCCCAGTCACAGGGCTTAGATGTGCACCAGGAGGGTGTCCTGCTGGGTTTGGGGTTTGTGCCCATTCCTGATCTGGTGGCAGGTTGCTACATACTCCCCTGGCTTCCCCCACCCCCCAGACTTGCCTGCACTCTCATGAACATGTGTGTGCTCACCAGCCCTCTGCCCCAAGCCTTACGCTCACAATCCCCTCTCAGGCTGGGTACACACCAGCATTTTGCTGGGATTCCCTGTCCCTGCACCAGCCCCTGTGCAGGGTTGTAGTGATAAACAATGAAGTGGCTAACCTAACTTAAACTAAACTCCACAGTCCCCAAACGAGAGGTGGGTAAACTCAGTTTACCCAAGTTTACTCAACTCCACGACCGGACTTGCTATGGCGAAGGGCACCAGCGTAGACCAGCCAGTAGCGCATTAACTGCCACATGGCCTAACCCTGCTCAGAGCAGGCCCAGGTGAGTCGGTCATACTGATATGCCTAGTGCTCCCCCAGCTGCGACTGATTGCCAGAGGGGCTGCACCTGGGGGAGCTGAGGCAAATTGCCAGTGAGGACAAGGGGCCAGATCCCAGCCCTGCTGTAACGGTGCCCAGTGCAGGTGCAGCACGGGCCCAGTGTCCCCTTTTCTAGCCCCTCGCAACTGCCTGGCAAAGGGGAACATGCTCCAGCAATTCTGGTCTGCAGCCTGGGTCAATTAGAGCAGCTCCTGGGACTGCCCATATGTAGGCCCAGGGCTGCCTGGAATCCAGGAGACCCCTTCTTCCCCATCCCACTCTGCCCTTTCTGTGCCTGCCTGCTGAAAGGCCGGAGGGGTGATGGGTATCACACATGGGCAGGGCCAGGTGGGGGTGGGTAGCAGAGTCGGGGGGGGGGGGGAGCTCCAGGGGAATCCCCTCCCCCACCCCAGAGCAGCAGCCAGGCTCCTAAACAAAGGCCCCATTGGAAGGAACTAAACCCTGCAAAAAGACTGCAGTGGGGACCCCTCCCCGATCCCTTCCCCCAACCCTCCATAATCCCCTGCACTGGCTCTGCCCACTCCTTCCCCCTCATTCACCAAGAGGATTGGCAACAAAACATCATTGACTTTAGCAACCCCAGCCTCCCATTGCTTAGCAACCACTGTTCAAAGGGATACAAGGGAGGCTGCAGCCCCCCCCCATTAGCTGCTTCTGTGTCTAGCAGCAGGAGTGGCAGGTCAGGGCTGGGAGAGGAGGGCAAAGCAGGGTGGCTGAGGGACGGAGGAGTAAGATCCTGTGTCTTTGGGCCTCTGGGCAGGGAGAGTGACTCCCGGCCCCCAGGCCCCCACCTTGGTTTCACAGGGAGCCTGACTAGCAGCACATGGGAGCATGGAGGAAGCAGCCTTCCAGGAGACAGCAAGAGTCATGGCCTGCCCCAGGCCTCACCAGCAGCCGCCGCATCCTGACCGATTGCCTTCCCCTGCTCACGGGCCCAGGGGGGCATGCCACATGTGGGGGTGTATGTGAGATTCTTCCTGGCCCCCGTCCAGCTGCTCCCACCAACGGCTGGAGCTGTTTGAAAAGCGCCACATGGGAACTGTGGCAACGGGACTGAAATCCCAGCCTGACCTCCCTGATGAAACCACAGGCGCTTCCCCTTGGCAGGCCCCGCCCCCACCCCGCTCCTAACTCACCCCCATCCCCCAGGGAAGATTGAAAATAAGCAGCCTGTTGCCATGGGAACAAGGGTGTCATTGAGCAGCCCCAGGACTCTGCCCTGGGCGCAGCGCCCTCCCCACCCCTCCCATCAGCACAGCTCTGTCCTGGGCCCAGCCCCCACCCACCAGCACAGCTCTGCCCTGGGCCAGCACCCTCCCAGTCCCCCTCTTCCCAGCATGGCTCTGCCCTGGGCCCAGCCCTCCCCTCCCAACTCCTGGCTCTACCCTGGGTCCAGCCCCCAGCCCTGCCCCCTCCCGCCAGCATGGCTCAGCCCTGGGCCCAACACCCTCCCCCCAGCACATCTCTGGGCCCAGCACCTCTGGCAGCACCCCCCCCACACACACTCCCAGTGCAACTTTGCCTTGGCCAGTGACCTCACAGCTGCACCCCCTCTGCCCTTAATTGGGTCCCTCTGGTCAGTATCTATCCAGCCAACCAGCTTTTCCATGTGCCAGCCCCCAGGCTCCCTCCATGCACTCTATGAGTCAAAACAGGCTCATCTCTTTCCCTCATCAGTACCAGGAGAGGGGCTCTGCAAACCTCTCACTGTCCTCCCCTGGGTGGCCCTTTTGCCCCAGTGTGGCCAACTGCAACTTCTCCCCAGTTGCGTTGCCACTGCGCCCACAGGAGTGGCTCCTGGAGCATGCAGGGCTGCTGGGGCGGGGAGGAAATGTGCTGTTATTGCAGTCACTATTGGGAGCAGAGACACCCTGTCAGTATCCCAGTCCACCCAGAAATACATCATCCCCCCCACGTGGTCTCTGCCGCTGGAGCACGCTTCCGTGCATGGCACTGCACCTGCATTAGGGCTGATTCACACAGAAGTACTGAAGTGCAGCCACCTCTGGGGAGGTGGCAACTGGTCAACACAGCAAACATTTAGTGTCAAAAGGAATTGCCTGGGATCTTGAACTGCCTATACAAAGCAGACAGAACTCAAGGCTTTTAAATCCTCCTCCAAGAGACCTACAGGCCCAGGACCGTGCCCTGGGAGGATGAGGCATTGACAGGTTGGCATTGCATTATGGTTCCAGGGAGCTAGGCCAAGCCAGGCTCTTAACCAATGACAAACATGCCTGTAGCATGCTGGGAGCCTTGGCTGGGCTCTCCCTGAGGGGCCCCACAAGCTGCTGTGCTTTCAGGCCTGGCCAGTAGGTAGCATCAGGGGAGCCCCTCACTGCTGTAGAGATGCCTACGAGCAGCACTGAACCCTGCTTTCCAGGGCCCTGGCGAGACCCCTGGCCTCAGCAGCTCACATACCAGGAACAGCAGCCACGGCTGCAGGGAGAAAGGAGCCAGTTCCGAGCCACAGGCTGAGTGGAGCAGCTGGGGCAGCTCTCCAACCAGGGAGCCAACAGGGCTGGTGGTGCCTCTGGATCCCAGAGCCCGGCCAGCCAGGAATGCCTTCCACATCCCCAGAAACCAGACCTCAGGGCAGACTTGGAGCCAGAGGCCTTGGAGAGGTGTGGGGAGGAAATAGTTGATCTCTACAGAAACTAGGCCAGAGTGCAGGGGAAAAGGCAATGCGAGACCATCTCCCAGCCACAAGTGAGCACCAGGAGGCAGAGACACCCCCTCCCCCCCCGGCTGGGGAGGTGCACACCTGCCCAGCAGTAACCTGGCCAGCTGCTGTGAGCCAGGGTCTTGGTGGGGAAGCAGGACTGTGAACAGCTAGGGCATAGGCTCCCCTCCCATGGCCAGCAGTGCAGAACGAGCAAGCTGAACCATGTGTGGTCCCTGCTGCCAGGAAAGAGCCTGTCCCGGGGACTCTACAGCCCAGCCCCAGCCCAGAGGGCAGCTCAACCACCCAAACCAAGGACAGAGCAGTGCATGATGGGAGCAAGCCCCTAAATATTAATGTGCACACACTCCTGCTCTGAAGATTGGCTATTCAAAGTAGTATCTTGCTACTCGGCAAATCGCTCCCTTTATCCAGGCATCAGAGTCCCATCAGCTCCCTCATTAGCCCTGCAGAGTCAGCACAGCCACAGGAGAGGAGCTGGATTCCAGTCTGGCTTGTGCTTCATCCTGGCAGTGGGGATGGGGTTAAAAGCATTAGGAGACAGAAAGGTGGAATTAGCTCCATTGGGAAGGCAGAGTCTTTCCTGCTGGGTGATCTGAGTGGGACTCGCCCAGGAGCCTGGGGGCAGCACTCCATACTTGTCAGCTGAGCAGCAGAGCTGGGCCAAGCTTTTCAGATAAATAGTTTATATCAACTCCCCCCACCCCCACCGCAGTGTCTCTCCCACGCTTACAGCTGGCTGAAATATAATGATCATTTTCCACCTAAATCCTCCCCACCTCAACCCATGTTGAAAGCTGCGATTACTGTGGGTGCAGGGCCACCCTGCTGGCCACAGGCTTTTCTTGGTCTGCATTTTGGTGTCCAAGACACTAGCTCTCACTGGCCAGCTTGGGCACAGGAGGGATTTACTTTTTTTTATTTTTGCTTTTGAAACAAAGTCCAGCAATATTTTTGCAGCCAGCCCTGCTCACGCTGGAGGGATCCTCCTGCTATAGCTTGCCAATGCAGCCTTGCCTGGGCAAAGTTTGGGTGCCCCAGCTCTGTCCCACCCTGCCCCCTGCAGCCTGGCTGTAACAGATCTTTACTGGGATGTGGTTTGTGTTAGCATCACCAGTCTCTGCCCTGGTCTGCAGGGCTGTCAGTCTCCAGCCCCATAGCCAGCCCTCCCACTCCGCCCCAAGCCAAAGCTTTCAGCATTCCCTGCAACAGGCACCAATCCTTTCCCTTTCATTAAGAGAAGATCCTGTTGCTCACGCCTCTGCGTTTGCAAAGAGCCCCGAAAATCTGCCACTGTTCCACTTTAAATACCCTCTGAGTAGGAGAACATCCCACTCCCACGCCACTGTCCCCTCTCCAGCAGCTTCGCTCCAAATCCCACTCCGCCCAGTACTGCCAATTAGCAGCTTTGCCGAAATCCCCTCCCCAAGCTCAACCTTCAAGTGACCCACCAGGCAGGGCTGAGTAGGCAGCGCACACAGCCCCAGGGCTCCAGCAGCAGTCAAGCCACAAAAGTATGGAGAAAGGCTGGCTCAGCCCCAGTGTGAGTGAGTGTGTGTGTGTGTGTGGGGGGGGGGGTGTTAGAGGACCGTTCAGACACAGAGATCCTAACCCAGGGCTGGCCTGAGAGAGGGAGAGGGGTGTGTGTGTGTCTGTCCCCGTGTCTCCCAAGGAGATTTTAGTTCGGTTTGTCCCCAAATACTGAGCGACTCTCATAGCTGCGATTGGCTGGGGCTGAACAGGCAGGACAGTGACCAGTTCCATGGTGTTGTAGGACTTAGTCCTCTCCTGTATGGGGAGCTGTCTGGTACTCAGGGTAACAAGGGTGGGGTGGAGAGCAGGGCATATTGGATATACAGGGTAGGTGCAGCTGATGGGCAGCACTGTGATATGAGGCAGCATGGATGGGGCGGAGGAGTGTGACACAGACAGTGCGCATGGGGCAGGGGCTGGGATACAGGGGCAGTGTGGATGGGGTGGGGGGGCTGTAACACAGGGCAGTGTGTGTGGGGGGGGGCGTTGTAACAGAAGCCAGGGATGGGGGAGCTGTGAAGAGAAGCGCAGATGGGGTGTGGGGATGGTAATAGGAGCCGGGGGCTGTGATGCAGGTATAGTGTAGATGGGGTTGGGGGGCTGTGACTCGGGAGGTGGGCTGTGACACAGGGCACTGTGGATGGGGCAGCTCAGGGGTTGTAACAGGAGCCAGGAGGCTGTGAAGAGAAGGCGGGGGGGGGGGGGGGGAGGGTGGTAACACAGGGACCGGGGGCTGTGATGCAGGAGCAGTGCAGTTGGGGAAGGGAAGGGGCTGTGACCGTCACACACAAGTCCACGCTCAAGGTTGTGCCAAGGGCTCCCATGGGATCCCAGCTCATCCCCAGGAACTTCCAGGAGGCCCAGGTGGCAGTTGGCTCCCAGGCATGAATTTCCCCCGGCAGCAGCAGGCCCCAGTTAGGATTATGGGATTAGAATGGAACAAAGATCCCAGGAGCAGCGTCAATCTGACCTCTGACCCTAGCAAGAAAGAGCCTTTGTGTGGCCCAGGCCCGAGGCACCCAGCTCCTGCGCACAGCACAAAGGGGCCAGCGGCTTGTTCAGGCCTGGACCTTCATCTGCTGCCTGCCCTTCTCCCAGCAGCCCCAGCCCCACGATGCCCCCGCAAGGTTCTGTGCTGCAGGTAGTCCAGCTCCCCGTGTGGCCTACTGCGCTGTTCTGGAGCCGAGCTCCCACAATGTGGGTCCTTGGCAGCTCTGGCTGGGGAAGGGCAGGGCAAGACGCTTCCTCCTGGTTCCCCCTTGCCCTGTGCCGAGCAGGATGCATGCACATTGGGCAGCAAGACAGACCAGGAGAGACTAGTACACTCCGATGCAAGGCAAAGATGTACCACCGAGCCACTGAAACACTCCCACTCCAGTGCAGACGACGCAGTGCATGGACGCGTGCTCAGAGCCTGGCAGTGCACCTGTCTCACGCAGCCCCAGACAGGCCTGTTCCCAGGCTGGAGGGAGGAGAGTCTCCTGGCAAGCAGAGGCCACCAGCACATCAAGAGGGGAGGGTCAGGCTATGGGAGTTTCCTGCCTCAGCAGGTGCCCATTATTGTGTGCACAGCCCCATCCCCTCCCCCACACTCAGCCATCGGCTGGGCTGTGTGTGGCTGAGGTCAGATTTGCCTCCCCACCCCCCTCAGCACAGAGCCTTAGACATAAGAGGGTGGGGGAGGGAACCCTGCCTGGTGCCATGCAGCCCCTCACATACACACCCTCCCCCCACCTCCTCCACACTCCCATCCCTACCAGTGCAGAGGGTCGAACCAGTCAGTCCAAGCTGCAGGGACGGACCCCTTCACCTCCCTGCCTTGCCCCATGGCCATCCCTTCCCTCAACTGCTGTGGGCAGGGGGAAAGCCCTGCCTGCTGCACCAGGCAGCCCATGGGGGCGTGACTAATGCAGCCTGACAGCAGCAGCCCTGGGCTGGGGCCCAGCTGGGGGGGCAGGGAGGAGCCTGCGGCAGGCAGAGCACCAGTGCGCTGTACATACAGGAAGACCCAGAGCAAGTCCACGGGAGGGAACCCAGGGCTCCTGCCAGGAAACTCCTCTGGGCCCCAGGGTGGGATGGGCTCGGCTCGCCTCAGGGAAGGCAAACACCATGCAGCTGTGTAAGGCCAGCCCCCGGACTGCACCTCAGCCACTGGATCACATGCCACAGAACCAGCCACTGCCCTACTGCTCCCCCATCGCTGTGTCCCACCTAGGGAGCTTCCAGCCCTGAGACATGCCAGCATGTCCTCTGCTACATTTCACCCTGCCAGACGTCTACCCCAATATACACCAGTGTCCCCTCAGCCACCTCCCAGTGCCCCCGACTTCCCCTACCTCCATATACAGCAGCATCCCCTCCGCTACATCCCAGCCCCACCCCCGACTTCTCCTGCCCCAATATACACCAGCATCCCCTCTCCTACGTCCCAGCCCCACCAGACTTCTCCTGCCCCGATATACACTAGCGTCCCCTCTGCTATGTCCCAGCCTTCCTCCTCCCCCAGCCTTCTCTTAGCCTAATATACACCAGCGTCCCCTTCACTACGTCCCAGCCCCACCCCCGACTTCCCCTACCTTCATATACATCAGTGTCCCTTCAGCCACCTCCTAGCGGCCCCGGACTTCCCCTACCTCCATATACACCAGCATCCCCTCCACTACATCCCAGCCCCCCCGCCCCCCCGACTTCGCCTACCCCGATATACACCAGTGTCCCCTCCATTACATCCTAGCCCCACCCCCAACTTCCCCACCCCGATATACACCAGTGTCCCCTCCACTACCTCCTAGCCTCCCCGGACTTCTCCTGCCCCAATATACACCAGCATCCCCTCCGCTACGTCCCAGCCCCACCCCCAACTTCCCCACCCCAATATACACCAGCGTCCCCTCCATTACGTCCCAGCCCCACCCCCAACTTCCCCACCCCGATATACACCAGCGTCCCCTCCACTACGTCCCAGCCCCACCCCCAGCTACCCCTACCCGGATATACATCAGCATCCCCTCCGCTACGTCCCAGCCCCACCGGACTTCTCCTGCCCCGATATACACCTGCGCCCCCATCGCTACGTCCCAGCCCCCCCCCCCGACTTCCTCACCCCGATATACACCAGCGTCCCCTCCACTACGTTCCAGCCCCACCCCTGACTTCCCCTACCCCAATATACACCAGTGTCCCCACCACTACACCCAGCCCCCCCCCGGATTTCTCCTACCCCGATATACACCAGCATCCCCTCCGCTACCTCTCAGCCCCACCCCCAACTTCCCCTACCCCGATATACACCAGCGTCCCCTCCACTACCTCTCAGCCCCACCCCCAACTTCCCCTACCCCGATATACACCAGCGTCCCCTCCACTACCTCCCAGCCCCCCATGACTTCTCCTACCCTGATATACACCAGCGTCCCCTCCGCTACCTCCCAGCCCCACCCCCGATATACACCAACATCCCCTCTGCTACGTCCCAGCCCCCCCGGACTTCTCCTACCCTGATATACACCAGAGTCCCCTCCACTACCTCCCAGCCCCACCCCCAATATACACCAACATCCCCTCTGCTACGTCCCAGCCCCCAGGTCCTCCCAACGGGTTCACCTTTCCACTGCTGTCCCAGCATGCACTCACCTACGTACTCCGGATCGACGCGTGGGGAGTAGAGCCCAAACTTGATGAAGATGGGGAGAAGGAAGCCAAAGCGGACCCACTCGATCACGTAGAGATGGGGGCGCGCCTCCTCTGCATTCAGGAGGTCACAGCCCAGGATCACGCTCTCTCCAACACGCCCAACCACAGCCTGAGACTCCACCTGGCCGTTACCTGCAGGGTCAGCACAGGGAGATTTCATGCTCATGGGGAGGATGTCCCATGAGCTGCAGCCCTTGGTCTCCAGTGGAGCCCCTGCTATGTCCTGGAGCTCAGACACAGCACCAATGGGCCCCGCATCAGCCAGCCAAGCCCCACAGGTGTCCAGGTTATGCAAGGAGAGCCCGTGTGCCCTGCCCAGCCCAATACCCTGCAGCGAGGCAGGGCCCATTACACCCAGCACCCTGGGCATGGTGCTCTCAGAGCAGGATCCAAACCCCTGAGAGGGAACAGCTCCTGGGGCCATAAGTGACTCCTGGAGAGCGCCTCACACTGCTCTGCTGAGGACGAGGAAGCCCCACGGGGTGCAGCTCATGCTCCCAAAAGCAGGAGAAGGTGAGAGCTAACACTGCATCCTGCCTGGCTTTGCCTGGGGCCCTGGCTTTGCTGTGTGTGCCACAACAACACAGTGCGTTCCATCCCCACATCCCAGCACCATTCACAGAGGAAGGGCACCATCTTCGCCCCCCTTTTTAGAGCTCTGCATGGATACAAAGTTTGTATCTGCATCTGATCTGCAAACATGGTCCGTGGATATCCACATCTACATCGCTGCAGAATGCAGGGCCGAAGGGAAAGGAATGGAATACGTGTGTGTGTGGGGGTACTGCATCCCCCACCCCAGACCCCCTGCAGCAGGAAATAACTCTCTCGAACAGCCCTGCAGGCTGCTTGCTGGAACTCTAGAGTGGGGGCAGCGCCAGGGGCCCTCAGGGATCCAGTCGTCATGGTCAGTGAGATTGGACATCCCCAGTGGAGCTCCCTTAATGTAACCTGCTGCCTGAGCATCTGGGCAGGGCACCACCTCCCCGGCAAGGGGTGAACGTCTGGGATTCCCTCCCACCCCCTCCTCTTTGGCAATTCAGCAGCATCACTGTCTCTGCTCTCCATGAACATGGTCCCCCAGAGGAACATTAGCCTTCTTTGCTGCTCTAATCATGACTTCAGCAGCTCCTGCACCTTCCCCACTGCACACCCCAAGCTCTGGGGCCTGATCAAATCCAATTCAAACCCACAGAAAGGCTCCATTGGGTTCAGTGGCTCCGGGTCAGGTCCCTGGTGCGTACAGCTGTGGACAATACACAATACAGCATGCCATGTGCACTCGCTTACCTTCAGCAAAGTTGTTGGTGAAGAGGCTGAAGTAGGCAATCCATAAACACCAATTCATAGCACAGCTCCCCTGACAGCCGCGTCGCACCACCTGTCCCAAGTCCTCCGGCTCGCTGCACTGCCCAATTAGAGACCAGGCTGGGGGTGGGGGGCAAGGACCAAATGGCTGTGCAATGGGACAGAAGGGTCTGGTGTCCCCCAGGTGGGGCCCGTTAGGGCCAGGAGTGCAGGAGACTCCTTGGCACCGTTCCTAGATTCTGTGCTCTGGTGGCCTGATGGGAAAGTGCCGCTCCTCAAACCAAGAGCCCTTGGCTAGCACAGACCGGGCGCTGCAGTCCAGGCAAGATCCAGCTTGTCTCAGCTCCCAGCTGCCCTTTGGTCTCCTGCGGGCTATGGGAAGCTCGAAGAAACACCTAGGAAATAAACCAGCACAAAGCCCTTAGGGAGCAGCTCACCAGCTGGACTGAGCAGGGGGGCCAGGAATCCCAGCATGTCCCGGCCTCAATTAGACACAGCATAGCCAAGCGCTCAGAAAGCATCTGCTCCCATTTGCACCCCTTTCTCCCCCTGCTCTGTTAATAGCAGCATGGGATGCAGGGAGTTGCTAGCCTTACTTCCAGAGAGTCCCTCAGCCCCTCTCTCAATCAGCCAGCTGCCTGTGGGGGAGCAGGAGGGGGTCTGCAAAGGGAGATCCTTGCCTACAGCTGTTTCAGCCCCCCCCCCCCTTCCCATCCCAGCTCTCCCCTCCGGTGCTTTCTTTCATCCTTCATTTGCTCTTCTCTTTTCATCACTTCTCTCTCACCCAGTTCCCCCAGAGTTTGTGCCCTTCTGGATACAGCAAAAGCCCCCTTAGGGACAGGCACAGAGCCCTCAGCCAGCCAGCCCCTTTGGGTACGTTACCTATCCCTAGCCCAGGGACCCCTGGATATGGGGGTGGGGGGAAAGCCTTGCTCCTCCAGTCCTCTGGCGGCTGGGAGCCTTTGCATTCTGCTTTGCTGGGGCTCTTCCCAGCTGATGACTCCATTAATAAGAAGCACATGCCCAGCAGGAACCTGTGCAGTGCCCGCTCAGTGCCCTGGTGCAGCATTGGACCTACTGCCCTCGTGCTGGGATCTGGGCATACAGCCTGGCAGATCCCGACAGGGGAGAATCTCGTTGTCCTTTGCCACCAGGACATTTTTCTGCCAGCCCCATTGCCAGGGCCCAGTGCTCCTGGGCACATGCAATGGGAGCAGCGCTGAGCAGAGCTCCTACCTGGCCGCTGCCTTTGTTCTAGGTCCCGGATCCGATTGCCATGCAGGGCCCCGAAGGGAGATTTCCTTCCCTGCTTTTATGCGGAAAACAAACCAACTTTCCTGCGGGGATCGAATGTGCCTGCAGCCAACGGCAAAGTCCAGCCTCTGCCTACGCCCAACCACCCCCGCCCCGCCCCACTGCCATCGCCGGTGCAAAACATTCAAAAACAAACACTGTGGCGTCTGGCGCGGGCAGCCCCCATTGGCCAGGCTCGCCCCCCACCGCAGCCTCTTCCCTCGCACCCCCTGTGTTCACCCTTCCCACGGGATCTCAGCGCCTCCCCCCCAGGCTGGGTCACAGACGGCGAAGCGGAAGCACAGAGGGGGCAGTGGGAGGGACAGAACCCAGGAGTCCTCCCAACCCTCATCCCTGCTACCTAGAGACACCCCCCTCCCCCCGCGAGGCCCAGAATGGAACCCAGGAGTCCGGCCCCAGCACAACCGCCTTGCGCCCCCCGGGTACCTGCACGCGCGCTCGCCATGGGCACACAAGGCTCCTCCGCTGGCACCGCGGCGCCCCGAGCGCTAGCGCAGCCTCGGCGCCATGGTCCGGTCGCCAGTCCCCCCGGCCTGCGCCCGGACACGCGTCGGGACCGGCAGGGGCCTCTCCCGGGCACCCGCATCAGGCGGGCAGCGAGTCGGCGCCGCGCGAGCTCCCGGGGCCCCGGCGCTCATCCCCAGCCCGGGCCGGCTGCTTCGCTGAGACGCGCAGGAGGGAGCTCATCAGGTCCCCCGTGGCCCCGATCCCGCCAGCCCGCTTGGAACCAGCAATACAATAGGGGGCGGTGCCTCCGCTCCCCCACAAGCCGCCCGTTGCCACGGGGACAGCCAATGCCCTGCGAGAGCTCCGGGCGCCCTCCGCGTCTCCAATCGCCGGGCCCGCCCGGCCTGCCTGCTGCTCCGGGAGCGGGCGGGGTACGTCGGTCCCGGGCTCCGCCTGGTGTCCGCGTCCGCCCTGCGCGGGCCGCGGGGCCGGGGTCTGAGCCCAGGGCGGTCCCAGGGGACCGCTGGCACAGCGCGGGGGCGCAAACCGCCTCTGGGGCGGTGCGCACAGCGCAGCTCGCCGCGCACGGGACCCGACGGGCCAGCACCGCGGGGCGGGCCGGGGTCTCGGTCATCGCTGCCCTGGCAGCGCAGAGGCTGGCGTGTGAAGTTCGCTTGTCTCCGATCTGAGCCAGGTGGTGGCAGCGCGGCCAGCCGGGACCCCCTGGCTAAGCGTGGGAAGCCATTGACCCGGTGCTGGGACCAATCAGGGCTCCTGGCTTCGGGCCCTAGCACTGGCACTTCGGGGGAAGCGCGTCCTCTCTCTGTGCCTCAGCTTCCCCAACTGTAGCAGGGAGCTAGGATGTGAGCGTGTGCGGCTGAAGGCATTCCTGCTAGCACTGGGCAGTGGGGTCTTAGCTACACCAGGACTGCGTTCCCAGTCAAACCCCACGGCCTCCCCTAGCCCAGCCGCAGAGTGCTGCATTGTCCGCTGGGGAGTTACCAGTAGATGGTCCAGCCCCATGCAGGGGGCTCACCCCTGAACAGCCCCCCGGCAGAGAGATCACCCACTGGCCGGGGAGACTATCCACCTGCCTCATTGCTTTGGGACATTTGAAACTAGACTGAACCAGACACTGGTGATTAGGAGCGAGTTCTCCTTTCGCCTAGCTAGGAACGGGGACGGGAGGAGCCAGCTGGGCTTTGCCATCCTGGGGATGTTCTAACCCAGCTGCCCCCAAGGTAAGCCAAGGGCTACTCGGGGCCTAGCCATGAGAATCACAGAAGCTTAGGAGGGACCAGTCTATCTCCCCTCATCCTGCCTGTCACCATCCGGGACGGGGTCATTCTGGTTCTCCCATTCTCCTACCCCAGCTGCCCTGAACGGGCTCCTCCTCTGCTCCAAGCTGATGCCCAGTAGGCCTCATGGCACCTTGCATTCTTGCATAGATACCACACAGCCCAGACCTGAAGAACTCTGTGTAGCTTGTGTCTATCTCTTCCACCAATAGAAGTTGGTCCAGGAACAGGTATTATCTCACCCATCTTGTCTCTTTCATATCCTGAGACCAACACAACTACAAGCCTGCACACACTCATCTTGTCATGCTGAGTGGGCACACTCCTCCATGCCCTGTGCTAGTCGTAGTTGTGATGTTACACTACATATTCTTTATAGAAATATAGTTAAATATGAATATGGCATAACTAAGATATACTTTATGCAAGATGGCTCATGTAAGATATAATTGGAAATTATATCTGGAAATTATAAATGGATATAATTTACCGAATGCAATTATCCATTTTGCATGCATGTATCTAAAGTTAGGAATATTGACTATGTAACAATCAAAACTGTGTTTGTATTTGGGAGACACCCACCAGACAACAGGCCATCAGCTTTGATGGGCCATTAGGAAGAAACAATAATTCTTTAAAGATACTCTCTCCTTCCTGAGAGGTGTCCTGGGACGTAGCTGTGACACTACTAGGTCAGGTGGTCCTGTCACTTGGTACTAAACACCATCTTGGACTTCTAATAATTTTCCACTAAAAGGAGGGGGACGTCAAGACAGGGAAACAAAAGATTCCTGCCTTATGTAAATCTTATTTAAGGCTGGGGAGTAGGAAAACAGGACTTTCTCCTCCATTGCCTACCCAAGAAGAAAGACTGCTGAAAGTACCTGAAGGGACAAAGGAACTAGCCTGAGAGGACAGGCAGGGTTGAGTCCGGACTGAGACAGGGGTCCAGTCTGTAAGAAGAAATAACTGGAACTCTAAGCTACAGAAACTCTGCAACTTGCCTAAAATAACATTTAGGGTGAGAAATTACTTCTTGAAACTATCGGAGGGGTAGCCGTGTTAGTCTGGATCTGTAAAAAGCAACAGAGAGTCCTGTGGCACCTTTAAGACTAACAGATGTATTGGAGCATAAGCTTTGCATCCGACGAAGTGGGTATTCACCCACGAAAGCTTATGCTCCAATACATCTGTTAGTCTTAAAGGTGCCACAGGACTCTCTATTGCTTCTTGAAACTAGTCTCTTTAAGATCTTAAGCTTAGTATGCGTGTTTTATTTTATTTGCTCAGCAATCTGCTATGTTCTGTTTGCTATCCCTTATAATCTCTTAAAATCTGCCTTTTATAGTTAATAAATTTTTTTTGTTTATTATTAAACCCAGTTTGTGCAATTTCTAACTGGGAGTGGGGAGGCAAGAAGCTATGCGCATCTCTCTCCACATTGAGGGAGAGGGCGAATTTTTATGAGCTTGCACTGTGCAGATCTTTCTATGCAGCCTAAGGGCTGGTCCACACTGGGGCGGGGGATCGATATAGGAAACGCAACTTCAGCTACGAGAATAGCGTAGCTGAAGTCGACGTTTCCTATATCGAACTAAAAATACTTACTTCGGGTCCACGCGGCGCAGGCAGGCTCCCCCGTTGACAGCGCTTCCTCCTCTCGGCGAGCAGGAGTTCCGCAGTCGACAGGGGAGCGCTTCTGGGATCGATCTATCACATCCAGATGAGACGTGATAAATCGATCCCAGAAGATCGATCTCTACCCGCCGAATTAGGCGGGTAGTGTGGACCAGCCCTAAGAGAGTATTATTTTGGGTTTATTCCCCAAAGGGGCTGTGCATGTGAGTGCTGGGTAAATCCTCTCACACAGAGCTGACTTCAGTCTGTGTCTGCAGCTAGCTGTGGCTCTACCTGTGTGTGTGTGTGTGTGTGTGTGTGTGTGTGTGTGTGTGTGTGTGTGTGTTGCAAGAGGCTGGAGATCCTAATTCAGCGAACCAGGGAGAGGGAATCCAGGCTAGTGGAGCAGGAGGGGCTCAGTGAAACCCCAGTACATTAGGTGGCATCCCAGAAGGGGGGTGTAACATTTCTGAAATTTATCTGTATTCCCCATCCTGAGTTTCCAACCCCTAAGACTCACTCTAAGGCCAGATGCAGCAGTGATGTACAGATGAGGGTTAATGACCCTGCAGCCCCCTCCAGAGACTCCCGCTGTGTGAATATTCTCCGACACTCGGATCACACAGTGATGTGCTCCAGTACCAAACCAATAGAGCGAGGGTGTGGGGATAGATAGGTATAGAGATAGAGGAGGTGTATAGGGATAGATAGATGGGTGTGTAGGGGATAGATCAGGGGTGGGAAAACTATGGCCCGTGGGCCACATCCGGCCCGCGGGACCATCCTGCCCAGCCCCCGAGCTCCTGGCCCAGGAGGCTTGCCCCGGCCCCTCCCCCGCTGTTTCCCCTCCCCCGCAGCCTCAGCTCGCTCGCTCCGCTGCCGGCACAATGCTCTGGGCGGTGGGGTTGTGAGCTCCTTGGGCAGCGCAGCTGCAGAGCCCGACCTGACCCAGTCTCTGTGTTGCGAGGAGTGCTGCCAGCCACCAGTGCTCCAGGCAGCGCAGCAAGGGGGCAGGGAGCAGGGGAGGTTGGATAGAGGGCAGGGGAGTTCGGGGTGGTGGTCAGGGGGAAGTGGATGGTGGTCAGGGGGGAAATGGGGTTTAATGGGGGCAGGGGTCCTGGGGGGGTAGTCAGGAAGGGGGGGAGGGTTGGATGGGGCAGCAGGGTCAGTTGGGGCAGGGGTTCTGGGGGCAGTCAGGGGACAGGGAGAAGGGGTGGTTGGATGGGGCAGGAGTCCCGGGGGGCCATCAGGAATGAGAGGAGGGGTTGGATGGGGCGGCAGGGGTCCGGGGGAAGTCAGGGGACAGGAAGTGGCGGTGTGTGGATGGGGCAGGGGTCCCAGAGGGGCTGTCAAGGAACTAGGGGGGTTGGATGGGGCAGGAGTCCCGGAGGGGGCAGATAGGAGGTGGGGGCCGGGCCACGACCCCCTCCCCTAACCGGCCCTCCATACAATTTATGAAACCCGATGTGGCCCTCAGGCCAAAAAGTTTGCCCGCCCCTGGGATAGATGGTTGGATAGATAGATAGTGAAGGTGTCTGGTGATAGATATTCTCCAGAGGTCCATATCTGAGGAATCACTATTGTATGAACTGATGCCAGGAGGTGCCTATCTGCCCTGTATTAGGCCCTGCCTGGGATTCAAGGTGATGCATGTTTCCCTGGAGCTGTCCTTGTTGGTTGCATACATGGAAAGGGCTCGGGGTGCAGAGGAGACAATGGGTGCCTAGGGATTGTCTCTGTCTCTTTCTCTCTCAGGAGCCATCCCCATGGGGCTGCTTTGCGCTCTGGCAACTCATGAAGCAGGGTCACTGCCCTGGAAGCCGAGCTCAGGCTTAGTTAAGCAGCCATCTCTCCAGTGGTATGCGCTGGCTGGGAGCAGGGCAAGATAATGGAGCAGCTGATACAGGAGAGTAATATAATTAATGCCAATCAACATGGGTTTATGGAAAATAGATCCTGTGGATATAACTGGATATCTTTTTCTGATGAGATTACAAGTTTGGTTGAGAAAGGTAACAGTGTTGATGTAATAGACTTCTGTAAGATGTTTGACTTGGTACCACTCAACATTTTGATTAAAAAATGACAATGATATAAAATTAACATTACGCACATGAAATGGATTAAAAGCTGGTAACGGATAGGTCTCAAAATGTAACTGTAAATAGGGAATTATCATTGAATGGGTGTGTTTCCAGTGGGGTCCCACAGGGATTGATTCTTGGCCCCAGACTATTTAACATTTTTATCCATGACCTGGAGGAAAACCTACAATCATCACTGATAAAGTTTGCAGATGACACAAAAATTGGGGGAGTGATAAATAATGAAGAGGACAGGTCACTGACACAGAGCAATCTGAATCAATTGGTAAACTGGGCACATGGAAACAATATGTATTTTAATATGGCTACATGTAAATGTATGCATCTAGGAACAAAGAATGTAGTCCATGCTTACAGGATGGGGACTCTACCCTGGGAAGCAGTGACTCTGAAAAAGATTTGGGGGTTGTGGTGGATAATCAGCTGAACATGAGAACCCAGTGCGATGCTGTGGCTAAAAGTGCTAATGTGATCCTGGGATGCCTACACAGGGGAATCTCAAGTAGGGCTAGAGAGATTATTTTACCTCTGTACTTGGCAGTAGTGTGACCACTGCTGGAATCCTGTGTCCAGCTCTGGTGTTCACAATTCAAGAAGGATGTTGATCAGTTGGAGAAGGTTCAGAGAAGAGTCATGAGAATGATCAAAGGATTAGAAAACAGTCCTGATAGTGATAGACTCAAGGAGCTCGATCTGTTTTTTTTTTTTTAAATGGAGATATCCCATCTCCTAGAACTGGAAGGGACCTTGAAAGGTCATCGAGTCCAGCCCCCTGCCTTCACTAGCAGGACCAAGTACTGATTTTGCCCCAGATCCCCAAGTGGCCCCCTCAAGGATTGAACTCACAACCCTGGGTTTAGCAGGCCAATGCTCAAACCACTGAGCTATCCCTCCCCCCAGTTTAAAAAAAAAAAAAAAAAAAAAAAAAAAAAAGAAGGATGAAGGGTGACTTGGTTACAGTCTGTAAGTACCTACATGGGGAACAAATATTTACTAATTATGGGCTCTTCAAGTAGCAGAGAAAAGTCTAACATGATCCAATGGCTGGAAGTGGAGCTAGACAAATTCAGACTTGAAATAAGGTGTAAATTGTTAATTGTGAGGGTAATTAACAATTGGAACAATTTAGGGAGGGTTGTAGTAGATTCTCTGTCACTGGCAATTTTTAAATCAAGATTGGATGTTTTTCTAACAGCTCTGCTCTAGGAATTATTTGGGGGCAGTTCTCTGGCCTGTGTTATACAGGGTTCAGACTAGAAGATGATCACACTGGTCCTCTGTGACCTCGGAATCCATGAATCTTTGCTCTTGAGGGTAGGGTGCCAGAGTTGCAACTTTACCATTCCAGCAATGTCAGCTCCCTAGCAGCTGTTCCCAGTGTAGATCTAGGTGCTGTGCTCAGCAGAGCCTTGACCCGTTTTCCTGCCCAGAGCAGAGATGGGAGATAGCAGCAATGTGTCAGGTTGCACGTGACATGCCATGCACTTGGCAGGACTGGGCCTTGGAGGGGTTCTGGAACAGCTGCAGCCGTTTGGCTGCAATGGCCAGGTGAGGCCAGGCCCGGGTGGAACGTTTCAATGTGGCCTGGTGACTTTGGGAGCAGCATCCTTCCTGGCACTGCCAGCCTGTCTAAGCAGCAGAGGCTAGATTCAATTTTCAGAAGCCGCTGCTCAGGGGAAGTGAGTTCCATGACCAAATCTCCCCAGCGGGGCAGCGCAGAACACAGCAAAGCCCGGCAGGTTGGATCTACCTGAGTCAGCATGCTGCAGAGAGGTCAGCCCTCCCCTTGCCTCTGCCAGGGTGGGGAGTGCAGCACAGGGCCATTGCCCTCCCAAGGGCAGCAGCTAGGCTGACCAGACGGCAAGTGTGAAAAATCGGGACGGGGGTGGGGGGTAATAGGAGCCTAAATAAGAAAAAGCCCCAAATATCGGGACTGTCCCTGTAAAATCGGGACATCTCGTCACCCTAGCTGCAGCAGTGGGTGCCCTCCCTGGTTACTTTGGTGCATTGGAGTGGGGTTTGCCCTGCTTACCTCAGGAGATGCAGGGCTGGGGGGAGAGGTGGGAGGCAGGGGGCAGCTGGCTTCCTCCCACTCCCAAAGATCACATCCCTTCCCTTAGAATTTCAGCCTGAGCCCGTGATGTACCGAGCAGCAGTGGCAGGGGGCAGTGAGCTTGGGCAGCTGAGGGCTTTGGGTTTCTGACCAGAGACAGGTGCTGCCCATTTCTGCTGAGCACTTTGTAAGGCCCGCAGGAGCAGGCTCCCCCGCTGCAGCCTCGGGAGGGCTGTATGCCTCAGACAGCCCCTGAGACTCACATCCCACCTGGTCCTGCGCACCAGGGAAGCACAGAACCCTTATCAGCCTGCCTTCCTCCTGGGGCCAGGATCGCCTCCTGTGGATCTCCAGGCACCTGGGGCTGTGATACCCTGCCGCAGCCTCTATCCCTGGGGCTGTGAGTGCCCCCCCATCCTCAGGGATGGGAGTGTCCCCCCTGGGGGCTGTGAGCGGCCCCATCCCCTGGGGCTGTGAGTGCCCCTCCCCATCCCTGGGCCTGTGAGTGCTCCCCCCATCCCCTGGGAACTGTGAATGCCCCCTGTCCCCAGGAATGGGAGCGCCCCCTCCTCGGGCTGGGAGTACCTCCTGTCTCTGGGGCTGAGTGCCCCCCATCTAGGGTTTAATTTGTCCCCAGGCTTGCTAGGGTTGAGTAAGTCTGCTGTGAAAAGTGATACTTGTATGTTTGTTAATATCACTTTTCACAACAGACTTACTAGCTAGCAATGAATAAATTACAATCATTTGGACATGTATATGTGCATATTTATTAGTTTTTCCTAAAGCTAATCAAGTATTTTAGGAGGAAAAAAATGAGAGTGGCCACCAGCAGGAGTTGGTGGCCGCACTATCAGGCCACTTAAAAATTTGTCCTGAGAACCCCTGATCTGGAAAAAGGGATAAACAGTGAGGGGCAAAATTTGCAGATGATACAAAACTACACAAGATCATTAGGTCCAAAGCAGACTGCGAAGAGCTACAAAGGAATCTCACAAACTGGGTGACTGGGCAACAAAATGGCAGATGAAATTCAATGTTAATAAATGTAAAATAATGCACATTGGAAAACATAATCCCAACATTACATATAAAATGATTTGGTCTAAATTAGCTGTTACCACTCAAGAAAGAGATCTTGGACTCAAAGTGGATAGTTCTCTGAAAATATCCACTCAGTGTGCAGCGGCAGTCAAAAAAGCGAACAGAATGTTGGGAATCATTAAGAAAGGGATAGATAATAAGATAGAAAATATCATATTGCCTCTATATAAATCCATGGTATGCCCACATCTTGAATACTGCGTGCAGATGTGGTCGCCTCATCTCAAAAAAGGTATATTGGAATTGGAAAAGGTACAGAAAAGAGCAATAAAAATGATTTAGGGGTATGGAACAGCTGCCATATGAGGAGAGATTAATAAGACTGGGACTTTTCAGCTTGGAAAAGAGATGACTAAGGGTGGATATGATAGAGGTCGATAAAATCATGACTGGTGTAGAGAAAGTAAATAAGGAAGTGTTATTTACTCCTTCTCATAACACCAGAACTAGGGGCCACCAAATGAAATTAATAGGAGGCGGGTTTAAAACAAACAAAAGGAAGTATTTCTTCACACAACTCACAGTCAACCTGTGAAACTCTTTGCCAGAAGATGTTGTGAAGGCCAAGACTATAACAGGGGACCAAAAAGAACTAGATAAGTTCCTGGAGGATAGGTCCATCAATGGCAATGGTGTCCCTAGCCTCTGTTTGCAGGGGATTGATCACTTGGTAATTGCCTGTTCTGTTCATTCCCTCTGGGGCACCTGGCACTGGCCGCCGTCGGAAGACAGGATACTGGGCTAGCTGGACCTTTGGTCTGACCCAATATGGCCGTTCTTATGTTCCCAGGGATGGGAGTGCCCCCCGGTGCTGTGAGTGCTCCCCCCATCCCCTGGGGGCTGTGAGTGCCCTCCTGTCCCCAGGGATGGTAGTGCCCCCCCATCCCTGGGCCTGTGATTGTTCCTCCCCTCCCCCCGACTCTGGGGCTGTGAGTGGCTCTTTGCCCTAGGCGGTGAGTGCCCCCCATCCCTAGGGCTGTGAGTGCCGCTCTGTCCCCAGGGTTGTGAATGGCTGTGCGATGCCCTTTGCCGCACCTCCCTGTTCACTGCTCTTTGCTGTCCCAAGGAAGTTCCTGGATAGTCCCCTCTTAAATGGCTCTGCGGGGAAAGGGGACTGTTGCTCCTGCTCCACCCCACCCTGCTGGGCCTAGCAACCAGGACAGATGGGCACAGGTGCTGACAGTGGCTCCCTGGGCACAGCGCTGGTGCAGAGCTAGGAGGTTTGGCACCCAATCACCTGGGTTCAAAGTGCTCCAGGGAGCTGTGAGTGGGCTGGAAGCTCCGAGGCTGGAAGTGGGAGTGATGGCCCCACTGCTGATGGACTGAGATCTCAGCCCCCACCCCCAATTCTTTCTTTCTTTCTTTCCCATCAGATGCAAAAAGGAAGGGATTCCCAAAAGGCAGGAGGGCAGTCTGCAGATTGGAGTGGGGGGAGGGGAGAGCTGGGAGTCAGGATTCCTGAGTTCTTGCGCCAGTTCTGGGAGGGAGTGTGGCCTTGGGCTCTGATCCAGCCAGTGGAGCAAATGCAAGGGCCTGCTCATGGAGCTGTTACAGGGAAAGGATCTGGTCCTGAACAGAACTGCTATTGTGTGTGTGTGCGCAGAAGGTTTGCACATCTTTGTGTGTCCATGTGCATGCAGGATGGAGGTGGGGGGGCGTGTTTGTGTGTGTGTGTGTGGGGGGCAGCTAGGCTGTGCTCGTGTGTGGGCCGGGCGCTGCTTGGTGCTGGGGTTGAATTGATGTGGAAGCTGTTGTGAACTGTGGGCACTGGCTGCTCCAGGACAACGGGCCGTGTTTGTAACGCTGCTCCGGCCGCACACCCCGTTCAGCCAGTCACCCCGTTCAGCCAGGCGGGTCTGAGAGTGGAGCCAGGGGCGCATCACACAGTGGCTCATGCCTTGCCCTGGCAGTGGGCAGCAGCCCCTGCCCAGCCCTCCCTGCGTCACCGTCCTGCCCATCACTCTGAGCCCAGGAGACTATTAAGGACAGAGCTCCAGTTAGAGGAGTTAAGAGTAACTAATACTGCGGGTAAGCAGCTTTCCTGCATCTCCCGGCCCATGTGAGTCAGGCAGCTCTGCGGGCTTAGAGGCTGCTTGTGGAATGACTCCTGGCTCAGCCCTGCCCTTCCCACGGCCTTCCCTCCGGTCACCACCTTCCCTAAGCCCGGTCCCCCGGGGCACATGGCCTGGGGAACTGGGGTTAAACAGAAGCAGCCCCTCTGCCAACAAGCTGCCTCCCCATCCTGCCAGATCCATTCAGCCAGGTCACAGCTCCTGGGCTGTGACATCACAGCCCACTGCCATGGCAATGCCTGCGATGCAGTGGACACAGGATTAATTATGATGTCACTAAATGGGAGGGAACAAGCCTCAAAAGATCAGCGTCCTCTCTGGGGGAGAGGGACACTGAAGTCTGTGGGGGAAGGGGGAAGGTTACCTGGCTGCTGGCTCCCTGCTGCCAGAGAATGGCAGGGCATCCACAAGGTTCTGGGGGCAGGAGATGCGTGTGCCAAGCAGGGATTGGCACTGCCTCTGTGTGCCCAGGGCACGGAACCGAGGGGTGGGGTCTGTGCCCAGGAGCCTCATCCTGGGAACAGAGAAACCCCATGGGAAAGCATGTGGCTTTGGCCCAGCAGAGGGGGCCTGTCATGGGCTATACTCCCAGCTCAGCAACATCCAGCCACCCTACCCCTCACAGCAGAGCCCTGCGCGGGACTGTTTATTTAATCCCACTCCTGTCCCACCCCACAATACCCACTCCCACCCCCTCCCGCATCATTTCTTGCAGTTTTATCCTGCTCCCACCTGCAAAACCCTTAGATCCTGCAAATCCCGCAAGAGAGACGGATTCCCCCGTGCTACTAAAAACACCCAAACCAATGGTTGGTTAATATACGATATCTATAAACAGAATTCAGACACAATTTTTATCACTAAAAGAATAAAACAACTCTTGCTTAAGCCATGTAAAAATACTTTAACTCCTGTTATAAAAGACATCGGCTCTTTCTATCCCTCACTTAAATTTAAGTAATGAAACCTTTATTTAAAAAAAAAAAAACTTGCTTAATATTGATGAAATTCTGTTTATGACACACTGACGAGCGATTTAGTGTTCTCCCTGCAAACTCCCAGAGTCTGTTTTTTCCCCCCACTCAGTCCCTCCCGTAACAAAGCAAATTTTACCCACTCCCACTATTATGGCAGCGGGTCCTGGAAAACCTGTGGGATCCCAGTCCCGCTGCAGGGTTCTATCTCACAAGTCAATACATGGCAGCCCAGCTTCTTCTCTGCCAAGCCCAGAGAGCGACACCACAAGCTGGGCACCGCTACTTCCAAGTGGCACCTGTTTAGCTTGAAAAGCAAGTACACGCAATGGAGCCAGCTGTGTTTCCTGCCGTGGGAGCAGCCCCCTGAGGCCAGACAGCGACTACATGGACTGTATGAAAGCAGAGGCCCAGAGTAATGTGTCTGCTGGGAGGGTACACATAGACACGCTGGCCTGGGACACAGAGCCATGGATGATACACATCAGGAGATAGGCTCCAGCCAGGCCACTAGTGCTGCTTAAATGCCCGTTGGAGGTGTAGCACAAACCCAGGAGCGATTCTCCAGGCAGGCCAGCAAATAGCTCTGCCAGCACAGTGCTTCCACCCACACGTGCTGGCGTGGGCAGATGCCAGCGCTGTCCAGTCAGTGGGGAGTGATCTCCTGATCACCAAAGCACAGCACCCGGTCCCTTGGGTAGATCCTTACCAGCTGGTCATCTAGACGCAGCATACGCCTTGGAGAGCAAACGCCAACCAGCCCCTGTGACGTGCTATGGGTAGGGGCTGGGGAACTCCCTTCTCCCAGGACAGGTCTCGCCATGCCCAGAGCACATTGCGCAACCACTCCTCTGTGCAGCCCTGCACCCAGGCCCAGCTCCCGCTGCGTGCAGAGCAGCCCCACAAGGGAAGGGGAGGGGAGGGGAGGGGAACCTAGGTGGTGGGATGTGTGTGGGGAGGGTGCACTGGAGACCAGAGATAGATGTGGGGTTCAGTGTCTGCATGGGTGTCCCCAGGCTTTTCCCCCTACTGTTAGGGTGACCAGATGACAGAAGTGAAATATCGGGACGCTGGGGGGGGGGGGGGGGGAGCCAAAAAAAAGCCGGATCAAAAAAAAGGAACAAGCCGCCCCGACCGCTGCCTCGCGCACACTGACCGCACTCTGCAGTGGGGCCCCGGGCGGCCCCTCCCCCGCGTGCGCCTGGACCCCGCCCCCACCGCCCAGCACCAGAGGGTGCGCTCAGGCCACGTCCCCCAGCCCCCTCCCTCCGCCCACTCTCTCGGCCAACTGCCACTCGTCCCCTCCCGCTCCGCTTGGAACGTACCAACGCTGCAGATATTATGGTGTTTTAAAATAGTTTTCAGGCATTTCACTCGTGACTGTTCCTTTTAATTTCCATGTAACTAGCTTCCTCATTTTTGTGTAGTTCCCCTTTCTGAAGTTAAATGCTATTGTGATGTGTTTCTTTGGTCTTCCCCCCACCCCCCAAGGATATTAAATTTAATTACATTATGGTCACTATTACCAAGCGGTAATACAGTCCTATTGCTATGTTCTTATTATTCAAGCATGGAATTTCTATCCCTAGAGATTCTATGGTACTGTTAGTCATTTCAGATTTTTACTATATTTGATTCTTTGCTTTCTTTCATACCTAGTGCCACTCCCCCACCAGCATGATCTACTCTGTCAATCCTCTATATTTTGCAGCCTCATATTCCTGTGTCCCACTGATTATCATCATTCCACCTATTATACCAATATCCTCGTTAATATTAAGTATCAGAGGGGTAGCCATGTTAGTCTGGCTCTATAAAAAGCAACAAAGAGTCCTGTGGCACCTTAAAGACTAACAGATGTATTGGAGCATAAGCTTTCGTGGGTGAATACCCACTTCGTCAATTCACCCACGAAAGCTTATGCTCCAAAACATCTGTTAGTCTTTAACAGGACTCTTTGTCGTTAATATTAGGCACTCATGTTCACCCGTCTTAGTGTTTAGACTTCTAGCATTCATACACAAGCGCTTATAAAATTTGTCAATATTTAGTTGTCTGCCTTCATGTGATGTAATTGAATGAGACTCTTTTTCATTTGACTGTTTCTCTTTGGTTCCTACCTGTATTTTATCAACATCTATCCTCTCCTCTTTACAAGGATATAGAGAATACCCTTTAATAAATCCTTCCCTATGGGATGTCTCTGGCCGAACTGTGTGCTTCTCCATACCTGTGGGCTTTTCCCCATCCTTTAGTTTAAAAACTCCTCTATGGCATTTTCAATTTTCCATGCCAGCAATCTGGTTTTGTATTGGTTTAGGTGGAGCCCATCCTTTCTGTATAGGCTCCTCCTTTCCCAAAAGGCTCCCCAGTTCTTAGTAAACCTAAAACCCTCCTCATACCATCCATGCACTAAGACCCTGAAGTTCTGCCTGAAATTCGCCCAGTGCATGGAACTGTAAGCATTTCAGAGAATGCGCCAAGGGAGTTCCTGGACTTTAATCCATTACCTAGCAGCCTAAATTTGGCCCCCAAGACCTCTATCCTACCTGTTCCTATGTCACTGGTACCTATGTGTATCACAATTTCCAGATCCTCCCCAGCACTGTACATAAGTCTGTCTAGATCAGGGGTTCCCAAACTGTGGTATGTGTAGCCCTAGGGGTATGCAAGACATCTCTGGGGGTATGTAGGAGAAATTGTGTAATGGTGGATTTTATTAATTATTTTCTTTATTGCATTTTCATAAGAAGCTACTCAGATGAAGATTTAAAACTCAGTGGGAATTTGTTATATAAAATACAGTAGTTAATTTACTTCAAGATGTACCAATGAGTACCCTGATACACAGAGATAATAGAATCATAGAATCATAGAATATCACGGTTGGAAGGGACCTCGGGAGGTCATCTAGTCCAACCCCCTGCTCAAAGCAGGACCAATCCCCAACTAAATCATCCCAGCCAGGGCTTTGTCAAGCCTGACCTTAAAAACCTCTAAGGAAGGAGATCCCACCACCTCCCTAGGTAACCCATTCCAATGCTTCACCACCTTCTTAGTGAAAAAGTATCAGAGGGGTAGCCGTGTTAGCCTGGATCTGTAAAAAGCAACAGAGGGTCCTGTGGCACCTTTAAGACTAACATAAGCTTTCGTGGGTGAATGCCCACTTCGTCAGACGTGTGCTCCAATACATCTGTTAGTCTTAAAGGTGCCACAGGACCCTCTGTTGCTTTTTAGTGAAAAAGATTTTCCTAATATCCAACCTAAACCTCCCCAACTGCAACTTGAGACTATTACTCTTTGTTCTGTCATCTGCTACCACTGAGAACAGTCTAGATCCATCCTCTTTGGAACCCCCTTTCAGGTAGTTGAAAGCAGCTATCAAATCCCCCCTCATTCTTCTCTTCTGCAGACTAAATAATCCCAGTTCCCTCAGCCTCTCCTCATAAATCATGTTTTCCAGCCCTCTAATCATTTTTGTTGCCCTCCGCTGGACTCTTTCCAATTTTTCCACATCTTTTTTGTAGTGTGGGGCCCAAAACTGGACACAGTACTCCAGATGAGGCCTCAACAATGCCGAATAGAGGGGAATGATCACGTCTCTCGATCTGCTGACAATGCTCCAATTTAAACAGCCCAAAATGCTGTTAGCCTTCTTGGCAACAAGGGCACATTGTTGACTCATATGCAGTTTCTCGCCCACTGTAACCCCTAGGTCCTTATCTGCAGAACTGTTGCCTAGCAGTTCGGTCCCTAGTCTGTAGCAGTGCATGGGATTCTTCCGTCCTAAGTGCAGGACTCTGCACTTGTCCTTGTTGAACCTCATCAGATTTCTTTTTGTCCAATCCTCTAATTTGTCTAGGTCCCTCTGTATCCTATCCCTACCCTCCAGCGTATCTACCACTCCTCCCAGTTTAGTGTCATCTGCAAACTTGCTGAGGGTGCAGTCCACGACATCCTCCAGATCATTAATGAAGATATTGAACAAAACTGGCTCCAGGACCGACCCTTGGAGCACTCCACTTGATACCGGCTGCCGACTAGACATGGAGCCATTGATCACTACCCGTTGAGCCCGATGATCTAGCCAGCTTTCTATCCACCTTATAGTCCATTCATCCAGCCCATACTTCTTTAACTTGCTGGCAGGAATACTGTGGGAGACTGTATCAAAAGCTGTGCTAAAGTCAAGGAATAACACATCCACTGCTTTCCCCTCATCCACAGAGCCAGTTATCTCATCATCAAAGACAATTAGGTTAGTCAGACATGACTTGCCCTTGGTGAATCCATGTTGACTGTTCCTGATCACTTTCCTGTCCTCGAAGTGCTTCAAAATTGATTCCTTGAGGACCTGCTCCATGATTTTTCCAGGGACTGAGGTGAGGCTGACTGGCCTGTAGTTCCCCGGATCCTCTTTCTTCCCTTTTTTAAAGATGGGCACTACGTTAGCCTTTTTCCAGTCATCCGGGACCTTCCCCGATCACCATGAGTTTTCAAAGATAATGGCCAATGGCTCTGCAATCACATCCGCCAACTCCTTTAGCACCCTCGGATGCAGTGCATCTGGCCCCATGGACTTGTGCTCGTCCAGCTTTTCTAAATAGTCCTGAACCACTTCTTTCTCCACAGAGGGCTGGTCTCTTCCTCCCCATACTGTGCTGCCCAGTGTAGTAGTCTGGGAGCTGACCTTGTTCGTGAAGACAGAGGCAAAAAAAGCATTGAGTACATTAGGTTTTTCCACATCTTCTGTCACTAGGTCGCCTCCTCCATTCAGTAAGGGGCCCACACTTTCCTTCACCTTCTTCTTGTTGCTAACATACCTGTAGAAACCCTTCTTGTTAGTCTTAACATCCCCTGCTAGCTGCAACTCCAAGTGTGATTTGGTCTTCCTGGTTTCACTCCTGCATGCCTGAGCAATATTTTTATACTCCTCCCTGGTCATTTGTCCAATCTTCCACTTCTTGTAAGCTTCTTTTTTGTGTTTAAGATAAGCAAGGATTTCACTGTTAAGCCAAGCTGGTTGCCTGCCATATTTACTATTCTTTCTACACATCGGGATGGTTTGTTCCTGCAACCTCAATAAGGCTTCTTTAAAATACAGCCAGCTCTCCTGGACTCCTTTGCCCCTCATGTTATTCTCCCACGGGATCCTGCCCATCAGTTCCCTGAGGGAGTCAAAGTCTGCTTTTCTGAAATCCAGGGTCCATATTCTGCTGCTCTCCTTTCTTCCTTGTGTCAGGATCCTGAACTCGACCATCTCATGGTCACTGCCTCCCAGGTTCCCATCCACTTTTGCTTCCCCTACTAATTCTTCCCTGTTTGTGAGATGCTGATGTACAGAGCCCACACTTCCAATCACCATAGAGCGCGGGTTCAGTTGCCTAGCAAGTGTCCAGTCTAACTGAGCCCAGAACTTAGTCAAGGGTTATGTTTTGGTTGTATATGTCGCACTGTAACTATATCTGTACGTAACAGTGCAATATGGACAGACGGCTAAAGACAGGTGTGATGGTGCACCCTATAAGGCTTTATGGAAATATGCTTATGAATGTAAATATGACATAACTGGAATATGTTTTATGCTGCATATGCCATGTAACATATCTGTGTAAAGGTTATGATCTACTGAATACATTCATCCTATTTGTATGCATGTGTCATTGTTGTATTAGAAGTTATGAATATTGGCTGTATACTTGTTTGATTTTAAATAACCTTAGTAAGGCATTTGGTCAGCTTCTTTAGAAAGGAATTTGCAAGTTAAGTGCCCAATCAAGAAGCACTTAACGGACAATGGATCTTGGAAGGCTCCAATCCACATAAGTCTACATGGAGACATTCAAGATACCATGTGGTCAATGGCTGCTGCCTGTAAAAACTGAGTCATGCATGGACATGTGACTTGCCCAAGTGACTCCAAAACTCCATCTTGGAGCTGGACTTTGCATAGGAGAGAGGAGGGGGTCTCCACCCACAAGGGAAAGTCTATTTAAGCCCGTGGGAGACCCCTCCATGTGGTCTTCAGCTGGCTCAAGAGATAGCCTCACCACCCCCCAAGGATACCTGAGAGAAACTGGAACAAAGGACAGTAACTACAGGGGGTGTGAGTCATTGCTGGACCCAGACTAGAAGGAGACTAGTCTGTAAAAGGAACTACTGGAACACCTCTGAAGGTGAGGTTTTATCGGTATTCAGTTTTCTTACTGTATTAGGCTTAGACTTGCGTGTTTTATTTTATTTTACTTGGTAATTCAATTTGTTCTGTCTGTTACTACTTGGAACCACTTAAATCCTACTTTTCTGTATTTAATAAAATCACTTTTTACTTATTAATTAACCCAGAGTATGTATTAATACCTGGGGTGGGAGGGGGCAAAACAGCTGTGCATACCTCTCTATCAGTGTTATAGAGGGCGATCAATTTATGAGTTTACCCTGTATAAGCTTTATACAGGGTAAAATGGATTGATTTGGGGTTTCGACCCCATTGGGAGTTGGGCATCTGAATGTTAAAGACAGGGACACTTCTTAAGCTGCTTTCAGTTAAGTCTGCAGCTTTGGGGCACGTGGTTCAGACCCTGGGTCTGTGTTGGAGCAGACGGGCATGTCTAGCTCAACAAGACAGGGTGCTGGAGTCCCAAGCTGGCAGGGAAAGCAAGGGCAGAAGTAGTCTTGGCACATCAGTTGGCAGTTCCCAAGGGGGTTTCTGTGATCCAACCCGTCACAACAGGTAGTGTTAAGAACATACAAAGTATCAATGATGAGAAGCGAAGGGATGAAATTTGTCCTGCCAGTACCAATGCACTTGCTGAAATCGCTGGTGAGATGACCATTACTGACTCAACATGTGGATCTCAGCCTGTGAAGCGAAACATTGACACCAGGGACAAAACAGGATGTATATCAAAGAGACGTAAATATGATGAAAAGTCCATGGAAATGGGCTTTACTTGGGCTGGAGACAGTGAATACCCTCAGCTGCAGTGTGCGCCCTGTGGTGAAGTCCTGTCAAATAACAGCCTAAAACCATCTCTTCTATGCAGACACTTGGAAACAAAACATGAACAACACAAGGGGCAAACCACCGGCGTTTTTCAAGCGGACATGGGTGCAGCTAATGGCGAGCAAGGAAGTTTTGCGCTCTGCTGCTCCTGGTGACAATCTTAAGGCCCTTGAAGCATCACTAGTGAGTTACAGAGTTGTGAAGTCAGGAAACCTCACACCGTAGCAGAGGAATGAACATGACCTGCGGCTACAGACATGGTAAGCACTATGCTTGGAGAGAAGGCCAAAAAATTAATTCAGTTAGTGCCGTTATCAAACAACACATCGAATTGATGACATGGCCAATGATGTCCTAACTCAATTACTGACCCGTGTCATGAGCAGCCAGTACTTTGCTCTGCAGCTGGAACAAAAGCAGTTGGCTGAGTTTTGGATCCAGATGTGAGCAGAATTCCCCAAATTCTCAGAAGGGGCTGTTCAAGGTTTTGATGCCATTTGCTACAATGCACCTGTGTGAAAGTGGATTTTCATCACACACAGAAATGAAACCAAAGTATCGTCTGTGCCTCTGTGTAGAAAACAACTTACGATTCAAACTATCACCTATCATGGCAAACATTATACGCCTGTGCTCAAACAACCTTGTCTGTCATGTTAATGGTGAGCGGTACTACTAAGCCATTCTTTACATTGGTCAAAAGTACGCATACATTAAAACTAAAATCGTAAATTATATGTATTATAGTCCTTTATATCGTGTGTTTGTGTATTATAATTTGTACCTTTTGTACACTGCTTGGATATTAAAAGACTTAAAATATAAAACCTGTATTCTGGTAGGGGTACGCGGGCAGCTGGTAGATCTGGAAGGGGGTACAGGGGCAGCTGGTAGATCTGGTAGGGGGTATGTGGGCAGCTGGTAGATCTGGAAGGGGGTCCGCGGGCAGCTGGTAGATTTGGAAGGGGATATGCAATAAGAAATTTTGGGAACCTCTGGTCTAGATGGCTTGTGAGATCCGCAACCATCATACCCAACAAGCAATTCACCATGAAGTTCTCCTTGTTATGACAAACCCAGCTATCTGTATTTCGAAAAATCCAGTCCCCCATTACTATTACCTGTCTCTTCCTGATAACTGGGCTCCCCTCCCCCGGAGAGGTATCCTCAGTGCAAGAGGATACCATGACATCATCTGGAAGGAGAGTCCCAACTATGGGATCATTTCCCTCTGCTCCAGCCTGATGTTCTCCTTCCCTGAGACTTTCATCCTCCTCAGCTGCACAGGTGCTGTCAGACTGGGCGTAGGACTACTCTTCTGTGTCCCAGAAAGCCTCTTTGTACCTCTCTGACTCCCTTAGCTCCTCCAATTCAGCCACTCTGGTCTCAGGGTCCCGTACGCACTCTGCAGGCCAAGAGCTCCTTGCACTGACAGCACACAGGCCACCGGCCCACAAGGCAGGTAATCGTACATGCTGCATTCAGTGCAATAAACTGGACAGCCCCCCCGCTGGACTTCTGCCTGCATTCCTATTACTCCTGCAGGCTTGGTAGGGATTTTTTGGAGGGGGGTGTTAATTGGCCTGAGTTCAGATTGTTAATCAGGTGTATCTGGCTCCCACATTCCCTCCCTAAACTCGCTGGCGAAATGCCTGTAGTCACTTAGGAGCTGGCTTTTTAATGCCCTGTTCTCCCTGAGTAGCCCCTCCCCCTCGTTAAGGGACCCTAAAGGGACGAGAAATCAGAGGACATGGGAAGCTCTCAGCCTTGCCTAGCAGGCCGCTTGGCTCAACACGTGGCCCCCAATCAGACCACACTATAAACGTCAATCCAGCAGGTGCACAGCAAACAAACTAACAGACCACAGACGAGGGAGGAGACAGATGCTTCCACCCAGAGAGCTACTTGTTGCCCCTGGCTCCCAAGACACAGCTCCCTCCGCTCCCTGCACAGAGCAAAGGGAAGGCAGAGAGCTGATGCCCGGTGAAGCCATGGTTTCAGGGGCCACCGCTGGGCAAAGGCCAGGAGGGTTTCTACTGGAGGAAAGCAGCCCAAACTCTTTTCAGTCTTGCCAAGCGCCTTGCATGGTGCATCCAGTCAGCCCTGCATTCCTGAGAAAAACAGAGCAAAAGGCCCCTATAACGCAGCGTCTGGCCTAGAGCTACCTGTGGAGACTAGCAGCCCCAGCTCTTCCAACTGCCATTAATATCTCTGTGCACTTTACAGCCCTTATCAACCAAGGTGTCAGAGCCCCACCGCAGCAGGAGGAAAGTGCCATGCATCTATTTCACAGAAGGGGTAGCTGCACGAGGTCACTGCTGGCACAGCTGGGAATAGAACCCTCTTCAGTCTGGCAGAGCCACTTGGCCACGCTGCCTTTCAGAAGGAATGTGCCACGCTAAGTGCTTGGCTATGCTGCCTCTGACCTAGGCTACACTCTGCTCGGAGGGGAACAGAACAAGGAATCCTGATTCCCAACAGCCCAGTGAATCTGCAGATTAACCGCTGAGTTCTGGGGCACTACAGGGGAGGCCTTTGAGGCAACCAACATGTAAAATTTGGATTGTAAGTGCCTTGGGGGAGGCACTGGCTAGTCATGTGCCTGTACAGCACCTAGGACTGCAGCCTCTAGGAGCCACTGCAACTCCACAGCTAACTAACAGCCAGGACCCAGGCTAGTGGGCACTGCTATGATGAAGGCAAATGCAGCTCTGGAGTAAAAGGGCAAAGGCTTACACAGGCCTGCTCCCTTCTCTAGGAGTGGGAAGTCCTCATTCCCCTTCTCAGCCGCACTGACAAATCCTGCAGCCTGCCTAGGCGGAGTTGGGAGGAGCACAAACAGGGCTCCAAACTGCCCCCAGCTGATTGGTTTGTATTTAGGGCCCACCGTCAGCCAAACAACCTGGCACACAGCTATTGCTCCAGGCTGGCACAAGCCAGGCACAGCTACGGGGGCAGCTCAGCTCCTGGGCCCTGCAGCTGCACGGCCGCTCCCTGCTCCCACTCGGGACAGCTGTACTAAGCATAGTGGCTTTAAGGCTGTGATGTCTGGTGTGGGGGCCCTGGGGCAGAAGGAATGGCCTAGAACCCTCTAACAGCCAGGCCCCCTCTGCACAGCAAGGGAAGGACCTTGGGCGCTTTCCAGCCATTCCTCTGGATCTAACTCTGTGGCAGGTACTTTCCAGCTTTAGCAGCAGGCGTGGCTTGCGGGAGGGAGTGACGCAGGTGCCAGGAGGGAAGTGCCCCTCCAGTCTGGCCTGAGGCTCCCAGTCTCTTGCTGGCCTTGGAGAAGATAGGCCGTGTGCTGGGAAAGCTGGTTTGCAGCAGCAGATGCCCTCACTGCCTGGCCTGCCGCACCGAGAGCCCAGGGGCCCAGGACGGAGCCTGGTGCAGCATGGCACAGCTGGCTGCCCTGGACCCGCAGCCTCTGCACCCACGGAGAATCCCACACTGGCTGCACAGCAGGGAGACACCTCTCATGTAGCCACAACCCCCATGGCCAGCAAGTGACCTGCCCCAGCTGCTCCCCAGCCCCCTTCACTTCTGTGCAGCACTGGACACACTCACAGGAAGCACAGGGTGTAAATCCCTCCCTGCCCTACGACCTGCACACGGTGCCCCACACAGAGACCACAAGGGGAGCCAACGCCAGCTTCTTTTATTCAGGGCGGGGGGCGGACACGTTTGCAGCAGCTCAGAAGAATAAACCCCCCAACACGTCCAGCCTCATCTACAGCCCTTGGCTGGACAGGCTCCAGCCCACACACCCTGCAGGCACGCATAGCCTCCCTGCAGGGCAAAGCCCCACTCCGTCTAGGGGCCTGGCTCTCCCAAGGCAAGGATCACAGGGGACTGGAGGAGACGCTGCCCTACGGGGCTCCCCCTTCCATGTCGCTGCCCCTTGCCCCTCCCCGATTCAGAGCTCATCCTCTCTGCCTCGAGTAAAGGGGGCTGGGGCAACCCGTGCCCAGTGCAGGCAGACGCTGCCAAGAATGGGGTCTGGCCCCAGGCTCTGAGCCCAGCCCCTGCTCCCCTCAGCAGCCAGGCACTCCCTGCTGAGAGGCGTTGGGAAGGTCCCCTCCATGGGTCCAGAAACGCCCAGCCACAGGCCCAGTAGGGTCCTCCTGCAGGTGTCTGTGTAGCTGAGCAGCCCTCTCCCTCTACCCTCCGCCCCCGCGCAGGGAGAGGGGGGCGCCGCCGGCTGTGGCTATTTGACGTGGTGGTGGAACTGGATCACGGCTTTCTCCTGGTCATGGGTCTCGATGGCTCCTGGCCGGATTCTCCGGATCTCGTGGATGGCGTCGACCCCAGTGATTTTCTGGGCCTTCACCAGGTAACAGGCCAGCATGGTTCCCGTCCTGCCAAATCCCAGCATGCAGTGCACCGCCACGGCCTGGGGGAACAGCACACGGCAAGGTTAGACCAGGCCTGGTACCTTCACCCCCACTCACATCTCGCCGCCTGGGAGCAGGTAAATGTCCCCGCACAGAGCAGGAGAGGCCTGCCCCCATCTCCGGGACTGAGTGGCAGAGCTGGGTGTCCCCAGCGTGAGTGCCCTGGCTGGCCCGGTAGTCAGAAGCCCTGGTTGTGCTGCGGGAAAAGATGCCATGAGGCTGAAGGAGAATTACTGCCCTCTGCTCACCCAGCAGCAGGCACTCCTCTGGGTTGACAGCAGCAGTGGGAAATACCCAGGGGCTGGCAGGCTCCTCTTCTGCCCTAGCATTTTTCTCAGCATAAGCCACGTTCACAGTGACGGCTGCTTGGGTGTCTGGACTACAGGCCCCCAGAGGGCGTGGCAGGGTGGAAATGGTGCAGTGCCCTCAGAATCCATGCTGGGCACTGGTGCAGAACAGCACTTGGCCCTGCCCCACTGGAGTGGGGAGGGGAGGGGTAAGGAGCTGTAAGATCTGCCCCACCCCGGCCAGCCTCAGAGTTGGGGTGACTCTGGGAAATCCCCCCGCACCCTTGGTGACGTTTGAGAACCTGCTGCGCCAGGGCCCTCCAAGGCGGTTCCAGGCTGCCTGGGCCATGTGGCTGCTCACAGAGAGCTGCAGGGGGCTGTTATATGCCAGCCCTGTGCCCCCAGGCAGAGATTTGCTGTGGCACAGGCAATGCCAGTCCTCGTGTTTGTGGGCCTGTGGGGCCATGGAAAGTCCTGTTACTGTCCCCACGGCAGAACCCACACCACCAACTCCCGCCTCCTCCTGGGAGCTAGCCAGCATTCAGCCTTGCCCTCTATTGGATGGAATCAGAATGGCACAGCCATGTGTCTCTGGCCCAACACTGCCTACAACGCAGGTGGCCAGGGCCTGGACCTCGAGCTGGGTCCCATACCAGCCAGCACTGGGAAGCTCCCATGGCCACAGTGGGAGGCACAACGACCCCAGCTCTAGGGACCAGGGCTGTTCCCATCGCTGAGTGGGGGGCAGGCCCAGAGGGGACACGCCTGAGCTGGGTCACAGCACAATGCATGAGCAGCCCCACCAGGAAGGGGGAATTCCTGGGCCCTGCCCCAGAGCAGCAATCCCCACCCGTAGGCCCAGAGCCCTTCCTGCTGCTCCGGGCAGAGTTTGGGCTCGAAGCAGAGGTAAGCCCAACCTGAACCCTCCCCAGGCACAGCCGACCCAAACCCGCCCCCAGCGTCCAGTCCTTTTCAGACCTGCCCCAAACGTGACACTTCCTCCCCGTTCCAACACCACAGCCTCGTCCTTGGGGCTCAACCTGTGGGGGCTCCCAGCTCCCCACGCCCTGTGCCCACAACCCGTCTCTGGCCACAGCTGTGTTATTTGGAGTTGCTGCATCTCCTCAGTGCACTCACTCCTCAGCACATGCAGCGCGGCGAGGGGGCGGCCGGCGAGAGCAGCGCACGCAGCGCGGCGAGGGGGCGGCCGGCGAGAGCAGCGCACGCAGCGCGGCGAGGGGGCGGCCGGCGAGAGCAGCGCACGCAGCGCGGCGAGGGGGCGGCCGGCGAGAGCAGCGCACGCAGCGTGGCGAGGGGGCGGCCGGTGAGAGCAGCGCACGCAGCGTGGCGAGGGGGCGGCCGGCGAGAGCAGCGCACGCAGCCACTGTCGTGCCAACCCCATAGGCAGGGGGAGGTGATAAGAGCTGATCTGAGCCCCAAAGGGTCGGGTTGTTTTCAGACCCGAGCCCAACTCCTGGTTGGGTCCCAGCAGGTTGCCGGGCTCTAGCAGGAAGGGAAGCACACAGGGAGAGTGTGGGCACTTCCTGGGCATCACAGCCACATGGAGCTCTCAGACCAACAGCCAATCAGGCTGCAGGGGTGTGTATGCGTGCGGGGAGAGGTTACGGACAGGCCATACCTCGCCCTTGGTGCTGGCGTCCTCCACGATCTGCAGGAAGTGCTTGATCTGCTCCAGCGATGGGGCACAGAAGTCCTGGATGCGGAGGCGATGGAGCTTGATGCCAGGGCAGGTGTCATGGTAGGGCGGGCTGCGGTCGGTCAGCGACACCAGGTGCCGGATGCCATGCTCAAGCATGTACTGGTAGTGTGCGGGCTGCCGTGGCATGGCCAGCCCTGCCAGCTTGCCGGGCACCACCCAGGAGAAGTTTGGAGGGACGGCCGACGTCATCAGTGCTGCAGGCAGACACAGAAGCATGTTAGAAAGCGCACTGTGGGGAGACACGTTCCTAGCACCCTGCTGCCCCTGTGCCCCCATCTCCAACCTGGCCCAGGGCCTCCCTCCATCCCCATTCCTGGTTCCAACCTGGCCCTCACAGCTTCATCCCCATAGCCCCAAAGGCTCCAACCCCTTCTGCTCTAGGGCAGCAGAGGGGAGGGGGAAGGTGGCACCATCCACTCCCCTTTTCACTCCACGTGCTCTGCAGCCCATCCATTAACTGCCTGACAATGGGGCCAGACACTTACATGGTGGCACCAGCCCTGCCCCACGAGTCCGACACTGGCTCCAGCTGCCGGAGCTGGCACAGCCGCAACACACGCGGGGCAGCAGTGGGAGGGCTAGAGACACAAGCCAGGGCTGCCGAGTGAAGAGCACAGCCTGACCCAAGGCTGCAGTCTGGGGCTTGTCGACCTGTCATTCTATGGGGCTGGGTGGGGAGCTGCCATCACCCCAGCTCCTGGCCTCCCTGGCAGATCCACCTGCAGTCACTACGTTGTCTAAGCTTGCGCAGGATTAAGGGGCACAGGAGCCAAGTGCTGATAAATTGGAGAGGGGTCAGAGAAGAGCCACGGGAATGACTGACATCACTGGCCATTTTTAGATCATGATTGGAATTATTTCAGGCCAGGTCTCTGGCCTGTGTTATCCACGGGGTCGGACTACATGATCACCATGGTCCCTTCTAGCCTGGGAAGCTATGGAACAAAAGGGTTCCACTCTCTCAGTCACGTGGCAGCCCCGGCAGTGCCAGGAGGAGAGGGAGGGCTCTGGAGGCAGAGAGCTGAGTGCCGACTCCTGCACGACTCCAAATGGGACTGGCCACTCCCCATCCCTTCGAGACTGGAGTCAAGAGGAGCTGGCTGTGCAGAGCCCAGACAGTGCAGCCACCAGCCCCAGGCCTAACATACTCTGTCCCCAGAGTGCCAGGGGCTTGGGGTCAGGGTAGGGTGACCAGATAGAAAGTGTGAAAAATCGGGACGGGAGGTGGGGGGTAATAGGCGCCTATATAAGAAATATTGGGACTGTCCCTATAAAATCGGGACATCTGGTCACCCTAGATCAGTGGAGAGGGCATGGCCCAGCCCACTGCAGAGCCCTTCTGTGCCCCCCGCTCACTGACCCAGGTCGGGCCTAGCTGCCCCCAGAGCAAACTCCCTAGGGCCATGAAGCAGAGCCCAAATCCCAGAATGCACCTGGCAGCCACAAGAATCCTGCTCCATAGAGGAGTTGGGATAAATTCCTGTGGCCTCCCCCTTGGGCTGGGAAGATCCATGAACACCTCTTCATTGGGGACCAGGGCCTGGGCCAGAGACCAGAGTGCGCTGTGAATTCAGGGCCCTATTCATATCCCCACATCTGCTAAGGGGGTGCTAAGGCTGAAGCGTTGGGTCCCCTGGCAGGCCTGGGGCATTGTGGGATTGCTAGATGCCCTTCCAGGCCTGAGACGTCCCTTGTCCCAGAGGCATGTGATCTCTGGGAGGTGGAAGAAGGTGACAGGGTGTATCAGAGCTGCTCCCACCGCAGACTGGCCCCAGAAAAAGCAGGATTATCTGCTCGGGGTTCAGATGGTCACAGACAAGGGGGAGCAAGGTGCCCAGTCCTTGGGCGGCACCAGTCCCCAGGCACTCTGGCAGCACTGTGCAGATGCCAGCACCTGTCAGAGCCGTGATCTCTCCTGGCTCTCCCTCGAGGAAGTGGCTGGCAATTCTGCGTTCCTTCCTGCTGCCCTCACCTCACCCAGGCAGTGCAGGGGCACCTGGAGACTCCTGCCTCAGCCACCCGGGGTCCCCAAGGCACCCACAGTCACTGGGCAGTTCTGTAGGGTTAGTTCCCAACCACTCTGAATCTTGGTACCCTGGGTGAAATGGGGATCAAACCATGCTTCTGGCTGCGGTGTTGGGAGGAGGACCCACTGAAGACAGATTTTTGAAAGCGCTCTCCATGCAGCAGTTCCCCCCCTCACCTCTTCCCCACATGCACCCATGGATCCCGGGCACTTTGACATCCTGTTTTTTCCTGTTTGCTCCTTGTGTGCGTCTGGGGCTCAGATCCTGCAGTGACAAGGGCCAGAGGAAAGCTATCCTGCCCCACCCCATCAGTCTAGTCCTGAGGCACAGAAATGGAGCCCTGGTCATTTTAAACCCTGCTCATTGTCTCTTCTCTAGGGAAATGATGGATGCTTTTTGGAGTCAGATTAAATTGGGGGAGAAGAGCCCTAATTTAGTGCAACACCCTGGCCCTCATTTTAGCTGCCCCACAGAAGACGCTCACCCCAGGGATCTAGCAGCCTGGAACACAGCCCCAGGACACACCTGAACTACAGGTGCCACAGAACTGTCACTAGCCATTTCCTGACAACTGCACAATGTTCACATTTCAGCCCGCCGGTGCACGGGGAGAGCTTCAATTTCAGTGTTCAGTTCCTGAGGGTGGGCGGAGTGGGAGAAAAAGACACCCAGACTCCCTGCACCAGACTCTCAGGTACATCTCTGCCTGCCTCAGAGCGCCAGTACCCCCGGCCGGGCCACACAATAAACTGGCCTTCACTGACCTCCAGGGAGCTCCCTGGGTGGCTGCACCCTGCACACACTTAACATCACAAGGGAAGGTGTTGGTGAATCGATAACACTCTGGCACTATAGCTCCTCAGGCCAAGCAGAGCATCTGTTTCACACCGAGTATCACGGATAAGCCAGCAGCGAGTCCCAGACCCAATATCAAACATTTTCACAGTACAATTGCTGAGAGTATCATTTTCATCAAGCTCTCATAATAATTATTTAGCCTGTACATTTTGGGTAAATCTTAGAAAATGTCATCTTAGCCCTATGGCTGTGCCCTGCCCAGGTAACATTATAACAGACATTTAACCCTTTAAAACTCTTGCTAATTACTTGCTGCAATAATATCATGTGTCGGTGAGTTCTGCAGGGTAACTGTAAAAGGGGTTTGCTGCCTTATTTTGTATTATGGGAGGGGAATAAGGAGAAGACTTACCAGTCCCCTCTGCTCACCTTTCAAATCTCTCCACAAAACCTCTAGCCTAGTGGTTCTCAAACTTTTGTATCGATGACCCCTTTCACACAGCAATCCTCGGAGTGTGACCCCCCCTTATAAATTAAAAACACTTTTTTTTACATTTAACACCATTATAAATGCTGGAGGCAAAGCAGGGTTTGGGGGTGGATGCTACCAGCTCGCAACCCCCCCCCCATGTAATAAACTTGCGAGCCCCTGAAGGGTCATGACCCCCAGTTTGAGAACCCCTGCTCTAACCACTACAGCCCTGCCAGGACTTTCTGTGCCTGTGCTAACTGCAGTGGTCAGGGGAGGGCTCTATCGCACCATCCACTCACTCACATACATAGCAGCTGGGGAAGGAGGTGTTTTCCACTGTTCCTTGCTCAATGCCACCCAACACAGATCTGCTCTAGGAATTATTTGGGGCAGTTCACTGGCCTGTGTTATACAGGGGGTCAGACTAGATGATCACAAAGGTCCCTTCTGGACTTGGCTCTATGACCACAGAATTCAGCTTCTGGCACCTGCAGCCCATGGCGATGCCTGGACAATGCAGGAATGGCGTCCCCAGGCAGTGATCCTGGCGCTGGGTGGGCAATGGGACACACTGGGTTTCAAAGTCTGCTCTTAACTATGCAGTGTCTGCAAGGATCAGGACAGCCCGGGACACTCCCTCAGCATTGCGAACCTGGTGGCTAGCGGTTTGATGCAGGCCAATGAGACAGGAGGCTGTTAGGGGTGATGCCTAGTGGGGGATGGGTACCCCCGAGCGTACAGTGGAGGGCTGAGCCTGGCACAGCTGGCATTTCCCAGCCTAGCACCCACACACCCTCCATCTGGCACTTGCACCCCCCTAGCCCAGCACCCCCTGAGCAGGGCAAAGGGCTGAGCCAAGTACAGCTGGCACCCCCAAGCTAGCACAGCCCCCCAAACTGGCATCCACCCCCCAGCCAGGACCCACAGCTCCCCCAGTCCAGCACAGCTGGCATCCCAGCCTGGCACCCATAGGCCCCTGAGCCTGGCACCCCCCAAACCCCAGCCTGGCACCCCCTGAGTCCCGCAGCCCCCCGGGCCCGGGCCCCCCGCGTCTCACCCTCCCAGGCCGGGCTGCAGCAGGCGGAGGCCGCGGCCGCTCTCGGGGCCCAGCCCGCCCGGGCCCAGTACCTGAAGGCGGCCCGGCTGGTGCGCACCGCGCACGCGTTCTCCGCAGCTATCCGGCGAGAGCCCCGGCCGCGCGGGGCCTGGGCCTGGCCAGAGCCGGGGCCGGGCCGGCCTCGATCCGTCCCCCGCTGCCGCCAACGCGTGACCTGGGGCCGTGCGGTGGGAGCCGCGGGTGTCTGGCTCCCGGGAACCGGGGGAGGCGTCAGGCTGCTGCGAGCCCCGGAGCCCCGCGGCGGCGCTGGCTGGGGAGGTGGGAACTGGGAAATGGCTGCGACTTGCCAGCGCTGGGGGCAGGGCCGGCTCCAGGCACCAGCCTTCCAAGCAGGGGCTTGGTGTGGCAACCTGCAAGGGGCGGCAGGCCGTGTGGTTTTGCCCCCAAGCAGCGCGCGGAATTGCCGCCGCGGACGGCGGGGGCAGTCCCTGCGCCCTTAGGGCGGCACGCGCGTTTCCGCGGCGGCAGCTTCTATGTTCAGCTGCCCGCGGCGGCAATTTGGTGGCAGCTTCTGTCTTCTGGTTGAAGCTGCCGCCGAATTGCCACCGCGGAAACGCGCGTGCTGCCCTAACGGCGCACGGACTGCCCCTGCCGTCCGTGGCGGCAATTCGGCGCGCTGCTTGGGGCGGCAAAAACAGTAGAGCCGGCCCTGGCTGGGGGTCTGGTCGGTATCGCTGATCGCCAGGGGGAGGCTCCGACAGAGGCTGGAAAAATGGCTTGATTATGATTAAATCAGAACCCAGTTATCTAGCCTGCAACTAGTGGGACAGGCGAGACTGTTCCTAGCAGCGAACCGCTCCCTGCTGCGCCCACGCAGGGCCATAGCAGCCGGAGTTCTGGGGCAGTAAGCAAGCAATGGCTGTAGCAAGAAAAGCCCCCCAGAAACTCCATGTAAATGAATCCGCTACGAGGCTGAAGCAGGAGGAGAAGGAAGGTACCATAATAACAGCCACTGAGCATGTTACAAAAGGAGTCAGTATCATTCTTGTCACTTTACAGATGGGGAAACTGAGGCACAGAGCGGGGAAGCGACTTGCCCAAGGTCACATAGCAGGCCACTGGCAGAGCCAGATAAGAACCCTTCCTCTCTGGAGTCCCAGGCCAGAGCTGTCTCCATCAGGCTAGCACTGTTTGTAGTGTGCATGACTCTATAGTTATTTTTCTGTTTTCTAAGTACAGTAATTCAGTTAACTCTGTAAAGGGATCCCTGCAGCCTGACTGAAGGGCTCCTGCCTGGAAGACACACCTCCATGCTGCCATGAAATTAATTCAAACTGGAAATGTTACCCAGCATGTGCTTGCTCTCTCTCCCCCCTTCCATGATCTAACCCCTGTAAATATCTGCCTCTGTACACAGGGGGCTGGTGCACTCTTCTGCCACACAGCGTCCTCTCAGGGCCCCCTGAATATCTGATATTGATGTTAAAACCACTCTGAGATGCAGAGAGCACTTCACCACTCTCACAGTGACAGGCCCAGGCTCTTTGCAGACTCAGGCAGCGTCGCTGTGTTGGTTACACTCAAGTGAGGTTTATGCTTTTCTTTGCAGCCATGAAGGCTAGTAACTGCCTTTGTTCCAAGGAAAGCTGTGATTGCTGGCCATGAGGAACAGGGCTCTAGGCAGAGGCCTAAATGCCTGGCCTCTAATTCATCCTGTGGGGGGAGGAGAATTCCTGTGGTGGTGACTGGGAAGTGCTGATGGACTCTGGTGTGCAGGGTTGGTGTATTTGTGGGGACCGCGGATGGATTCACAAGGGTTGCTTGTGCAGAGTGTGTGAACCAATTTTATTACTTTAAATTTGCATATGCAAATATTGTGCATTCACACTGGGATTTTCACAGGCGACTGAAACTCTCTCAGACTTCTTCGGGAATCCCAGGCTAATTTCCTCAGGAACATCTGAAAACATTTTCACCAATAAATGAACAGCCTCCCAAATCCCTGCAAAACAATGAATAACCGGCCCGTCATTTCATTAATAGAAAATGATATGCACAAATCTTGTTATCCCAAATGAAGTTCCCAAGCACTTAAATCCAAACACACTGGTGTAAATAAAACAATAAAACAAGTTTATTAACTACAAAAAGATAGATTTGAAGTGATTACAAGGCATAAAAGTCAGAATTGGTTACAAAGAAATAAAGGGCAAAACAAACTAATACCTAACTTAACAAGCTAAGCAAATTCAAAGCGAAACTCTCTCTCTTTTCCTTACAGTCTTACTGGCTGAATCTTCCAGCCAGGATCTCTCTCCCTCATCCAGTAATGCTTCCTTTGTCTTTCAAGTGTTGTCAGTGAGTAGGGATGAAGGGAGAGATGATTTGTGTCCTCTCTTCTCATTTCTTATAGTTATTTTCCTTTTTAAAAGTCATCTCCAGCTGAGGTTCGGGAGCAGAAAGTCTGTTTGCATGGGAAGCCCCAGCTGTTCCTTTGCCAAGATGTAAATTTCCCACTCACACTCTTCTTCCTGCCAAAGAATGTCCGCTTAATCAGGTGATAGTCCATTTGTTTATGTTGGCACCTGGCCGAGACATCAGTTTGCCTTTTGTCTCTGAGGAACTGGTTTGAGCCTGCTTTTCTAAACTTGGAACATGTCTCAGCAGTGTCAAACAGTATAATCTTATGACTTTACATACAATGTTGTCACACATATTTTACCAGGACAGTAATGACCAGCAAATTATGAGTTTTCAAATGATACCTACAAGTCATATTTTGTACAAAATGTATCATAGTCTTGTAAAAGTGGTGAACATAAGGGTACAGACTGTCACACCTTCTTTGACAGGGTAACAAGCCTTGTGGATGGGGGGAAGCAGTAGATATGATATATCTTGATTTTAGTAAGGCTTTTGATACTGTCTCGCATGAGCTTCTCATAAACAAACTAGGGAGAGAGCCTAGACGAACCTACTATAGACTGGATGCATAACTGATTGGAAAACCATACTCAGAGAGTAGTTGTCAATGGTTCACAGTCAAGCTGAGGTCCCACAGAGATCTGTCCTGGGTCTTACTCTATTCAATAGCTTCATAAATGATTTGGATAATGGCACAGAGAGTACATTTAAATCTGTGGATGATACCAAGCTGGGTTGCATGCACTTTGGAGGACAGGATTAGAATTCAAAATGATCTGGACAAACTGGAGAAATGGTCTAAAATAAATAGGATGCAATTCAATAAGGACAAATGCAAAGTACTCCACTTAGGAAGGAACAATCAGTTGCACACATACAAAATGGGAAATGACTGCCTAGGAAGGAGTACTGCAGGAAAAGATCTGGGGATTATAGCGGATCAGTAACTAAATATGAGCCAACAAAGTAATAGTTGCAAAAAAAGTGAACATCATTCTGGGATGTATTAGTAGCAGTGTTGTAAGAAAGACAGAATAAGTAATTCTTCCACTCTACTCAGTACTGATAAGGCATCAACTGGAGTATTGTGTCCAGTTCTGGGCACCACGCTTCAGGAAATGTGTGGACAGAATGGAGAAAATCCAGAGAAGAGCAAAAAAAAAAAAAGATTAAAGGTCTAAAAAACATGTCCTATGAGGAAAGATTGAAAAAAATGGGTTTGTTTAGTCTGGAGAAGAGAAGACTGAGGAGGGGACATGATAACAGTCTTCAAGTATGTAAAAGGTTGTTATGTGGAGGAGGGTGATAAATTGTTCTTATCCACTGAGGCCAGGACAAGAAGTAATGGTCTTAAATTGCAGCAAGAGAGATTTAGGTTGGACATTAGGAATAGCTTCCTAACTATCAGGGTGGTTAAGCACTGGAACAAGTTACCTAGGGAGGTTGTGAAATCTCCGTCATTGGAGGTTTTTAAGAACAGGTTACACAAACACCTATCAGGGATGGTCTAGATAATATTTAGTCCTGCCTCAGTGCAAGAGACTGAACTAGATGATTTATTGAGTTCCTTTCCAGTCCTACAGTTCTATGATTCTATGATCTGGAAAATGGGGCATACAGTGAAGTGGCAAAGTTTGCAGATGATACAAAATTATTTGAGATAGTTGGTCCAAAGCTGACTACAAAGAGCTACAGAGGAATCTCACAAGACTGGGTAACTGGGCAACAAAATGGCAGATGAAATGCAACATTGGTAAGTGTAAAGTAATGCACATTGGAAAAAATAATCCCAAATGCACATATAAAATGATGGGTTTTAAATTAGCTGATACCCCTCAAGAAAGAGATCTTGGAGTCATTGTGGATAGTCCTCTGAAAACTTCTGCTCAGTCCACAGCAATGGTCAAAAAGACTAACAGAATGTTAGGAACCATTAGAAAAGGGATGGAAATAAGATAGCAAATATCATAATGGCACTATATAAATCCATGATGCACCCGCACCTTGAATACTGTGTGCAGTTCTGGTCTCCCCATCTCAAAAAAGATATAGTGGAACTGGGAAAGGTTCAGAGAAGGGTGACTAAGATCATCAAAGGTATGAAATGAAAAAGATTAGACTGTTCAGCTCAGAAAAGAGACGACTAAGGGGGAAAGCCAGCAGCAGGAACAGGAAGCTGTCTGAACAACTGGGCTCCACCCTGGACTGTATGCCTTGTGCTTCCCGCTTCCACTCCCCCAGCTTGACTTCCTGGCATCTGACTTGTGAGTCTGATCTCTAGTTTGTCTCCTGCCTCTGACCCTCCAGTATCTTGACTTGGCCTGACTCTGGTTACTGACTCGTGGCTCTGATCTCAAATTTGTCTCTGCTTCTGATCTCCTGGTAACCTGACCCAGCTGACTCTGGAATCCTGTCATGGGACTGTGGACCCAGCTCTGATCACTAGGTCTGGCTGCTCAGGACCTGGCCATGACAGCTTTTTTGGACCACAGTAACCCTATAGCAGGGGTAGTCAATAGGCGGGCCATGGGCCAAATCCGGACCGCCAAACGCTTTTGAACGGATCCTGAAATCTTTTAATTTACTTAACATTTTTGTTATTTTTTTTAATTGTTTTCTCTGGAGCCTGGACCTTGACTATTTCTTGACCAAGACATTTGGACCTTGACAAAGAAAATTGACTACCCCTGCCCTACAGCACTGAACCCAGCATGAGAACAATGGACCCAACCGCACTGCCACAGCCATCAGAAGCATGGGACTCGTCCGAATGGACTGTCTGTCTTGGCGGATAATCAAGCCCTGCAAGCCCAAGTTACGCAGCTGATCGGGAGCAACCAGCAGCTGCAGGGGCAAGTGAGGCAGCTCAGTGCTGAGAATGCCATGCTGTGAGCACAGCCTGTGGTGCCTTGCCCTGAACAGGGGCCTACGATACCCTCACCTGAACAGTTAAATGGGAATCGCCGGTGATTCCGGGTCTTCGTGAACCAAAGCTGCCTTCTGTTCCTGATGCCTGCCTGAATCTATGCCTCTGGCCAGTAATCAGCCTGCTGACAGGAGATGCATTAGACTGGGCCTCCCCCAGCTGAAAGGCCACAGTCTGGTGCTGTCAAACTGAGATGCTTTTCTCCAGTCAATATCAATCATCTTTGTTGCCCCGCACCAAGCTCTAATGGCTGAAGTTGCTATGAGGAGGCTCCAGTAGGGGCCAGGCACAAAGAGTTGCCAACTTTCTAATGGCACAAAACCAAACAACCATAGCCCTGCCCCTTCCCCGAGGCCCTGCCCCCACTCCCCTCCCTCAGTGGCTTGCTCTCCCCCACCCTCATTCACTTTCACTGGGCTGGGGTAGAGGCTTGGGGTGCGGGTGGGGGTGAGGGCTCTGGCTGGGGGTGTGGGCTCTGGGGTGGGGCTGGGGATGAGGGGTTTGGGGTACAGGAGGGGGCTTCAGGCTGGGGGGTGGGGCCGAGGGATTCGGAATGTGGGAGGGGGCTGCAAGTTGAGGCAGGGAGTTGGGGTGTGGGAGAGGATGAGGGCTCTGGGGTGGGGCCAGAAATGAGGGTTTCAGGGTGCAGGAGGGGGCTCCTGGCTGGGGCAGGGAATTGGGGTGCGGGCGGGGGTGAGGGCTCTGACTGCGAGTGCGGGCTCTGGGGTGGGGCTGGGGATGAGGGGTTTGGGGTGCAGGATGGGGCTCCAGGTTTGGGGGGCCTCAGGGCTGAGGCAGGGGGTTGGGGCTCGGGGTTGGGGTGCGGGCTTACCTCAGGCAGCTCCTGGTCAGCAGCGCAGCGGGGCTAAGGCAGGCTGCCTGCCTGTCCTGACACCAGGTTGCACATGCCCCAAAGCGGCCAGCGGGTCCGGTGCTAGTGGGGGGGAGGGGCAGGAATATCCACGCATTCCTCTCGCCCGCAGGCACCCCCCCAGCTCCTATTGGCCGGTTCCTGGCCAATGGGAGTCGGAGCCGGTGCTTGGGGCCGGGGCTGTGCGCGGGGCCACCTGCTCCCCCCCACAATAGTGCCGGACCTGCTGGCTGCTTCCGGGGTACAGCGCGGTGCCAGAACAGGTAGGGACTAGCCTGCCTTAGTCACGTAGCACTGCCGACCGGACCTTTAACAGCCCGGTCGGCAGTGCTGACCAGAGCTGCCAGGATCCCTTTTCGACCAGGTGTTCTAGTCGAAAACCAGACACCTGATCACCCTACAGGCACAGTGGCCTCCTATGTGGCACACTTCCACTGCCTCACAGCGGATACTCAGGGGAATGAAGCAGTGCAGCTGTACCAATTCCGGTGGGGCTTGCAGGAAGAAATCAAAGATGAACTGGCCTGTGCAGAGACACCTATGGGCCTAGATGCCCTTGTGGACCTTGCCATCCAGATAGATGAGCACTGTGAGAACTAAGAGAAGAGAAAAGTGGTCCTTCTACCCACATACCATCATCTCTGTTGTTAAGTGTTGAAGTCTGGAATGTTGTTGCCTCAGTAACGTCATTCAGGCTGCCCAGTGCTTCGGTCCTTGGAGCTCCAATGTTATCACTACTAGTGGCAGATAAGGCAGCCTGCTCATTCAGCAGACCTCAATGTTACTCATAAAAAAAGACCATAGACTTGGTTTGGTAGAGAAGGTGCTCGGCCAGGTTTATTGTCAATGAAGCATGGAACCAGCTCCCTGGATCTATGTCTACACGTACACTAACACATGTATGCTTGTTACAATGGAGTCAGTTCAGTCAGCAATGGGACTCTCTGCTGCCCCCTCAGTTGGACAAAGGGTTAAGGCGAGGTACTCCAACATTTATAGATTGAGACAAACAACTGGAATAAACAACCTACGTACCACTGTATGTATTTCATGACATCTGTTTGTTATCTCCCCTTGTTCCTGATATCTTGAACATAACATCCCTATTCATTAGTTGGTCAAACTGTCTTATCGTGTACTAGATTGGGATGTATCTGTACTAGCTGGAATATATTTATGTAAGTATCTAGTGCCTAGTACATTAGCAGTAACTTTGACAAGTTCTTGTACGGATAGTGAACTTGTAAGCATCTGCTTTAATACATGGCCTGACTCTGGTTCACAACCTCTGGTTCAGGCCTCAGATCTTGCATCAGGCCCAGTGCTCCAGCCTCTCTCTCTCTACTACATTCCACAGATTTTTGTCTTTTTATGGGGAGAATGTTTACCCATCATCTGGTAAAGCATAATACATGAAAATGATCCAGTGGGCTAAACACTATTTTATGGCCATTTTGCTTTGCCCATCCATACATTCATGCCCCATGTGTCCAATGGTCTGCAAATTCCCTCATATGATCTGTGGACAGTTTCCTTCAGTCAGTTGATCTCACTATTGTGGGCCTGGGAATGTTATTTCTGGGATTTTGATTGAGGGTTGTAGTTTTAAATTCATTGTGAAAAACTGGGATAGGCACTATTACAATACATTCCACAGTTCTATGTACATGAGGAGTAAAACAGGAATTTGGAATAGTGACATCACAAATGAGGCCTTCATATATAATTTTATTGTAATTAGTTACTACACAGTACTGTCCATCCATGATATAGGTTGCCCTTACTGCTGGTTGTCACCATCTGGTAAGCTTTACTGGGCAGAAGAGAGGAGTGGCTAGCTCTGATCCATTGGATTGGCCTAAATTATTGTGGCCACACACTGGAGTTGCTATGTCAACAACATTTCTAGCATAACAAGCCGTATGTGGTGCTTTTTAGGTTTGCATTGCTCTGTGACACACCAGTAGTTGATATAGATCTAGTTGTTCCTTGCAGATGCTGTTTTCCAGATGACCCACTGAATGAACAGTAGCCTATTTATCAAATATTGCTGTCAGGATTCAATATTGGTAATCTGACACTGAACAAGATTGTTTTGAATAATACATGCCTTAGTTAGGATGCAGTGTCACTGACCCCAAATTATGACTGATACTAACAGGATATGTGTCTGTACAAATGGCAAATTACATACAGCAGTGCTACGCTGAAGTTGATCAAACTCAAGTGCGGGGGAGATGGATGCAGGGTACATTACAACTCCATAGTTACACAGAAACCTTCTCCTTTTATATACATTACAAATCTCACTTCATTTACTATACACTGCATCACACATGTTTGGCTTGGTTACTTTGCAGGAACCAATCCCTGTGCAGCAGGTGTTGATCATGCACTGACCATGATTTGACTTGCTCTTTACCTCATCTCTACATTCTTTGTCCCTTGTTATCTAGTTCATAGTAAATAGTTCCCTGAGTGTTTTCCCTCTTATCTTAGTTGGCTCAGACATTCTGTCCTCTTGGCCTACTGACCTATTTACTTATCTGATTTAGCACAAACATTCTGTTCTCAACCTAATCATTTATTTCCTTCCCTAATCCTATCTTACAAACATGAGGCCTTCCTCCATGTCTTAATTACTCATTTCGGGCCAGGCCTCACCTAATTTCCCTGCTTCTTTCTTTTCATATCAGCATTAATTTCTTCTGCAACATATTCTTAGAATCATAGAATCAAAACTGGCAACCCTGTCTGGGGCGCTAGGCTCATCCTGACAGCAGCGGTGCCAATTTGCACTTGCTCAAAGTTCCATAGGTTGTAGAGCTGGGGGGGGGGGGGCATGGCCCCACCACTGTGAAGCAATGGGGCCATACTCAATCAATATGGCTACTGCTGGAGATTCCAGAGCATTGCTCCAGCTGCGTGGACTCAGTGCCACTGAAATTTGACTTGGCCACCCCTCTGTACAGATGGGGGTGGGGGAGCAGGGGGCAGCCGGGCCAACTGGTGTTGGGCCCTGGCACATGGGCTGTCTGCTCCTGAATGGTGGAGCGCAGTGGAGTTTGCTGAAAACTCGACTTCTGGTGGCACTGTCTCATGGACTGTGAGTAAGACAGAGAGCAGATTCCCCAGCTGAGACCTGGGGTCCCTGTGGGAAGAGTGGGGGGATGAGCAGGGCCTGGAGCGGGGATTGGAATGGGGTCCATCTATGGGGTGGGGAGAGTGGGGACTGGAATCCCCCCCTAAATCTGAATTGTTGCCACTCCCTTACAGGGCCCCCTGTGGCCCCTACCTGCTCTGTGGAGCTGGCCTCCACCTGAAGTGATGGTAGCAGGCTTGTGTTGCACTGAGCACTGCCCACACTGCTGTTTCCTATCATATTGTTATGCTGGAAGGCGTTAATGGCTGCCACCAAGTGTGTCTTTAATCTACAGATAAGGCCCTACTTAATTTGCGATATTGTAGATCCTGCAATATTAAGCTTCCACTGGAATTTTGATTTTAATTAGCTGGCTTTGCACAGTCCACAATTTTGTATACATTTAGAGGTTTGCAACATACACTTTTTTCCCCATTAGTACAGTAGAACGCCATTTATCCAAGCTGATAGTGGCTGGGGCTCAGGCTGCCAGCCCCGCACATTAATGACTGTAATAGCGTTGCACTAAAAAGTCTGGTTATCAAAAAAATTTGCAGGCCTAACATAATACTTGAGTGTTTATATTGTTCCAGCAAATTTTTCTTAAACAAATAGGTCTTCTCTGGCTTTTCCAAATTACCACAATTAATAAAGGTCCATTATTACTTTTCTGTGATTTTCCATGTCTTGTCCGCAACTCAGCTGCAATTATTTGACAATCATCCTGCAATTCAAGTAGGGCTTTTATCTATCGATCATTAACAGACCTGGAGGGAGTTGATGGGTGTGCTAGGCACCCTTCATTTGGCTTGAATGGAGGGAGCAATGAAATGGTCCTTTGTGGAGAAAGATATAAAATTAACATGGTGCACATTACATGGATAAAAGCTGGCTGATAGGTCTTAATATGTAATTGTAAACAGGAAATCATCACTGAGCAGGTGTGTTTCTAATGGGGTCCTGCAGCAATCTGGTTTTGGCCAGGTCTGCACTACCACTTAGTTCAGTATAACTTACGTTGCTCAGGGATGTGAATAAACCACGTAAGTTACACTGACCTTAGCGCCAGTGTGGACAGTGGGAGAGCTACTGCGTCTCATGGATATTGATTTATTATTCATGGACATGTCTTCTCCAGACAGGCTGCAGTGGCGCAGTGTGACGCTGTAGTGCTTCTAGTGTAGACGAGCCCTAACATTTTTATGAATGACCTGGGTAAAATCATCACTGATAAAGTTTGCAGATAACACAAAAATTGGGGAGTGGTAAATAATGAAGAGGACAGGTCACCGATACAGAGCATGGTGGATCTCTTGGTAAGCGGGGTGCAAGCAAACAGTATGTATTTTAATATGACAAAAAGTAAATGTATACATCTCATAGACTGTAGGCCATATTTCCACAACATGGGACTCTATCCTGGGAAGCTGTGACTCTGAAAAAGATTTGGGGGTCAGCTGGGGGTCGCTCCCAGTGCGATGCTGTGGCCAAAAGTGCTAATTCAATCCTGGGATGCATAAAGAGGGGAATTGCAAGTAGGAATAGAGATTATTTTACTTCTGTACTTGTCACTAATGCGACTGCTGCTGGAATCCTGTGTCCAGTTCTGGTGTCCACAATTCAAGAAGAATGTTGATAAATTGGAGAGGGGTCAGAGAAGAGCCATGAGAATGATTAAAGGATTAGAAAACAGGCCTGATAGTGATAGACTCAAAGAGCTCGATTTACTTAGGCCTGGTCTACACTACGAGTTTAGGTCGACTTTAGCAGCGTTAAATCGAATTAAGCCTGGATACGTCCACACGACGAAGCCCTTTCTTTCGACTTAAAGGGCCCTTTAAACCGGTTTCTTTACTCCACCTCCGACGAGGGGATTAGCACTAAAATCGGCCTTTGCGGGTCGGATTTGGGGTAGTGTGGACGGAATTCGACGTTATTGGCCTCCGGGAGCTATCCCACAGTGCTTCATTGTGACCGCTCTGGACAGCACTCTCAACTCAGATGCACTGACCAGGTAGACAGGAAAAGCCCCACGAACTTTTGAATTTCATTTCCTGTTTGCCCAGCGTGGAGAGCACAGGTGACCACGCAGAGCTCATCAGCACAGGTAACCATGATGGAGTTCCAGGATCGCAAAAGAGCTCCAGCATGGACAGAACAGGAGGTACGGGATCTGCTCGCCATATGGGGAGATGAATCAGTGCTAGCTGAACTCCGTAGCAGTAAACGAAATGGCAAAATATTAGAAAAAGTCTCAAAGGCCATGAAGGACAGAGGCCATAACAGGGACGCACAGCAGTGCCGCGTGAAAATTAAGGAGCTAAGGCAAGCCTACCACAAAGCCAGAGAGGCAAATGGAAGGTCTGGGGCAGAGCCGCAAACATGCCGCTTCTACACGGAGCTGCATGCCATGCTAGGGGGTGCAGCCACCACTACCCCAACCGTGTGCTTTGACTCCGTCAATGGAGAAACACGCAACAGGGAAGCGGGTTCGGGGTACGCGGAAGATGATGATGATGATGAAGACAATGAAGATAGCTCACAGCAAGGAAGCGGAGAAACCGGTTTCCCCAACAGCCAGGATATGTTTATCACCCTGGACCTGGAACCAGTAACCCCCGAACTCACCCAAGGCGTGCTCCCAGACCCTGAGGGCACACAAGGGACCTCTGGTGAGTGTACCTTTGTAAATATTACACATGGTTTAAAAGCAAGCGTGTTTAATGATTAATGATTAATTTGCCCTGGCAATCGTGGCCAGTACAGCTACTGGAAAAGTCTGTTAACGTGTGTTGGGATGGAGCGGAAATCCTCCAGGGACATCTCCAGAAAGCTCTCCTTCATGTACTCCCAAAGCCTTTGCAAAAGGTTTCTGGGGAGGGCTGCCTTATCTCGTCCGCCATGGTAGGACACTTTACCACGCCAGGCCAGTAGCACGTAGTCTGGAATCATTGCATAACAAAGCATGGCAGCGTATGGTCCCAGTGTTTGCTTGCATGCAGACAACATCCATTCCTTATCTCTCTTTGTTATCCTCAGGAGAGTGATATCATTCACGGTCACCTGGTTGAAATGGGGTGATTTTATTAAGGGGACATTCAGAGGTGCTCGTTCCTGCTCGGCTGAACAGAAATGTTCCCCGCTGTTAGCCACGTGGTGGGGGGGAGGGGTGAAGTGATCATCCCAGAGAATTGGGTGTGTGTGTGTGGGGGGGGGGTAGTTGGGTTTGTGCTGCATGTTAACCTGGAAACCCCAGCCCCTCCTTTTACATTGCAAACCCATTTTAAATGGCCAACCCAATGGGTCCTTGGTATGGGAAATGAGGGCGCTGCTGTTTGAAACCATTCCCACATGTTATGAAGGTTAAAAAAGCCAAAAGACTGTGGCTTACCATGGCTGCCTGCAAGCCAAATTCTGTTGCTTGGCACTGCGTGAGTGATCTCTCACACCAAACCGGCAGGCCCTCAATATAAGAGGAAAAATGCGACCTTGTAACGAAAGCACATGTGCTGTGTAATGTGAACAGCAAAATTTAATGTGAAAGAATGTACCCATTGTTCTCTAAAATGTGTCTTTTTTAACCACCTCTCCCTTCTCCTCCACCAGCTGCAAATGTTTCTCCTTCGCAGAGGCTAGCGAAGATTAGAAGGAGAAAACAGCGGACTCGGGATGATATGTTCACGGAGCTCCAGATGTCCTCCCACGCAGAAAGAGCACAGCAGAATGCGTGGAGGCAGTCAATGTCAGAGTGCAAAAAAGCACAATATGAACGAGAGGAGAGGTGGCGGGATGAATCGCGGGCTGAACAGAGCAAGTGGCGGGCTGAAGATGATAGGTGGCATCAGCTTGCTGACAGAAGGCAAGGGTCGATGCTCCGGCTGCTGGAGCATCAAACTGATATGCTCCAGCGTATGGTTGAGCTGCAGGAAAGGCAGCAGGAGCAGAGACCGCCGCTACAGCCCCTGTGTAACCAACAGCCCTCCTCCCCAAGTCCCATTGCCTCCTCACCCAGACGCCCAAGAACACGGTGGGGGGGCCTCCGGCCACCCAGTCACTCCACCCCAGATGATTGCCCGAGCATCAGAAGGCTGGCCTTCAATAAGTGTTAAAGTTTTAAAGTTTTAAACTGCAGTGTGTCCTTTTCCTTCCCTCCTCCCCCACCCATCCCGGGCTACTTTGGCAATTATCCCCCTAGTTGTGTGATAAATTAATAAAGAATGCATGAATGAGAAGTAACAATGACTTTATTGCCTCTGCAAGCGGTGCTCGAAGGGGGGAGGGGAGGGTGGGGTGGTTGGTTTACAGGGAAGTAGAGTGAACCGGGGGGGGGGGGGGAGGCGGAGGGTTCATCAAGGAGAAACAAACAGAAGTTTCACACCGTAGCCTGGCCAGTCACAAAACTGGTTTTCAAAGCTTCTCTGATGTGCACCGCGCCCTGCTGTACTCTTCTAACCGCCCTGGTGTCTGGCTGCGCGTAATCAGCGGCCAGGCGATTTGCCTCAACCTCCCACCCCTCCATAAATGTCTCCCCCTTACTCTCACAGATATTGTGGAGCGCACAGCAAGCAGCAATAACAATGGGGATATTCTTTTCGCTGAGGTCTATCCGAGTCAGTAAGCTGTGCCAGCGCGCTTTTAAACGTCCAAATGCACATTCCACCACCATTCGGCAGTTGCTCAGCCTATAGTTGAACAGGTCCTGACTACTGTCCAAGCTGCCTGTGTACGGCTTCATGAGCCATGGCATTAAGGGGTAGGCTGGGTCCCCAAGGATAATGATAGGCATTTCAACATCCCCAACAGTTATTTTCTGGTCCGGGAAGAAAGTCCCTTCCTCCAGCTTTTGAAACAGACCAGAGTGCCTGAAGACGCGAGCATCATGTACCTTTCCCGGCCATCCCACGTTGATGTTGGTGAAACGTCCCTTGTGATCCACCAGGGCTTGCAGCAGCATTGAAAAGTTCCCCTTGCGGTTTATGTACTCGGTGGCTTGGTGCTCTGGTGCCAAGATAGGGATATGGGTTCCGTCTATCGCCCCACCACAGTTTGGGAATCCCATTGCAGCAAAGCCATCCACTATGGCCTGCACGTTTCCCAGAGTCACTACCCTTGATATCACCAGGTCTTTGATTGCCCTGGCAACTTGGATCACAGCAGCCCCCACAGTAGATTTGCCCACTCCAAATTGATTCCCGACTGACCGGTAGCTGTCTGGCGTTGCAAGCTTCCACAGGGCTATCGCCACTCGCTTCTCAACTGTGAGGGCTGCTCTCATCCTGGTATTCTGGCGCTTCAGGGCAGGGGAAAGCAAGTCACAAAGTTCCATGAAAGTGTCCTTACGCATGCGAAAGTTTCGCAGCCACTGGGAATCGTCCCACACCTGCAACACGATGCGGTCCCACCAGTCTGTGCTTGTTTTCCGGACCCAGAATCGGCGTTCCACGCCATGAACCTGCCCCAGTAACACCATGATTTGCATATTGCTGGGGCCTGTACCTTCTGTGAGGTCTATGTCCATGTCAATTTCCTCATCACTCTCGTCGCCGCACTGCAATCGCCTCCTCGGCTGGTCCTGGTTTTGCTTTGGCATGTCCTGGCTCTGCATATACTCCAGGACAATGCGCGTGGTGTTCATAGTGCTCATAATTGCCGCGGTGATCTGAGCGGGCTCCATGATCCCAGTGCTATGGCGTTTGGTCTGAAAAAAGGCGCGAAACTGACGGAGGGAGGGAGGGGCGACTGACGACATGGCGTACAGGTACAGGGAATTAAAATCAACAAAGGTGGCTGTGCATCAGGGAGAAACACAAACAACTGTCACACAGAATGGCCCCCCCAAAGATTGAACTCAAAACCCTGAGTTTAGCAGGACGTTGATTTCACGGAGGGAGGGGGAAGCAAATGAATACAGAACAAATCTGGTCCATCTATTTTTTACATCTTAAGCTGGCAGCAGACGGTGCAGCATGACCGATAGCCATCAGCATCTTCTGGGTGCTTGGCAGAAAATGATGTACTACGACTGCTAGCCATCATCGTCAAGACGGTTCAATAGGCCAGGAGACAAAACATGTCTGCCCAGGTGCCTCTGATTGAACTCACTGAGGAATACGACGATGATGGATACCAGTCGTAATACACCATCCACTGCCAAAAGGCAAGGGGCTGCTGCTCTGTAGCAATGCAGCCCTACGTCTGCCAGCACCCAGATAGCCGAAGACGGCTATCAGTCATACTGCACCGTCTACTGCCAAAAGGCAATTAGCTGCTGCTGTGTAGCAATGCAGTACCACGTCTGCCGGCACCCAGATGACATATGGTGATGGTGAGCTGAGCTGAGCTGAGCTGAGCGGGCTCCATGCTTGCCGTGGTATGTTGTCTGCACAGGTAACCCAGGTAAAAAGGCGTGAATCAATTGTCTGCCGTTGCTCTGACGGAGGGGGAGGGGCCTGACGACATGTACCCAGAACCCCCCACGACACTGTTTTGCATCATCAGGCATTGGGATCTCAATCCAGAATTCCAATGGGCGGCGGAGACTGCGGGAACTGTGGGATAGCTACCCACAGTGCAACGCTCCGGAAGTCGACGCTAGCCTCGGTACTGTGGACGTGGTCCGCCGACTTCATGCACTTAGAGTATTTTATGTGGGGACACACACAATCGACTGTATAAAACCGATATCTATAAAACCGGCTTCTATAAATTCGACCTAATTTCGTAGTGTAGACATACCCTCAGTTTAACAAAGGGAAGGTTAAGATTACGATCTACAAATATCTACACGGGGAACAAATATTTAATAATGGGCTCTTCAATGTAGCAGAGAAACACCATCTAATGCGTGGAAGTTGAAGCCAAACAAATTCAGACTGGAAATAAGGTGTAAATTTTTATCAGTGCAGGTAATTAACCAGTGGATCAATTTACCAAGGACTGTGGTGGATTCTCCATCACTGGTCATTTTAAAATAAAGATTGAAATGTTTCCCTAACAGCTCTGCTCTAGGAATTATCTGGGGGCAGGTCTCTGGCCTGGGTTATCCAGGGGGTCAGACTAGATGATCACCCTGGTCCCTCTGGCCATGTGATCGCTGAATCTCAGAATGTAGTAATAGCTAAAACAATGGAGGCCGCCTCCCATGGCCTGGGGAGCCTGGCAGAGCCTGAGCCAAAGCTAAGCCACATGGGCTGAGGAGTTTCAACACAGGGGCTGTGGCACTGATTGCTTGCAGTGGTGTGTGTCTGTATGTGAGGCAGAAAGCCAAGGAGCAGACAGCGCGAGAGAAGCAGTTGTGAGCATGGCCCTGGGAGAGATCACAGACAGAACTCCTGGTCTGGGGGCACAGGGCTGGCTGGAGAGGCAGACTTGGAAATTGAGAGTGAGGAAACTGTTCTTTGTAAATAAACAGGATTCCCGGACTCATGGAATCAATTTCTCCTCCTAACGGAAACAGCCTGGCTGGTTAACCAAACACTGGTTAATCACTTGGGTCCAAAGGGGCAACAATCTACTCACTAACCTTAGAAAAACAGGGTTTATTGACTGGAAGCAGCCAATCATGTTGGCTTTGAAGAGGAGTTTGCCCAGAGGGTTTTTTTACTTTCATGACTGCAGAGAGTTTTGTGACTTCAGTAAAATGATGTACGATCCCAGAAACAAGGGTTTCAAGAGCAAAGGGGAAGGTGAGACCCCAGTTAGGAAGGAATGGGCAAGGCAGGTAGATCGATCCTGGCTGGAAGGGCCCTGGCAATGCAGGCAGACACTCTGTGTCTCAGAACCCAGGAGCTGCTCTTTGGAGTCTCTTCCACTCAGTTCATCTGGGGTCTAATCCAGCCGTCACAAGCAGCAGCCTGTTGGGGACTATGGTCCTAGGTCATTTCCCTGAAGTTTCCTAGCAGAAACCATGCTAAAGGGAATGGCTGCTCGGCATAGGCGCCGACTCCGTGGCTCCTCTGGGGCTGGAGCACCCACAGGGAAAAATTGGTTGGTGCTCAGCACCCACCAGCAGCTCCTCGCCCCCCTGCCCAGCTCACCTCTGTCCTGCCTCCGCCTCCTCCCCTGAGCGCGCCACGTGCCCGCTTTTTCCTCCTAGCTCCCAGCGCTTGCACTGCGAAACAGCTGTTTCGTGGGGCTGGAAGGGAGGGGGGAGGAGGGAGAACATGGTGCGCTTGGGGAAGAGGCGGGGCCGGGGCCAGGATTTGGGGAAGGGGTTGAATAGGGGCAAGGAGGGGTGGAGTTGGGGCAGAGACTTTGGGGAAGGGATTGGAATGGGGGCAGGGCGGGGGTGGGGAAAGGGTGGAGTCGGGGTGGGGGGGCGCGGGGAAAGTTGGCGCCTATGCTGCTCAGAGGGAGGAAGGGAATCAGATCTTTCCCACACTTTCTGTTTGTTAATAGCCCTCGAGCAGAGTGCGATTTTCTCTGATTTATTTTCTATTTAAACTTATTCACCAACTAGTTCTTGGCCCATAGTCTGGAAGTTCAGGCGGCCGTGGGTAATTTGATTGGACCCACAGAACTCCAGGTTTGATCCTGTTCCCTGATTGGATCAGTGTAACCAGAGAAAAGCTCAGGTCTGTGAGGTCAGAATTTGCTTTCCCCAAATATATTCCACTAGTTGCTTAATACTCTCTTTCCGCCCCCATTCAGGCTGGCAGCGCTGTCACTCGGTTGTGCACAGGAAGCAAAGCGTATTCCAGTGTATTCCGTGGAGCATTCATCGGCTCTGCCGAGTTATTCACCCCGCGCTAAGCAGTGAATCCTTTCTCTCCGAGATCCGAGCTGGAAACAGGCTTGTTTCACTGGGTGGAAATGCCTCTCTGCAGCCTGGGCACCCAACGCGCCATCGAACCTGCCCCCCCTCTCCGTTCAGAGAGCGGATCTTAAAACAGCAGGGTTATGAGAACCTCATGGCTGGGGCACAAACACAACAGGGTTATGGGAATCTGTTAGTTGAGACACAAGCAAACAAATGGGGGAAGCTAGACAATTTGTCCCTGATCTCGTCACACGGTCCCTCTGCCAGTGACTGGGGCTCTGGGAAAGCAGCAAGTCGCTCTGCCTCTGGGTCACAGCCCCAGCCCCGGGTGTGAGGGTCTGTCAGGTTGTGTCAGTAACACGCTGACACTATCTCTCAGTGGAGCTGCTGGCCACCGCTATCCTTGGTTTGAAGGGGCAGACAGCTGAGTGCTGCTGCAGTAATGTGGAGACACAGGGCTGAGCTCCCATTTGTGGCTGGCTCTGAGCATGATACGGGAGCTGCCGTGGCTGGCTCCTGGCTGAGGCCCTCACGTTCAGCTCTGGGCCCCGCAGTACCAGGAACAGGTTGACCAAGAGGAGCCACCAAACACTCAGGGGGCCGGAGGGGCAGCGTTATTTGGAAGGGCTGAATCGGCCTAGCTCGGCCCCAGGGAGGCCTGATAAGGGCCTAGCACTTATGAGCGACTGGAGGAGGCCTCAGGGTTAGTAACCAGGAGCAAATATTAGGACAGAAAAGGGTTAGACTGATTGTCAGGACCAGCCTGGCTGCCGGTGGGGTGGAGGATGTGGAGCTCCCTGCCCGGGGGAGGCTGGGAGCTCTATCAATTGGGGCATTTCACACTGGACTCCACCACACCTGAGCTAGTGTATAAGTGGGGCTGATGCTGCCCTGGCCCACGGGGGCGCAGCAGCTGGGCTGTCTGATGGGGTCACAGCAGGGCCATGGCTTCACTCACTCTCCCCTCTGTCCGATTTCACTCCATGTCCTTTCCCCTTCCAGGCGGGACGTCCTGGATCTTGTCGCAGGGAAGCGGAACCGGCTCCAACTTCACGGGCATTTTAGGGTCTGATCCAGAGTCCATTGGAATCAATGGAAAGACTCCCAATGACTTTCGTGGGCTTTGGATCAAGCCTCTAATGACCGTGGTTTGGGCCAGGAGGAGCTTCATTAACTAAACCCAACAGTAAGCAGGTGCCGGCTTGTCCGTAGGCCACCTGGGGAAGTATTCGTAAGCACAAAATGCTGGAAATAAAAGGGAGCTTTAAAATGACATCCCCAGCATGGTCCATGCACCAGCAACCTTGCCAAGGACTCTCTAGCTCAGGGTTTTATACTGCTGCCCATCCCCATAGTATCTGGGTCTCACAGTGGGGAATTAGCTCATATTAAGCATTTCCACTCATATACAGGATCTCATATGTTTCTCTGATGATAGTCAATTATTACAGCTCTGCTTCTTGCTGAGGTCAGAATGCTGAGCTTGTGACATCACAGTCTTTCCTATGGCAACAAGCTGATGTCATAAAGAGAGGATTGAGCTTATAGCAGGTTCAGACAGAGGGAGAAGCCCGGGACAGAGGAAGCCCTTCTTTAAAGGCAATACCTGCCCAGGCAATATGGGATGAGAGCGGCAGTGAATGTTCCTGGTTGTATAACAAGTTCTTGGTCTGTATTTGCTCCAGCAGGTGAGTGACTAACACCAGCAGCACTCAGCCCCGCCAGCTGATTCTGATCAGGGGTGACTCAGGTGAGGAGAGAGAGTGAATGAAATGTGATGCCAGGGCTGGAGGGGTGTTATGGCTGCCCTGCTACTGGGGAGCTCTCAGTGGCTCTGCGGAGCAGCTTTTCTACAGGGCACCTCAGGGAACACACCTGCTCACTCAGGAGACTGAGCGGCTACAGTTAAACCCCAATTCCAGGCAGGCCGCGGGACCGGGAGACACTCAGAACCTTCTCAGGACCGGCCATGCAATGACCCCTAACAAGATTAACTTCTGCAGGTTTCGGGTTCAGAACCTTGGGGTTCTGCTGCGTGGAAGGGGCAGGATCTGCCGAGAGGCCGGAGTGCCTGAGAACCAGCAGTGCTGGGAAGTGACTCGCTGTGTGTCCAAACGGCTGGCTGTCAGAGCTGCGACGCCCAGGGTTCTGTCAGGCAGACCCGAGGCTGGCAGGGCAGAGACCTCCGCAGAGTCTGCCCCGTTTGCTACACCCCTGATCGCGAAGTAGCTACATGTGGCTGAGCAGCCTGGACACTCGGCAGCCGCTGGGAGATGGCACAGTCTGTGCACTCCCACAATGCAGCATGTGCGAGGGCTCCGCACTCAGGGCAGCAGCCGGCATCTCTGCAGGGCTGGGTAACTGGCCTGAAGTCCCTTGGCGCCAGCACCTACATTTTTCTCTGTAAAAGTCCCAAGGTGCCTCGTTTCTGCTGCTGGGCAGGTGTGCTCACGGCTAAGCCACAGCAGGATTCTGAACAAGGGGTTCCCTGCCTACCCCGCCTGCTACGGGAGACATTCTGAAAGCCACCTAATGCCTGGGGACAGGGCAAGGAGGCAGCAGCAGCCGACTCCCTCCTAACCTTAACCCCAAGGCTTGGCACGCTCGCCCAGCATGTGGGAGCCCTGGTTTGATTCCCCTTTCTCCGCTGCCTGATGGAGAGAAAGGATACAAACTGGGGTTTCCGCCTCACAGGGGGTGCCCCTCCCACCCGGCTATAGAGTCAGTCTGACCTGTTCTCTGGCCCAAGGCCGATTCAATTATTTACACACAGTGGAACAGCTTCAACAGGTGAGTTCAGGGCAGCAGCACATCAGATTGCCACGTAGCCCAGTGGCAGGGGTGCAATGCGGGAGGGGGCCCAGCCCTGCACCCTGGCTCCTGACTGCAGCTGGGTGATGTAACCCAGACACCCCTCCATCATGGCTAGGACAAATTTGAATGGTGTTGTGACCTGGCTCACAGGGTGGCAACGCCACCCAAATTTGGGGTGTCCGGGTAGGTAAACTGGAGCCCCTCCTTAGCAAAACCACTGTTCAGATCCCTTCTCCAGCCCAGACTGAGACGCCTAAGTCCCAGAGAGGGGCAGGGCTTAGGACATCCCTCTCCCTCTGGTCTGTAGTGGCTAGTTTAGGTGGCTTTGGGGGGTGTCTAATGCGCCCCGTGCATTGTGTAGGGAGCCCAGGTGCCTAACTCAGGGTGGCTAGACACCTAAACGTTACGCACTGCACTGCAGAGTGTTGCAATGGGCCTGTGTTGAGAGCACGTCTGGTAAACAAGAGGAGACTGGGCCCAGAAATCAGTGGACCAAAACTGGGGTGTCAGACGTGCTCTCAACACAGGCCCATTGCAACACTCTGCAGTGCAGTGCGTAACGTTTAGGTGTCTAGCCACCCTGAGTTAGGCACCTGGGCTCCCTACACAATGCACGGGGCGCATTAGACACCCCCCAAAGCCACCTAAACTAGAGGTGTCAGAAACTAGGCCTAATGGGTGGACACAATAATGTGAGGATGGAGGCCTTGAAAAGAGACTTTGAGGGGGGCTCAGATGGTTGGGAGATTCCTGAGGGAAGGGCTGGTGGGCTCCTGCTTCGCTCCAGAGACTTTGTCCATTCGGGAGCCTCGAGGGTCATCCTGACTCTCAGGCCTTGGCATGCCAGTGGGGATGCCTGCTGTGATTGTTGGGCCTACAAAACATATCCCGATTGTGAGCTCAAATAGGAAAGGTCAGTGAAAGGTCATAAGATGCCACAATAACCTATCATTTTTGCCTACTTGGCCATTAATCATGAAAAATAGGTCAAGTTATTTATGATGTTGAATGTTTTAATCAGGTGCAAGAGAACCAGGCAGAGAAACTGGATTAGTCTAAATCCAAAAGGCCATGCTGACAGAAGCCACAGACTGTTGAAATGATACTTGTTAAAATGAGATGATGTGGAGCCAGAAGTTGAAATGAAATTAGTGTGATGGCTCTTAGGCCCAGAGGGAGGACAAACTAATGAGGGAAACGGGCTATTCCACCCCCATTCCCTGTGTGGGTCCTTAGAGAAAGGGACTTTGGGAGGGAAAGAACAGAAGGAACAGTCGGCGGCTACTGGCGCAAGCTTCACCCTGGGGGCTGCCACCCCACTGTTTCCTGGCGCCCAGGGCCTTTATCATCCCGCTCCTGAGAGAAGTCCTGAGACCAGAGCAGGCCAGCGCGAGGGGCCCAGATGACATGGCCACCCGACCAGCTCCACCTGGGACGACCGTTACCACCATCTTTGATACTATCTGAAAGGCTGTCAAACCTGGGGGATTTTCCTAAAACCGATGCAGCAACAGCTCCTGCCCTTCTCAACCAGCTCACTCTCTTCAGAAAAGGACACACCCCCATCTTCAACACCGCCTCAGAGACTGTCAAGCAACAAGGGTTTCCCTTTAAAACTCTCTCCAGCTGAAGGGAAAGGCAACAAGGGATGCTGTACAGTGACAGCCTGACTTCATACTTTATATTGCAAAGGCTTTAACCGTGTTTCCTTCTTTTCTGTATCTTTAATAAAAGCTTGGAAGGATTTTGAATGGTGAGATTGCCATGGTACTAAGCAGGCTGTGGTCTCTGTATACACCCCCACTCCCTCAGACCTTGTTTAACAGTATTTAATGTTGTTTCAGTGATGGGGGTATATTAACACATTTGGTTCATTTATTCCATCTAAATCAGAGGGTTTCAAACTGGGGGTCAGGTCCCCCTGGGGGACACAGAATGTTTTTGTGGGGAGGGGGCGTGAGAAGCTTTAGGAAAAAAAACGTACTGCACACATTTTTCCCACAGCGATGAATAACTCCTGAGGTTTGAGGGGGACAGGACATTCATTTTAGACCCTGGCAGCTGTTCAATATGCCATCCTTGCTTCTGCACTGCTGCTGGCGGTGGCACTGCCTTCAGAGCTGAGTGCCTGGCCAGCAGCTGCTGCTCGCCGGGTGCCCAGCTCTGAAGACAGCACTGCTGCTAGCAGCAGGGCAGAAGTAAGGGTGGCACGGTCTGCTGACTATAACAGCTCTGTTTGAATCAATGCCTTGCTGGTTTTAATATTTAGTGAGAGTTGCATGTTGATTTTTTTTATCAATATATGAACTTGTGTGGTGGGAGGAGCAGGTGTAAACTGCTACAGACACAAAGAAGGGGGATGCGATCAAATACGTTTGAGAAGCACTGAACTAAATGAATGTAATAGGCCTGACCATCACCACTGCACCAGCGAGGTCCCCAGTCAGATATCTGTGAGATCCTGCTCTGTCTTCCCTCCCTCGTGTGTCCCTTTCCATCCCTCACTTTCTTCCTCCTGGCCTCTCTCTTTTCTCTCTCTCGGCTTGTCACCTGATCCTGAGCCCAGCTGCACTGCACGGCACCTGCACTCCCAGAGATGACGTGTAACTGTTGATAGTTGGAGGGCAGGTATTTTTAACACACTCCCCCCCAAAATATAAATAAAAATATAAACCCTGGCAGAAATCGGGGTGTGTGTGGGGGGAGGACGGGACACATGACCCTGCGTGCTCTCCCCACGCGTCGCCTCTGCACACAACAGGATGAGACAGTCCTGCCCAGCCTGAGAAGTTCCAGTGAAGGAGAGAGACCTGACCAGCACAGCTGGATGCATTTCCGGGAGGGGGCAGTGAGCCAGGGTCCAGAACAACAGCTGTGATGGCTGACCTGCCAGCCCAGAGCACCCATCCTGGACAGACCAGCCACCTCGTAGCCGGAGAACATTAACAAAAGCCATATTTCCACCACCTTTACTATGCTGTCTCTTCTCCTTTTTGTGTCTGACTGTCAAAAGCAGAGAAGGTAACCCACCGCTCCCACCTCAGCAGCCAAACCCTTTCCCACCCACCAAGGACTGTCTGACTCTCTCTTGCCAAGGGGCTCTCATAGGTTCTGACTGAACTTGGTTTACAGAACCGCTCAGTAGCAATGCCAACAGGCTTCATGCCTTGTTTTGACACTTTTTCTCTTGTGTACCCTGATCAACACGTCTCCAGTCTTCGGCGTGAATTTCCTAGTGTGTTTGCCATGGGACCAGGGCCGGCTCCAGGCACCAACTTGCCAAGCAGGTGCTTGGGGCGGCCACTCTGGAGAGGGGCGGCACGTCCAGCTATTCGGCGGCAATTCGGCGGACGGTCCCTCACTCCCGCTTGGAGCGAAGGACCTTCCGCCGAATTGCCGCCGCAGATCGCGATCGCGGCTTTTTTTTTTTTTTTTTTTGCCGCTTGGGGCGGCAAAAACCCTGGAGCCGGCCCTGCATGGGACTAAGCAGGCCGAGGTCTCTGCACTCAGAACCCTGAACGTGTTTCACTGTTTAGTGTTGTACAGCACCCCGAGCAATCCCACCTGGCTATTGGTGCAGCCTGCTGGGCTCTGCAGCTCCATGGCCCCCCTCTACCACAGCTGCAAATATTTGTTTTCAGTAGCTCTTACTCATTAACCTGTACGGCCCATGAGGTGTTCTTTGCCCTGGCACAGTATCAGTGCTGCCTGCAGAGCAGGGGCTATAGCACCTGCAGCTGCTCAGCCATTCGCTTCCTTGGTGCATTCCTGCCCTCCTGGCTCTCCCCTCTGGTTCGCTCTGCAGGGGCTGAACATGGCGAAGTAGCTGCTTTGGTACCTCGCCCTCTTGGGGGCTGTTGCACAAACAAGTAGGTGATGTGACAGGTGGGCTGAGCCCTGTCTGTCTGTCTGTCTGTCTGCCTTCCAAACAGCTGGCAAACATTCCAGGAAGCTATAAACACAAACCTGGGGCCAGGCCCATATCCCAGAACCAGCTGCCCGCTGCAGTCCCTGCCTCAGCACAATGTGAGCTCAGCCACTCTGCACCAGCGGCTGCTCCTCTTCCTGGGTAGCTTAATGTGCTTAGTGCATCGGGCCCACCATTGGCCCCTAGAGTCCCTGCAGCTGGAGCCTTGGTTTGTGTATGAGCTGATTGAGCTGTGCCACACGACCATGGCCTCGGCACCCGGGCCCGGTCATGGCGTTGCAGGATCTAGTCCTTGGGTTGGGGTCCTGGAGCCATCGCGCCGAGGGCTCCTGGAACATACTTTGGCCTCATACGTGTATTCACCCTGGGAGGATGTGTTGGGGATTGGGGGGTGGGGCCGGAGTATTCGTGGGGGGGAGGAGGGGAGCTCACGGGGCCTTCCAAAATATTGGTGGGGGGAGGTTGGAGGAAGGACCCTGCCCCCCCCCCAACGAGAACACAAGCAGCAGGGAGGAGGGGAGGCAGCTCAGGTTGGGGGAGGGGTTGGTCCAGCAGCGGCAGCCAGTGTTTGGTGACATTCCTGGCCCATGGCCATCAGGGAGGTCAGTGACTTGCCTGGAGAGAGGGCGGGGGTGGGAAGTGCATGCCAGGCACAGCTCCTGGAGATCCGTGGGGCCTGTGGCCTGGTCTCCTGCCCCTTGTGGGCAGCAGGGGGCTGTGTCCTCGGGGGGGACGGACACATCAGCAGGAGGTGCTGGCAGTGGCCACAGTGCAACCTGGATGATGCTTCCATTGGATTGGGGGGTGGAGGAAGTGGGTGGCCTGCCCACAATTTGCTGCATTCCCCAGGCAGGGGGCTGCATGCAGCACACAGAGCCAGCTGGACCATTAGGACCTGGTAGCCTCTGGTTGAAGTGGGCTGGGGTCTCAGATTAGCTCCTAGTGGGACAGGGCTATAACAGGCCCCACTCTCCTATCAAGCATTCGTGGGCAGAAGGGCCATGGAGACTAAGCAGCCCCTCCAGGCAGGATCCCAGTGTGCTGGCATGCAGTGTGGGGAGGCGGGCACTGCCATCTCTGCTGGTGTGCAGTGTGGGGAGGTGGGCACTGCCATCTCTGCTGGTGTGCAGTGTGGGGAGATTGTCACTGGCATCTCAGCTGGTGTACAGTGTGGGGAGGCGGGCACTACCGCTATCATGTCTTATCCTTAATTTTCTTGTAACTACCTGTCTTTTGTGACGCGTGACTTGTACTCACTTAAAATCTCTCTCTTTGTAGTTAATCAATTTATTTTACTGTTTTATCTAATCCAGTGTGTTTAAATTGAAGTGTCGGGGTAACTCCATTTAAGATAATGGAGTTACCCCGTGTAAATGGTGGTGTATCATTTACTTAAAGGAATAATGAACTTAATATATTTGTATTGTCCAGGAGAAGACTGGGCAGTACAGGACTTATGTTTCTATGGGGAAATCAGGGACTGGGGGTGTGTTGGGGTCACCCTGCATTTTAACCAAGGCTGCTGAGAGCCAGCATGTAACCTGAGTGTAGCTGGCAGGCTGCAGTTACACACAGACACTCGGCGTGGCTTGCATGCTGGAGGGCTGGTTGTGAGCTGCCCAGGTGGGAGCTACTTCAGCAAAGCATTGCAAGGCACCCAAGGTTGCAGGCAGGGCCGGCTCTAGGCACCAGCAAAACAAGCTGGTGCTTGGGGCGGCACATTTTTAGGGGCGGCATGGCCGGCGCCAGAATGCCGCCCCTAAAAATGTGCCCCGGCCGCCCTAGCTCACCTCTGCTGCTGCTGCTGCTCACACGCCACTACTCGCCCTCCCTCCCAGGCTCTCAAGCCTGGGAGGGAGGGGGAGCAGCGGCGCGCGAATCAGCTGTTTCGCGCGCCGTGGCCGCTCGGGGTCTCCCCCTCCCTCCCAGGCTCTCAAACCTGGGAGGGAGGGGGAGACTCCGAGTGGCCGCGGCACGGGCGCCGCTTCTCCCCCTCCCTCCTAGGCTTGAGAGCCTGGGGGGAGGAGGCAGGGAAGGGGCGGAGTTGAGGCGGGGCCGGGGGGGGGGAATTAAAAAACGGGGGGGGGGGGGCGGCCAAAATTGTTTTTGCCTTGGTCGGCAAAAATCCTAGAGCCGGCCCTGGTTGCAGGGCAGAGGTGACACAGTCTGCTCTTTAGTCTGGACTGCCCCCTGGTACATCACTGTGGTGCAGTGAGCAGGGTTAATGCACAGCTTGTGATTTTAAAGGAGCTTTACCCTTTAAGCACTGATATAGCAGTTTGAAGTGAGTCTCAAGTGTGGTGTTTGGAAACAGTCAAAGAGAGTTTACAGTTTGTTGTTTTCTGTTGCTTATTTCGGGTAAGGGAAGTAGAAACAGTAAAGCATAAATATGAGCACCAGCAAAACAACCACAAAGCTCGAATCAGCCACATTAGAGAAAGAAGAAAGTGATAAAGAATGCGAACTCCAAAAGTGGCAAGCGGAGACAAGAAGCAAAGAGCAGAAAGCTGCCCACTGGTGAGCCATGAAGCTGAAGGAAAAAGAAACAATCGCCCTCCAATGAGCCCTAGAAGCCGAGAAGCAAAAAGAAGAGAGAGAAGCTGCTGCCCATAAATGAACCATGAAGCTGAAAGAGAAAGAGGCCCTAGAAGAGGAAAACGAGAGGAGGTATAATCTGGACATGATGGAAAAACATGGACAGATCCCAGCATCACCAGTCTCTCCATCCAATCAAGGAACCCTCAGCTTGGACAAGTTGTGTCCTGCATGTAAGGGAACAGACTGTATTGAAGAATACTTTACCACTTTTGAAAGGCTATGTGAGGTTCATAATATTCCTGAGGCCAGGAAAGTCTCCACAGCTCTCTGGTAAAGAGAGCATGTAGTTAATGAAATGCTGATTGGGGAAGAGTTGAGATATTCTGAATTTTAGAAAGCTGTTTTTCAAAGGTTTCAAATTATTTCTGAGATGTACATGTTAAAATTTAGAAATCTCAAGAAAGGTGCTGGCATGAGTCATAGCAAATATCCCTACAAGATGTGTGACCTAATGAGAAAATGGGTAAACGGTAAAGGGTTATAACTAGTTATTTGGTCTCTTTGCTCAAGAACATTTCCTAAGTATATGCACTGATGAGATTAAGAATAGTTTATGGGATAAATCTCTAAAATTTATGCAAGAAATGGCCACGCAGGCTGATGCCTTTGTGCAAGCCCAGATGTCCAATGAGCACGTCACAGAAGGAGGGGTACAAATCCATTGTAAAGGGGGATCCTGTTTTACCCCTGAGAAGAAGGATGGTGGTTGGGAGCCCAGGCACTCACAACCCCTGCTCCCCCCAGAATTGTCCCCTCTTTGAATTCCCCATCACAAACCTCCTGTGAAGGAGGGGGGTCCAAGAAAGTGCTTCCAGGGTAACTTTACTGAGCACCCGAGGAATCAGTGCCCTGAGCTAAAAGAAATCAAGCCCCATCCAAGCCATAATAATGCAGCTATTCTTAACACAGAAGCATCAGTTCACCTGATGAGTCTGGTTACGACTGACCCAGAGGGGGTAGATATGGAATTGATTAAGGTTGCCAGAGCAAATAACAAGGAGTGCATAGGGTGGAGAGACACTGGAGCCCAGGTCTCTTTGGTCAAGGGAATCATGGTCCAAAACACTGATCTGTTACCTGACCAAGAAGTGGAGCTTCTGGCAGTGGGAGGACAGAAGATTCCTGTACCTTTAGCCAAAGTGTATGTGGAACGGGGTAGTATCCCCGTTGAAATGCTTGTTGGGAATGATATTTTGCACATGGCTAAGGCTAGTCATGTGGTAACCCACAGCAAAAGGGCATATTGTATTCGGATCCCAGAGGGGAGTGGTAAAGTTCCAGAGACTTCTGTGCAGGGGAGGGGGGGTGGAAGGAGAGGTCTCTCAAACTCCTCTGCGGAAGAAGGAAGCAGTGTGTTTCTAGGTGTGGGAGGGGCTGAGGCTGGTTCCTGCATGGCAGAGAACAGCAGCAAAATCTATGAGTCTATGCCAGTGTTACCATTTGGGTTAATTAATGCAGAAGCCACTTTGCAGAGGCTGGTCAACCAAGTGTTAAACGGTTTGCAGAGCTTTGTAAGGCCGTATGTGGATGACATCACAGTGTTTACAACACTTGTGCTGTCAAAGGTTCAAAGCAGCAGGACCAGTCATAAAAGCCTGTGAAATTGGAGCAGCCAGAGTTCTGTATGTGGGACCCTGGGTAGGGGGAGATCAAATATCCCCTGATCCCTTAAAAGTTGAAGTCATTGTAAATTGACCTGTACCTCACACCAAAAAACAGGTCCAATCTTCCATAGGTCTGGTAAACCATTCCAGAAGGTCAGTGCGTGGGTTCAGTGACATTGTATCTGCAATCACGGATCTAGTTAAAAAGACAAAGCCTGACCTGCCACCAGTGGCTAACCTACTGCAGCTTTGAAAGGGGGGAGGTGTGACGAAATACACCCCTGTGTTCACACCCGACACACTGTTGTAATAATCTTTGTACAAAGAATGTCTTGTGAGGTAGCATTTGAAAACACAGAATTTGCTGGTCAGAATTGTTGTGTAAAATACACATGGCAACATCGTATGTAAAGTTATAAGTAAGGCTAAGATTTAGTCAGGGTATTTTTAGTAAATGTCATGAACAGGTCATGGGAAATAAACAAAAATTCACAGCCTGTGACATGTCCATGACTTTTACTATAAATACCCCTGGCTAAATCTTCGTTGCTCCTAAGGTGCTGCTGCTCTGGGAGGCCCCTGGGCACTGCTGCTCTGGGGGCCCCTGGGCACTGCTGCTCTGGGGGCCCCTGGGCACTGCTGCTCTGGGAGGCCCCTGGGCACTGCTGCTCTGGGGGCCCCTGGGCACTGCTGCTCTGGGAGGCCCCTGGGCACTGCTGCTCTGGGAGGCCCCTGGGCACTGCTGCTCTGGGGGCCCCTGGGCACTGCTGCTCTGGGAGGCCCCTGGGCACTGCTGCTCTGGGGGCCCCTGGGCACTGCTGCTCTGGGGGCCCCTGGGCACTGCTGCTCTGGGAGGCCCCTGGGCACTGCTGCTCTGGGGGCCCCTGGGCACTGCTGCTCTGGGGGCCCCTGGGCACTGCTGCTCTGGGAGGCCCCTGGGCACTGCTGCTCTGGGGGCCCCTGGGCACTGCTGCTCTGGGGGCCCCTGGGCACTGCTGCTCTGGGAGGCCCCTGGGCACTGCTGCTCTGGGGGCCCCTGGGCACTGCTGCTCTGGGAGGCCCCTGGGCACTGCTGCTCTGGGAGGCCCCTGGGCACTGCTGCTCTGGGGGCCCCTAAGAGCTGATGGCTGGCCCCTGCTCTGGTGACAGGAACGGACTGTCTGGCTACATACTGACCTGAGGCCCCTGGGGACTGCTCTCCAACAGCCTCCGGGGCTGCCCACCAGCTGCTGTTCAGCACGCCCCCAGGGCGGGCCCTGGAACCACTGCTGCTCCGGCCATCCCCTGGACGGCCCCCGAGACTGCTTAGCTATTTTAGGCCTTGGAGCTAAGAAATGCTGACATTAGTAAGTAACTGAATCATAGAATCATAGAATATGGGGGTTGGAAGGGACCTCAGGAGGTCGTCTAGTCCAACCCCCTGCTCAAAGCAGGACCAGCCCCAATTAAATCATCCCAGCCAGGGCTTTGTCAAGCCTGACCTTAGAAACCTCTAAGGAAGGAGATTCCACCACCTCCCTAGGTAACTCATTCCAGTGCTTCACCACCCTCCTAGTGAAAAAGTTTTTCCTAATATCCAACCTAAACCTCCCCCACTGCAACTTGAGACCATTGCTCCTTGTTCTGTCATCAGGTACCACTGAGAACAGTCTAGATTCTATGACCTCTGTGACAGACTCTCAGTCTTAGTGATAAGATTCCCCTGTCTGGTGTTATTAACCCATGTTCCAAACTCCACAGCCCTGCTCAGGCAGAAGTCGGCAAACAGGCCTGTCCTACACAAAGGAATGAGTGCTTGAGCATTTAAGCACTAAACAGATTTATCAAGCAGGGAGGGAAATGAACAGGTGAGGAGAAGCCAGCCGGGAACATCCTGTCACATCAACTCTTTGTCTCCTAGTGCCCAGCTGGAAATGTTTTTCAAGAGAGGGACTGAAACTATAAAAAGGAGAGACAAACAACCCAGGAGACCCCCCTGTTTCTCCCTGCCCATTGCAATCACTGCACCTGAAATGACAAAGAAAGCATTCGTTGGACTCTGAGGCAGGGGTCCTGACCTACAGGGTTTGGTCAGTACGACTGCTGAAAGCATGCGGAGAGAAACGTTGCCTGAATTTGATGGAGTTGGTTAGGTTAGGCATTAGTGAACGTCTTGTCTTTATTTTTCTTGTAACCATTTCTGACTTTTATGCCTCATGACTTGTACTCACTTAAAATCTCTCTCGTAGTTAATACGCTTGTTTTACTGTTTTATCGACTCCAGTGTGTTTAAATTGAAGTGTCTGAACAACTATTTGAGATGATAAACTGGCATATTCTGCCCTTTCAGGAATAATGGACTTAATATATTTGAACTGTCCAGGAGAGCAACACAGGACGTACATTTCTGGGGGATATCTGAGACAGGGGGTGTGTTGGGGTCACCCTGCAGTATAACCCAGGCTGGTGAGAGCCAGCATGTAACCCAAATGTGGCTGGCAGTCTGCAGTCACAGACACTCAGGCTGTGGCTTGCATGCTGGACGGCTGTTTGAGAGTGGCCCAGGTGGGAGCTGCTTCAGCAAAGCATAGCCTTGCAGGCAGGGGTCACACAGTCCCCCATTGGTCTGGACTGTGCCCTGGTATGTCACAGGTGGACCCTGCTGCCATGCAGTGCAGGGAGGGGGGCGCTGCCATCCCTGCTGGGGTTGGGGAGGAAACTCCCAAGACTGTCTGAGCTCAGCCAGTGCCTGATTGGGCTTCCCTCCGCACCTAGACGGAAAGGTCTGTGTGTTCCCCAAGGGGTCCAACGATGCATGTGCCATCCTGTCGCCAAGGCTGGAGCAGAGCTTCACCATGTTCCTGAGATCCTTCAGCCAGCTGGCCCAGCCCTACGGCCTCTTCTCCTATGCAACCAGGGACACAATGACGAGATCCTGCTCTGCTGGGAGAGCCCCGCCGAGTATCAGATGTACATGGGCGGGGAGCCCCTGACATTCAGTGTCCCATTGAGCAGCTGCAGCGCCCAGTGGGAATCCAGCTGCCTGACCTGGGACTTGCCCACGGGGCTGGTGCAGCGGCGAACAGGCCAGACTTAGGCAGGAAGGGTGCTGCCGAGGGCTGAGCTGGTGATCATCCTGGGGAAGGACCAGGAGTCGTCCGGGGGCTCATTGGATGCCGATCAGGAGTTTGTGGGGGAGATAGCGGAGGTGAACGTGTGGCACTATGTGCGGTTGCCTGAGCAGATGGGGCAGCTGCACAAGGAGAAGCTCCCCAGCCCCAGGCCGGACAGGACAGCCCTGAGTTATCAGCTCCAGGCTAGGGGCTGACAGAGCCCACGGGCAGCCAGCACCTAGGAACCTGGCATGGGGAGCAGTAGGAGGGCCCTGAGAGATGGAGGGAGCCACCCAGCTGCTGAGCCCTGGACGCTGGGAGCAGGGGAGACACTTTCCACAAGTGACTTGGGATTTTGGGTGTCTCGGTTTGTGGGACACCTGGAAGGGCCCAGCTCCAGAGGGGGCTGAGCAACCTGCTGCCAAGAGCTGGCCCTTCCAGGGGCCCCAAATCACTCGTCGCTTCTGAAAACTTTGGCCCTTGTCTGGGCCCGTTTGTACCTGACGGGCTTCTCCGGAGGCCCCCCATCTCTGTGTCACTATCGAGTCCAATGAAGTGAGAAAACCTGCCCGGGCTTCTGCCGGAAGGACTCCAAAACCAGCAAGGGGATGGAGGGAACGGTCTGCTGGGAAAGGACAGGAGTCTCCCATGCGGAGGCCGCGAGCTCCCCAGGAGGATGAGAAGATGGCTGGGGATGGGCCCTCAGCACAGCTAATGCACCGATCCCTCTGCTGCACTGACCCCATGCCGCTACCCCTCCACTGCTGCACTCGTCACCGCCCAGAATGCTGGGCCCAACCGGCTGCTGGTCGTAGTAGCTCACAGTGAAGCCCTGCAATCCTGCCCCACCCCGGCCTTTCCCATTCTCGCTGCCAAAGCAGGGCGGCAGCCTGAGCCAGGGGCACGTTCATCTCTGCGCTGAGAGCTGCCTGGACACTGAGCAGAACCAGAGCCCAGCGCCGGGACCCCGAGACACTGATGCCCCAATGTCCCGACAGGTGCAGGCAAAGCCCTTCCCAGGGCCGCTGCCTCCTGCCATGGGGACTAGTGCTCACTTTGGGCCGCAGCCCTTGAGAATAGCAGGGTTGAGCTGGGTGTGATCCGCTTCCACCCGTCTCCTGACAGAGCCAGCCAGGGAGCTCCAGCCAAGCCCCCCAGCACCTGGCCCGACCGCCCCTTGGTGTTGCTGTGAACACCCCGTCAGCACCAGCACAGACCCTCCCTCCAGCACTGATGTCACCTGCCAGGGGCATGACATCACACGCCAGCCCTGGGACCCGGAACTGCTGCTTCCCAGAATGCATCAGCCAGGGAAGCGGCTGATGGGTTAGAAGCTGCTGCGGTCTCCTGGCACCCAGCAGACAAGTCTGGTGGGGTTGTGGGGAGAGGGTGTTTCTGACCCTGGACGAGGGCCCTGCTGCGCCTGTACCCAGCACATAGTGTAACAAGGAGCCGTGCTGAGCAGGGCCATGGTGCAGTGGGGGTGATGGACACAGAGAGCATGTGAGCAGCCCATCTCCCCTTTACCTGACCTGGCTCTATTATGGCGGGTGGGGTTCCCTGTGGGCTGAGCCTCCCCTCCATCCCCCTCAAAAGCTGCTGTCCTGGACACCATCCCATAGCCACGGTAGGCTGGAGGGTGCTGTGGCTGGATGCTTTGCCAGCAGCTGTGAGAGCTCTGGCCCCGGGGCCAGCACTGCCGCCACGGCTGTGCCAGACGCCCTGCATGGCTGCATGTGGCTGGCCGAGCCCTTTCCTCCGTCCCTCCCCCCCCCCACCGGGAACAGCCTGTCCCTTCTCAGGAGAAACTGTTGAAAGTGCGGCTGGTTCCCTGTCTGCAGCTCTAATGAGTAACTGCCATCGATCGCCAGCCTCCCAGACCCACCCCCTGCATCGGCAACTCTGACTGCACCCGACCTGCAAATACTGGAATATTGTTTACACATCACCACTGGGGATATAAATTAGGGCTGGTCCCCCTGGTCCATGCACTCGGGGACTGGCATTGCCTGGGGGCAGGTTTCAGGGCAGAGCAGTCCAAGACCTCCCTCCTCCCTTCTCCGCGTTCCTGCCCCTCTGGGTCGCTCTGCAGGTGAAGAACATGGAGAAGCTGCAGCTTTGGCTCCTCGTCCTCATTGGCCTCTCGGGAGCTGTCACCCAGACAGGTAGGGGCAGAGCAAAAGGCTGAAGGAACTGGGTATGTTTAGTTTGGAAAAGAGGAGATTAAGGGGGAGTATGATAGTGGTCTTCAACTACTTGAAAGGCTGCCATAAAAAAGATGGAGAAAAGTTGTTCTTTCTTGCCACAGAGGCCAGGACAAGAGGCAAAGGGTTCAAACTACAGCATAGCAGATTTAGATAAAAAACTTCCTAACGGTAAGAACAGAAGGACAATGGAGCAGATAGTTAGGGAGGTCGTGGAAGCTCCTTCACTGGAGGTTTTCAAAAGGAGGCTGGAGCCATCTGTCTTGGATGGTTTAGCCACAACAAATCCTGCACCTTGGCAGGGGTTAGACTAGATGACCCTGGTGGGTCCCTTCTAACCCCATGGGTCTATGATTCTATGGAGGATGCTTCCAAACCCTCTTCCTGGCTTGCTTGTCGAGTGCGTGGGGAGGGGACGAGCCGGGCTGGGTGCTGGGACCCTCACTCACTCAAGCCCCTCTGCTGCAGTGGGCCTGGATGCTGGGGGAAGCTATGAGCTGTCTCTGCAGTGACAGAATTCTTAGGTTCTTGGCTCAGCAGCTCCTGGCACTGAGAGTTGCCCCCACACAGCAGCTGCAGAGAAACAGGGGAGAGAGGAAAACGAGGGAGGGAGAAAGGAGGTTGGGGGAGGACAGGGCTCCATGGGGCATCGGCCAAAGCACCCACCTCCCAGCGCTAAGTCTCATTGCCAGATCTACTGCACAGCCCGAGACAGAGGTGCCTGGGCAGAGCTGTGGGTGGGAGGAGGCCAGGGCTGGGATAGCAGGGGGCTGCGGGTCGGGATTGAGGGGCATCGGCAGAGCTGTGTATAGGGCCCTTTGCAGAGCAAGAGTAGGGGCCTGTGGATTGTGGCCGGTGGCCCTGGGCAGGTGTGAGCGCGTGCGTGGCTGGGAAGGGGTGTGAATGTCCAGGGGTGGGAATATCAGTTTTTCTGCAGGCCAGGGCTGGGGGGCAGCCCAGACTGGAAGGGCAGCAGGTACCGAGATCAGGGTCCCATCTCTGGGCACAGCGTGAGAGGGAAGCTCGCCCTCTGTCAGCCCAGCCTGTCCCTCGCCGGCCAGGACTGAGCCTCCTGTCTGAGAACCTGGCCCAGGTTCCATCCAGCCGGCACAGGACCAGCTCCTCAATTGGTACAAATCAGCAGAGCTATGGTGACGTGACTCATTGCGCCTCTGCAGCTCTGGCCCCACATGTATGAGAGGCTGAAATTTCCTGCTCCCGAGCGCCCAGGGACACAAGCAGCAGCTCCCTTTCAGGGAGCAAACAGCATCACCCCTCATAGGGCACGTTTCACCAGGGGATCCGCAAGCACCATGCAGATGGGCAGGGATGCACTCACTGATGGCCCCCTCCCCCAGCAGGCAGCCGTCAGGGGGCGGGACCCAGTGGCTGTTTGTGCACCCCCTGCCTGAACCGCCCCCCAGCACTCTGCACCTCCTCATAGAATCATAGAATATCAGGGTTGGAAGGGACCTCAGGAGATCATTTAGTCCAACCCCCTGCTCAAAGCAGGACCAATCCCCAGGCAGATTTTTCCCCCAGATCCCTAAATGGCCCCCTCAAGGACTGAACTCACAACCCTGGGTTTAGCAGGCCAATGCTCAAACCACTGAGCTATCCCTCCCCCCCAGCTGCACCCCCTGCCCGAATCATCCCCAGCACTCCCCAACCAAACTGTACCCAGCACCCCCCCCAAATCCCCGCCACAGTACCCTCCATCCCCCTGCCCGAATCACCTCCTGGGGTCCACCCCATGCCCCAATCCCCCCCAGCTCTGTGCTGGGCTTGGTGGGGGGCGCTCTGCTCCTGAGTCACTAGCCCACTTCCTGCGGGGCTGGCAGGGCAGCCAGGCCTCCTGCTTGCCCAGCCCTGGGGCAGTGATGGGGCAGGTCAGGGCAAGAGCCAGGCCGTGATGCTGGCACACAATCCAGCCTCACTGGCCGCCTGTGTCTCCCTGGCAGATCTACACGGCAAAGTGTTCGTGTTCCCTAAGGCGTCTGCAACTGCCCACGTCATCCTGAAGCCGAGGCTGGAGCAGCCGCTGTGGAACGTCAGTGTGTGTCTGAGATTCGGGTGCGACCTGACCCGGGCCTACAGCCTCTTCTCCTACGCCACCAAGGCCAAGGACAACGACTTCCTCCTCTTCAAACCCAAGCCCGGGGAGCTCAGACTGTACGTCGGAGGCGAACTCGTCACCTTCAAAGTCCCAGAAAGAACAGACACAAGCACTGGGTGGGTGCACGTCTGTGCCAGCTGGGAGTCCGCCACCGGCATAGCCGAGCTCTGGGTGAACGGGAGCCCCTTACCCAGGAAGGGGCTGAAGAAAGGCTACTCTGTCAGCAACCAGGGTGTGCTTGTCCTGGGGCAGGAGCAGGACACCCTGGGGGGTGGGTTCGACATGAATCAGTCGTTTGTTGGGGAAATCACAGATGTGTACATGTGGGACACTCTGCTCTCCCCGGATGAAGTTAGCCTTGCCATGAGCAATGGGGTCCTGCCTCATCTCGTCCTTGACTGGAGAACCCTGAGCTACGAGACCAAGGATTATGTTGTCATTAAACCCAGCCTGCTCCCAGTGTACTGAAGGCCCAGCGCTGCTTGGCTAGTGGGGCCAGAAAATGGGTGGGGGCGCAAAGCAAGGAATTGCCTGTATCACTGTGGTAATGTAATCGACCTGTTCGGCCTGCGATGGGAAAGAGGCAGATGCACTCCGGAGATCTGCACATGGGCCTGGGACCAGGGAGCTCCTCTCGTCCATCTCCAGCTCTGACCCCAACTCCCACTGGGACCTTGGGGAATCACATGGGCCAGATGTACGAGGGTGCTCACCCTGTAACAGGGCCAGCCACCCCCGAGCACCCCCTTGGGGCCAGGGGTGGCTATGCAGTGCCCTGTCTCAGTTTCCCCTCTTGGATTCTAAATAGCTCCCCAAAAGCCTTTCATGAGTCCAATTACAAACAGCCCTTTTTGGGGTCTTGTTTATGGCCTTAAAATGCCAAAGGATTCAAAGAGCCCCCCCCCCCAGCTTAGCCTATGAGCAGACCTCTCTACCTGCCTTGTCTAGCGCCCCATGGCTCCAAGGGATCTGCAGGCAAAGCCCTTTGCCGGCCCCCCAGCCTCCCCATGTCTCTCAGGGTCCCTGCAGCACACCCTCTGCAGCATCTTTGCACCATTTCCGACTGCGATCAGCCCTCCTTCCTGAGGGGGCTGTTCACTGCTCAGCTCTGCCTGGCTCCCTGCCACTGCCCATGCGCCCCCCCCCCCCGTCTCTAACCCCCTCTAACCAGGTTAGTCACATGGCTCCTCTCCCCTGGAAATGGCCGTGTCACAGGCTGTGGCCATCTCCCTTGAGGGGCAGCCACCCTGAGGCACACACCTGTGTTGAGCTTTTGAGCACTCACCCTTCCCTCCGGTGAGGTGCTGATGGCAGCACTTGCCTCCCGAGGAGTTGGGAGGCAGGACCTGGGAAGAACTGCTTTGTGAACGGTGCCTAAGGGGTCAAGCACCTGAGCCCCACTCAGTTTGTGCCCAGATTGTGCCCAGCCAGAGTCTGTGATGTGCTTGGAGCACGGCAGTGCTGGGAGTGCCAGGGGCCTTCATGGTCACCATAAGCAGAGCCTGCCAGAGCAGACCAGCTCCGTGTATCCAGCCTGATACATTCCTGGGTTGGCTCAGTCGCTGGAGATGTTTCCCAGCCTGTGTACGTCAGTGTCTCCATTGCTGCTGGGTGGGCCGGGGGGCATTCCAGGTACTAGGCCCAAGGAGCCCCACGGTTACCCTGCTGCCTCTCCACTGGGCTGCCTAGGGCTGAGTTTGGAATGACTGTGGTCATCTGTGTTCTAAGAGACTGTGCCATTGTCCCAGGGGCTTGGTGCCCTGCCAGCCCCAGTAAATGACCCTTTCGGCTGAGCTGTGCGCGTGGTTATTGCTGATCTGCAGGGCCCAGCGACACGGGTGCTGTGGTCAGACCTCTTCTAACACCTGTTAGTGCCCAGACTGGGAGAGAACAGGTGGGCAGGGGCTCGTGGCGCCAGGCCTTGTGCAGGTGGCTAAAGGGGGATCTGAACAGTTATCCACGCTGTTTCTTTGGTTGCCAGGTGCCCGCTTTACAACCAGAAAGTCCGGTCGAAAGGGGACCTGACAATGTCCGGTCAGATGTACTGAGCAGACATCAAAAGGGCAGTTACCGCAGGGTGGGGGGAGGCACCGGGTCATTAAACCATGCCAGCCCCTACTCAACCAGGCCCGCCTCCTACCTGCAGGTAGGCTCCTTGTCAGACTGCAGCAGGTCCTGCAGCCCCAGAGCAGAGGGAGCCCAGCTGGTGGGGGGAGGGAGGTGGAGATGATCCAGTGAGGGGAATAGGGGGAGAGAGGAGCGATTGACTGGGGTGGGGCCGTGGGGGGAAGAGGTGGACAAGGAGACTGGGCCTCATGATAAGAGGTGGAGCAGGGGCGGCGCCTTGGGGGAAGAGATGGGGTAGGGGGCAGGGACTTGGGGGTCTGGTTACCAGCAATCCAAAAGATGGCAACCCTCCCTGTTTCTGAGAGCTACAATGCATCGGTGTGCAGGAGAGACTGATTCCCCAAAACACCCTGTCTGTGTCTACTGCTCTTCACACAACACAAAGAAAATGGAGAAACCACATGGGTACTCTTGGGTCGGCCTCACGTTGCACACGTGCGCGCACACACACACTAAGCTCAAGGCCTCCTATCCCCTCCAGGGGAAGGCAGACATAAGTCGCTCCCCTTTCTCAGAGGTGCTAGCTGAGTGACTGCACAGAACACATCAGGGACCAGACCCCGGTTCTAACCCTGAAGACTCCCGTCTCATCCCTGTGGTTACACTGCCTTAGGCCAGAGCTAGCTGAAAAATGGAATTCCTGTCCTGATAGGAATGGTGACACCTTGAAAGGTAATTTTGTCCCAGATCAGGAGGAAAATTCAAAATCTCAGAAAATTTTGCAGAACAAAATATTTTGATTTGGACCCATCAGAATGACCTTATCAGAATGTTTTATAGTGACAGTGTCAAACTACTATAATGTAAGCAGGGTCTGAATGAGCTCTCCCCCGACATCTAGTGATGAGCTGTGGAAGAGGACTTCAGGAGCTGATCTCATTTGCACGGGCACACCCACCCTGCCTAGGTGCTCAGCATGATGGGATTGCTTTCCCAAATGATCACTTTTGGCTGGTGTTGGATCCCCAGTCTCCTTGTTACTGGGGGCAGGGGCACTAAAGGGTTGTTATCGTTGTTGTGTGCATCAAGGGCAGCAGAACTGTGCTTGGCATGGCGTGATTGAGGGTCTCACCCTCAACTAGTGGCACTTACTGGGCAGGGGACATGGGTTCCAAAGATCAGTAGTGGTGGTGACTATGAGTAAGTTTATTTGGTGGGGTGACTGTAGGGTGCTAGAGTTGCTCTGATCCATCCATCCATCCATCCATCCGTCCGTCCGTCCGTCCTTCCACCCACCCACCCACCACTGTGTAATAAAAGAGCTAATTTAGACTCAATTGAAAGTTTTGTTACATACTGGGGAGTTGAAATCAGTGATACCTAGGTCTGAGTGTTAGATCTGCTTTGGGACAGTGTTTCTGGTGTAAGAGACTGTCCAGTATGTACCAGCAGTGAGGCTCCCATACTAACAATTAGAATCACTGAGAGCTGTGTTAAGTGGTGGGACTTGAAGGCATCCTGGCAGGTTGACAATCAGCTGGCATGATGATCAGTGGAGAGGTGTGTCAATCAGCTGGCGAGGCAGCTGCTGGAGAGGACTGGAGTGCAGCACCACAGAGCAGTGTGGTGATCGGCCAGCAGGGTGGCTGGCGGAGAGATGTGGAGCACCAATTGGCCAGCAGGGCGGCTGCCGAAGAGGAGCAGAGTGCTGATCGGCAGGCAGGGCGGCCGGCAAAGAGGAGCTGCGAGCAAGTGCCTGGGCAGCAGAGTGAGTAAGGTGCCAGGGTGGGCGGTGAACTCCGCAGATGCATCTCTGAACTCTGGGTCTGCACTGACCAAGGACAGCAACTGTGAGTGGGGTGCAGAGGAGGGATGGGCATGTTAAAGGGACTTTTGGTTGCTGGACTTAAGAACCTGAGGGGAAAAGGACACTGCCCAACTTACTTGGAGGGGTGGGTGTTATGTTCATGGTTTATGTTTATGAACCCCAGTTGAGGTGTTTTCCCAAATCAATGCTGAGTTACTTCCCTCCTTTTATTAAAAGTTTCTTTGCTACTCTCAGACTCTGCTTGCGAGAGGGGAAGTATTGCCTCTTAGAGGTGCCCAGAGGGTGGTGTGTAATAGTCCCAGATCACTGGGTGGGGGCTCGAGCCAGTTTTGTGTTGAATTGTTGAAAAGGAACCCCTAGATACTGAACCTAGCCCTTTTTGCTGCCAATGCTGACTGTCAGAAGGGTTACAGTAATATAATATCAAAATAATGAATAATCTATTAATAATACTGTGACGGGTTGGGTCACAGAACCTCCCTTGGGAACTGCCAACTGATGTGCCAAGACTACTTCTGCCCCTGCTTTCCCTGCCAGCCTAGGACCCCAGCACCCTGTCTTGTTGAGCCAGACACACCAGCACAGACCCAGGGTCTGAACCACGCGCCCCACTGCTGCAGATTTAGCTGAAAGCAACTTAAGAAGTGTTCCTGTCTTTAACACTCAGATGCCCAACTCCCAATGGGGTCCAAACCCCAAATAAATCCGTTTTACCCTGTATAAAGCTTATGCAGGGTAAACTCATAAATTGTTCGCCCTCTATAACACTGATAGAGAGATATGCACAGCTGTTTGCCCCCCCCCCGCCCGGTATTAATACATACTCTGGGTTAATTAATAAGTAAAAAGTGATTTTATTAAATACAGAAAGTAGGATTTAAGTGGTTCCAAGTAGTAATAGACAGAACAAAGTGAATTACTAAGTAAAATAAAATAGAACACACAAGTCTATGTCTAAGAAAACTGAATACAGATAAAACCTCACCAGTTCCAGTAAGCTTCCTTTTACAGACTAGTCTCCTTCTAGTCTGGGTCCAGCAATCACCCCTGTAGTTACTGTCCTTTGTTCCAGTTTCTTTCAGGTATCCTTGGGGGTGGAGAGGCTCTCTCTTTAGCCAGCTGAAGACCAAATGGAGGGGTCTCCCAAGGGTTTAAGTAGACTTTCTTTTCTGGGTGGAGACCCCATCCTCTCCCCTATGCAAAGTCCAGCTCCAAGATGGAGTTTTGGAGTCACATGGGCAAGTCACTGCTTACCTGTTGCCTTGAACGTCCTCATGTAGACTTCTTATGTGGATTGGAGCCTCCCAAGATCCATTGTCTCTTAAGTGCTTCTTGATTGGGCACTTAATTTGCACATTCCTTTCTCAAGAAGCTGACCAAATGCTTTACAAAGACTACTTAAAAATCAAGCCAGTGCCCAGCCAATATTCATAACTTCAAATACAAAAATGATACATGCATACAAATAGGATTAATAGATTCAGTAGATCATAACCTTTACAGAGAGATGTTACATGACATATGTAGCATAAAACATATTCCAGTTATATCATATACACATTCATAAGCATATTTCCATAAAGCCTTGTGGGGTACACCATCACAAATACAATACAATATAAAAGTAAATTGAAATGAAAAAGTCAAACTGAGCTAAACTATTTCATGTTGATTTTTAATCTTTTTAGAAATGTTTCCCTCAGATGTTTTGTTAAAATTGACATGTTCCCGCCAAACTCGACAATTTCGACTAAACAGCCCTTCCTGATGGAAAACTGATCAACGAGTTCTCCATTTGGCATGACTATGCCAGATCTCTGTTTGGCTGTCCTGCCTGTAGCACCTGCTCTACCCACTTCCAGAGCGGGGAAGTGACCCCAGGGGTTACCATGTGCTTCTGCTGTCTAGCCAGAGGTGAAAGTGGGCCGGTATGGGCCAGTACGGTATACTGGTAAGAAGTGGCTGCTGGTACCGGCCCGTACATAGCCCACGTTAAAGTGCTGCCATGGCAGTGCTTTAACATCGCTGCCCCTTTACTCCCCCCCCGCAGTGCCGCCACTGCTGGGGCTCCCAGCCGCCACTGCTCCCATGGCAGCTGCTGGAGCCACAGGCCCTTTAAATTGCCACCAGAGCCCCAGGCGGCATGGGCCGGGCAACGTGGAAGGGCTGGCTGGGGGAGGCTGACCCAGCCCCGCCCCTTCCGCCCAAGACCCCGCCCCTTCCGGGGGCCCAGAGCCGGGCCCCCATACTGGTAAGTATTTTATTTTACTTTCACCCCTGTGTCTAGCCAAGAATGTGTCACCCACTGCCAAAGCTCATGGCATGTGGATCTGAAAGTCCTGTGTTCAAATCCTGCTGCCGACCCACAGGCTTGTCATTACAGATCCCTGTGGAGGAGTGGGAATGGGGAATCCTGGAATGGAGGGAGGGGAGAATAGAGGAGTCCACACAGATCCCGGTGTGGGGAACCCTGGTAAGGGGGGGAAGAGGGGCACACAGAGACCCTGGCATGGGGGGAAGGTGAGAATGGGGAGGCACACAGAGCCCCTGGCATGGGGAAGGTGAGAATGGGGGCGGGCACACAGAGCCCCTGGCATGGGGGGAAGGGGGATGGAGGGGCTCACAGAGCCCCGGGGATGGAGGGGCTCACAGAGCCCCTGGCATGGGGGGAAGGGGAATGGGGGGCACACAGAGCCCCTGGCATGGGGGGAAGTGGGGGGTGGGATGCAATTAATGCTGGTGGCAGGGGGAGCAATGGGGGGAAAGAGAGGTGACACAGCTTCTGGCAGGGGAAGGAGATTGGGGGACCCTGGTATGGGAGGAGGGGCTGGGGGCCACACAGAGCCCCTGGTATGAGGGAGCTGCACGGCGTCCCTGCGATAGAGGGGGCTGGGAAGGTGGCACGTGGGGAAATGGAGGGATGCCAGAAGCCCTGGGCTGTGCAATGAGCTTGGCCAATACAAGTTAAGGAGTGTGTGGCCCCTAGTATTTCAGGTGGTTCACGGAGGGTCCACAGGCAATTTCTGGCAGAGCCAAGGCTAGAATCCAAATCTGTCCTGGAGCCAGGGCCGGCTCTAGGCACCAGCGCTCCAAGCATGTGCTTGGGGCGGCACTTTCCAAGGGGCGGCACTCCAGCCCCCCCCCCCTTTTTTTTTTTTTTTGCTTGGGGGGCAAAAAGCCAGGAGCCGGACCTGAACCAAGATGTTCCCTGTCACCTGAGGCTTTCAGGCTGAGCTGGAACTGACACTGCAGTTTTGGCTTCAGTCACTAGATGGCGCTCATGGCAGCCTGAGTTCCACAGGCTGGATGCAGTTCAGGCTGCCCGGCCGCTGGAGAGCCCGAGCATCATCCCCCGGAGCTGAGCCCGGGCAGCGGTGGGGAGCGGGGCTCAGCTCCGGGGGATGATGCTCTGGCTCTCCAGCGGCAGGGCAGCCTGAGCTGCAGCCCAGCCTGGGTGTGAGGAGCCGGGGAGGGAGGGAAGTGGGGCCCGGGATGCAGGGAGGGAGGAAGGGTCCTGCTGCTGCTCTGAGTCTCCCCAGGGCGGCGCGGCATTTCCATGCCCGAGTGGGCTGTGCAGGGCGCCACCGGGCTGGGCGGGCGGGGGGGGGGGGCGTGGATCCCGGCTCGCGCACTGACAGGGCGAGTGGCTGGGCAGCCTGAGCTGCCAGGGAGATGCCCCCTCCTGCCCCCGGACCCAGCCCGCCGCGCACCTCCCCCGCCTCAGGCCCGCGCTGCCTGCCCTGGGCAGGGAGAAGCAGAGCCCAGCTCAGAGCGGGGCAGTGGGGGATACTGCCCTGCCGGGGGACCCCCGCGGCTCGGGCACCTGGGGGTCAGTGTCTGTCCTCTCGGCTCTGCCTGCATGGGGCTGGGGAAGCAGCTGTCAGCGCCTGCCCCTCTTAGCCCTTGCACCCCCATCCCACTCGCTGCCCCTCCACTTGTACCTCCTCCCCTCGCTCCTTCGCCACACCCCTTCCCCTTGTATTCTCCCTTCACCCGCACCTTTTCCCTTGTACCCTCTCCAGCCCTCTCCTCCCGCACCTCCCCCCTTCCCCTCTTCTCCCACAACCCTCCTGATACCCCCTCTCCTCCTCCACCCTCCTCCGTGAGTACATCACACCCCGCTTCTCTGCCAGTGTAGAGCCCCCAAGCACCCCCACACCTGCTCCTCTGCCTGAACCGTCTTTACTAGATCCCCACCCCTTTCCGGGTACAAGGTATGAGGGTTAGTCCCTATGCCTTCCATGTGCATTTGGAGCACTAAAGCTGGGGTTGTGGGGGACGGGAAGGGGCAAGATTTATACTAAAGTGAAATAAAAATAGGAGAAACGGTTTGATCCCCACTGCAAGTGTAAACGGCAATTGCTGTGGTGAACGAGGAGGTCACGTTTGGGGGTGGAGCCCAGGGCTGGGGCGGCAGGGGGTGCAGGTGAGGGAGGGCACTGGTGTTGGGGGGAGAGCCCAGGGCTGGGGTCGGGGGCAGCCAAATTTTTTTTTGCTTGGGGCGGCAAAAAACCTAGAGCCGGCCCTGCCTGGAGCAGAGTCACTGCAAATCCCAAACCAAACCTGTTTCCCAGCCCAGGCAGTGCAGAGGGAAGGTGCTGCCTCTCCCACAGCACAACCCACCACTGCCCCACTGCGCCCCCTGGGGGAGCCCCACACCGTCATATTCCTTCTTGGGGTGGTGGTGGGGAACTTTCCCCTCAACTGTGAATTGTAGGAGATCCGCAGAGGCAGTGCTAGCCTCTTTTGTTGTATTAATGCACCAGAGATACAGCAGCGAGGCAGCGTGCTGTGCCCAGGGCTCCTCTGAGCTGCCCACGAGCAGAGCGGGAAGTGAATTTGCTTAGCTACATTAACATGGTCAGAGTCTCTGGAGGGCTCCTGGTCTTCCCAATTCTACAATTGCCTTCACCTTCCACGGATCCAGCTGAGCTGCTCTGTCTCTAAGCACATTTCCCCAGAGCTTGTTGCATGCAGCCAGGCCTGGCATTCATGCCTGTACAGTCTGAGGTTTATAAGCGTGCGCACGGGGTGTACCAGGTGTGCCCGTGCACACCCTAATGCAGGGCAGTCAGAGCTGTGGGGGGCGGGGCTGCGTGCTCCCGCGGGGCTGTGTGTTTGGCTCTGCGCTGAGCCAGACGCTGCTAGGAGCCTGAGGGGGGTTGGACAAGAGGCGGGGGCAGTCGGGGGACAGGGAGCAGGGTGGGTTGGGCCGGGGGGTGGGATGCTCTCACCTCGAGGGCAGCTCCCCCCTCCCCAGCGTCCCTGCGTGCAGGGAGAGTCTCGGCAGAGGCAACGCTGCCCGCTGCCTCCCTCCCAGCGCTGACCCGGTTCCCAGCCCATTGGCCAGGAACCCCGGCCAATGGGAGCTGTGGGGGGGCGGTGCTAGAGCTCCCTGACCATGCCTCCCCAGCAGGGAGCGGGAGGGAGATGCTCCAGCTCCTCTTGCTCAGCCTGCCCCGCCTCCCGGGGCTGAGCCGCCTGGGACCAGTGCAGGGGCCGGGTCGTTCTCGGCCAGCATGTGGGGGAGGGCTCGTCTGGGCTCCAGGCAAGGGGGTTATGAGAGGGCAGGCCCCCTCCCACTCTGATTCCCCCACCAACCCCAGCTGTGACGCTGGCTCAGCCCAGGCAAGGCAAATAGCCCCCGCCCAGCAGGCCGGTGAGTGTGGCTGGGGGGCAGGCAGGCGGGGGCGCTGGGTCTCTGGGGATGGTGCTGGGCAGTGGGGGTCTGTGTGGGCTACTCCTGGGCCCCAGGGGGAATGAAAACAGCCCAGGTCCCCCTCCTGCAGCGTTCTTTGCTTCCCTGCAGAAAATGAAGGAGAAACAGGGGTGTGTGATTGGGAATGTTCATGGCCTAGTTTGGGGGCATTACCCCCCAAATAGAGGTGAGGGGTGGGGGGCCACATGGGATGCAAGGTCACGCCACTGCCCCCTCCCCCCCATTTCTGTGAACACAGAGTTGCTGCAGCCCCGCTGAAAAAAGAAGGTGCTGCTCAGCTTCCTGGACTTTGCAGCTGGCCACCACCTTCTGGGTCCTAGGGCTGGTTGAGCTCCCTTCTGTGTGCTGGGAGCCATCCTTCATCTTGTACAACAGTGAGTTGTGGCGCAGGGGAAAGAGGCAGTTTGGGAAGGAAGGGGGTGGGATGCGGAGGAGATGGTGCGGTGGGGAAGGGACATGGGATGGGGAAGAGGATAGGGGAAGCGGGGGCAGGGGGAAAGAGGCAGTTTGGGAAGGAAGGGGGTGGGATGCGGAGGAGATGGTGCGGTGGGGAAGGGACATGGGATGGGGAAGAGGATAGGGGAAGCGGGGGCAGGGGGAAAGAGGCAGTTTGGGAAGGAAGGGGGTGGGATGCGGAGGAGATGGAGCGGTGGGGAAGGGACATGGGATGGGGAAGCGGGGGCAGGGGGAAAGAGGCAGTTTGGGAAGGAAGGGGGTGGGATGCGGAGGAGATGGAGCGGTGGGGAAGGGACATGGGATGGGGAAGAGGATAGGGGAAGCGGGGGCAGGGGGAAAGAGGCAGTTTGGGAAGGAAGGGGGTGGGATGCGGAGGAGATGGAGCGGTGGGGAAGGGGCATGGGATGGGGAAGAGGATAGGGGAAGCGGGGGCAGGGGGAAAGAGGCAGTTTGGGAAGGAAGGGGATGGGATGCGGAAGAGATGGAACGGTGGGGAAGGGTATGGGATGGGGAAGAGAAGGGGATAGGGGAAGTGGGGGCCCAGCGTGCAGATCCCCTTGGCAGCAGCTGGGGCTCCCCTGTTAAGCAGGCCCCTCAAACCCTCACTCTGACAAGCCCCACCTCCCCTGCATCTATACCACCCTGATGAGCCCCCCCAGACACCCTGCCCACTGAGCCCCAACCACCTACACCCTGAACCCCACCTCCCCTGCACCCAGACCCCCCCCCCCCCCGCTGAGTTCCAACCACTTTCACTTGGTCCCCCCTGCAGACTCCCATTACCCCTGCACTTGGAATCTCCCTGTACATCCAGATCCCCCACTGAGCTGCCTGCACCCAGACTGCCCCACATAGAACCCTCTTACCCCCGCCCAGCCAATCACCGCCTCCCCAGCGCTACACATGACCTTTGTTGACTTACATCAGTCATAGCGCTCTTCCATCACTGCACTCCAGCTTGGTTGGCGCTCTCTGCGCCCGCCCTGTAAGTGCCATCACGCCATTGGTCAAGGGGATGTCCAGGGGGTGGGATTTGGTGGGGACTCTGTTCTGAGCTGCGGAGTGGTAAGGGGGCTGGGCCGGGCGGGTTGGATATGGGCCAGAGGGTCGCAGGGGCAGTCAGGGGACGGGGAGTGGTTGGATAAGCATGGGAGTCCTGGGGGTCTGTCTGGGGGCAGGGGTGTGGTTAAGGGTCAGAGCAGTCAGGGGACAGGTAGGGGGTAGGGTCCTAGGAAGGCAGTTACAGTGGGGGGGGGGGTCTCAGGAGGGGGCAGTCAGGGGACAAGGAGCAGGGGGCGTTGGGGGTTCTGAGGGGGGCAGTCGGGGGCGGGAAGTAGGAGGGAGTGGATGGGGGCGGGACTAGGGCAGGGTGGGGGCAGGGCTAGGGTGGGGCTCCCTGGGTGCACACCCTAATGAAATGTGCTGCACATGCCTATGCTGGGGTTCTTCTTTCTGGCTCACTGCTGATTCTCTGTTCTAAATGGAGTGGTGCGGGGTCACTGTGACAGGGCGCACCCAGCCTTGTGGGCCTTGCTGGAGGCCCTGTGGCTCTACTACTCCCTCCCCCCGCCCCCCGAGTGAGCAGCAGAAGGGGGTCCTCCAGACCTGCCTAGACAGACCTCCTGGAAGCAGCCAATCAGAGCCCAGCAGGCTCAGATAAAAGGAACTGCAGGGCCTTAGCAGCTCAGTCGGTGGGCTGGGCTGACTCTGACCCAGGTCTGGTCCCTGGCTCGGCAGGGTGGAGTCAGAGGGGACAAGGCATGGCTGGGTGGGTCAGTCAGTTCCTGGCTGGGACCAAAGAGGCTGCGTGGGGAGAAGCTAGGCTGGGTGGGTAGGCCTGTCTGTCCCCGCCTGGGGCCATAGGGGGAAGGGTGGAGCTGGGGTGGGTGGGTAGGTGTGGTAGGGGGCTCCGCTGCCACCACAGGAGCTCAACTGGATGCATTTCCTGGTCCTGGGAGCAAGAGGGCCTGAGAACTGTAACCCTGAGGTCACGGTGGGTGGTGAAGGGCCAGGTGGGAAGACGCCCAGGGAAGCAGCAGGAGCTGATTGAAGGAAGAGTCCATGTCTGCTCTTTATAGTGTCCTTGGGGTTGGACCTGGAGCCATGAGTGGCCCGCATCTCTCTCCCCCCCCCCCAGCCACTGGCAAAGTGGCCTGAGCCCCGAGAAGAAGGCAACACTACTTTAGAAGCCCAAGCAGAGGGCTAGATTTAAAGGGCCCAGGGACTGGGCTGAAGATCTTGGTGGAGGCAGACAGTTTGGTGAACTCTTTGCCACCCCAGACAGGGTCCATAACAACTGTGTGACTTGGCTGGAGGGCTGAGCCACTGAAGATCTGCCTATCAAGGTCAGCAGCCCAACAGGGGGCGCCAGTAGTGGGGGAAAAGATTGCAGCACCACTCCCAGCCTCTAGGAGGCACTCAGGAGGAGAGTGCCCCATCACAGTCATTTGGACTCATAACCACATTGCTGTGTAAACATACAATTGGAACAAGGAGAGAGCAGAATCCAAAAGGTTTTGTCAATGGACTTTGTTTGGACTGGAATAGCCATAGTTTGAGATTCCCGAGGCCAGGATAAGCTTAGTGATTGCCAGGGAAGTGCATTAGCAGATCTGTATCAAGAGGGACCAGAAACCATCTCTGATTGGACCCTGGGATGGGCTGGTGATGGCTGTCCCTTTTGGACATTTCTTTGGGGAGCCCTTTGCCAAAGGCTACAAACACCAGAACTCATTTATGGCTTGTGCAAGCCATTTGCCTCTAGATTTTGGGGAGCTTTTCTCCTACACCCAGTCCATAGGTGGAAAACCTAGGAACCAGAAAGAGCATAGCAAGGGTCCAGAGAGGACCTCAGACCATCGGCTCAGAACTGCTGGGGCCTCAGCAACTTCTAGGATGCCAGTTTGAGAATACTGCTTCTCCCTTCCCTGATGTCTCATTTCAGCCCATCTGACAGTCTCTGTTTGCTTCTGTCTATCTTCTTCTGTCTGTCCAATCAGTGCCAAGCTGAGTCAGCTTTGCAACTGGTCCAGTCTATTAGTTCACAACTGTAGCTGGACTGGTGTGAACAGCTTTCTCCTGGCAGGAGGGGACCAGGCCATACCAGTCAGAAGTTGTCTCAAAGATGTAGCCAATGATTTTAGTTTATTGTAATTTTATTGTGTGATATTATAATTAACTAACATGTTATGTCATATATAATCATATGTTAAATAGGGTTAAAGTGTAGGATTATAGAAGTATAAGATTGATCAATATTTAGAGGGAACCATTTATTAGATATCTAAGTAAGAAAGGCTAAAGTGCAAGACCTGTAGGCTGAAGCTTGCAGAACTTTAGCTTAGGTATTTTAGGCCTTGGAGCTAAGAAATGCTGACATAAGTAAGTAACTGAATCATAGAATATCAGGGTTGGAAGGGACCTCAGGAGGTCATCTAGTCCAATCCCCGGCTCAAAGCAGGACCGATTCCCAACTAAAACATCCCAGCCAGGGCTTTGTCAAGCCGGGCCTTAAAAACCTCTAAGGAAGGAGATTCCACCACCTCCCTAGGTAACTCATTCCAGTGCTTCACCACCCTCCTAGTGAACAAGTTTTTCCTAATATCCAACCTAAACCTCCCCCACTGCAACTTGAGACCATTACTCCTTGTTCTGTCATCTGCTACCACTGAGAACAGTCTAGATCCATCCTCTTTGGAACCCCCTTTCAGGTAGTTGAAAGCAGCTATCAAATCCCCACTCATTCTTCTCTTCTGCAGACTAAACAATCCCAGTTCCCTCAGCCTCTCCTCATAAGTCATGTTCTCCAGCCCCCTAATCATCTTTGTTGCCCTCCGCTGGAGTCTTTCCAATTTTTCCACATCCTTCTTGTAGTGTGGGGCCCAAAACTGGACACAGTACTCCAGATGAGGCCTCACCAATGTCAAATAGAGGGGAATGATCACTGTGGGGAAATAGGGGGGGGGGGGGCTTCTTTTTGATAGCCAGAGCTGTGAATCTGAAGGCCCCAAAATAAACCCTCCAACAAAGATCTGTTATGCTAACTACCCTTACACAAAGCAGGGCCCAGGGCAGGGCCTGAACTAGACTAAAAAACACAGTTTTCTGCCAAACTCGGTCAAGTGTCATGTCCAGAGGAGGGGGGAGGGGCAAGGAGGGAAAGAATAAAAAGTCCCAGCAGCAGCACTAATGAAATATGTTCATGACTAATGAAATATAATAACCACTTGTGTGAAGCAATAGGTAACTTTAGCTAAATGCAATTTCTTAACTCATGCAGCTTCTCCTATGGGTGATCTGTGACCCACTCCGTGATTCCAGCTATCTGCAAAAATAGCCAATCATAGATCTTCTTTAAGCGTCCCATGGTAACAAAACCCCGGGAAAATGTGTCTTGAGAAATGTACCCAAACTGGTGCCAAGTACCACCCCTGGGGAAAACCACCAAGCGCCCCTCTACCCAAATAAACACCCACTTCTCCAAAAATTAATAAGGAAAGTACCGGGGGGGCGGGGACTGACCCCGACCCTACTTTCTTAACTTGCGGTTTGGGGGAGGGACTAACCCCAACCCTAATTTCTTAACTCATGACTATTGTTTGTACTTTGCTTGCGGTTTGACGAAATAAAGTAGCCTGCGAGCTGCTGCTTGGGGTGTCAGTCTTCGGACTGCACCCCAGTGCACTGGTATGTATGTCAATAAACTGGCCTCAGGCTTGAGTCTTTGAACTAAAATGACTGCGTGGGGGTCTTTGACCACAACATCACGTCCCTCGATCTGCTGGCAATGCCCCTACTTACACAGCCCAAAATGCCGTTAGCCTTCTTGGCAACAAGGGCACACTGTTGACTCATATCCTGCTTCTCGTCCAGTGTAATCCCAGGTCCTTTTCTGCAGAACTGCTTCCTAGCCATTCGGTCCCTAGTCTGTAAGAGTGCATGGGATTCTTCCGTCCTAAGTGCAGGACTCTGCACTTGTCCTTGTTGAACCTCATCAGGTTTCTTTTGGCCCAATCCTCTAATTTGTCTAGGTCCCTCTGTATCCTATCCCTACCCTCCAGCGTATCTACCACTCCTCCCAGTTTAGTGTCATCTGCAAACTTGCTGAGAGTGCAGTCCATGCCATCCTCCAGATCATTAATGAAGATATTGAACAAGACTGGCCCCAGGACTGACCCTTGGGGCACTCCACTTGAAACCAGCTGCCAACCAGACATGGAGCCATTGATTACTACCCGTTGAGCCCGACGATCGAGCCAGCTGTCTATCCATCTTATAGTCCATTCATCCAGCCCATACTTCTTTAACTTGCCGGCAAGAATACTATTGGAGACTGTATCAAAAGCTTTGCTAAAGTCAAGGAATAACACATCCAGTGCTTTCCCCTCATCCACAGACCCAGTTATCTCCTCATAGAAGGCAATTAGGTTAGTCAGGCATGACTTGCCCTTGGTGAATCCATGCTGATTGTTCCTGATCACTTTCCTCTCCTCTAAGTGCTTCAGAATTGATTCCTTGAGGACCTGCTCCATGATTTTTCCAGGGACTGAGGTGAGGCTGACGGGCCTTTAGTTCCCCGGATCCTCCTTCTTCCCTTTTTTAAAGATGTGCACTACATTAGCCTTTTCCCAGCCATCCGGGACTTCCCCCGATCGCCATGAGTTTTCAAAGATAATGGCCAATGGCTCTGCAATCACATCCGCCAACTCCTTTAGCACCCTCGGATGCAGCGCATCTGGCCCCATGGATTTGTGCTCGTCCAGTTTTTATAAATAGTCCCGAACCACTTCTTTCTCCACAGAGGGCTGGTCAGCTCCTCCCCATACTGTGCTGCCCAGTGCAGCAGTCTGGGAGCTGACTATGTTTGTGAAGATAGAGGCAAAAAAAGCACTGAATACATTAGCTTTTCCCACATCCTCTGTCACTAGGTTGCCTCCCTCATTCAATGAGGGGCCCACACTTTCCTTGACTTTCTTCTTGTTGCTAACATACCTGAAGAAACCCTTCTTGTTACTCTTAACATCCCCTGCTAGCTGCAACTCCAAGTGTGATTTGGCCTTCCTGATTTCACTCCTGCATGCCTGAGCAATATTTTTATACTTCTCCCTGGTCATTTGTCCAATGTTCCACTTCTTGTAAGCTTTTTTTTTGCGTTTAAGATCAGCAAGGATTTCACTGTTAAGCCAAGCTGGTCGCCTGCCATATTTACTAATCTTTCTATACATTGGGATGGTTTGTTCCTGCAACCTCAATAAGGATTCTTTAAAATACAGCCAGCTCTCCTGGACTCCTTTCCCTCTCATGTCATTCTCCCAGGGGATCCTGCCCATCAGTTCCCTGAGGGAGTCAAAGTCTGCTTTTCTGAAGTCCAGGGTCTGTATTCTGCTGCTCTCCTTTCTTCCTTGTGTCAGGATCCTGAACTCAACGATCTCATCGTCACTGCCTCCCAGGTTCCCATCCACTTGCTTCCCCTACTAATTCTTCCCGGTTTGTGAGCAGCAGGTCTAGAAGAGCTCTGCCCCTAGTTGGTTCCTCCAGCACTTGCACCAGGAAATTGTCCCCAACACGTTCCAAAAACTTCCTGGATTGTCTGTGCACTGTTGTATTGCTCTCCCAGCAGATATCAGAGTGATTAAAGTCTCCCATGAGAACCAGGGCCTGCGATCTAGTAATGTCTGCTAGATGCCAGAAGAAAGCCACTGCATCTCATCCCCCTGGTCTGGTGGTCCATAGCAGACTCCCACCACAACATCACCCTTGTTGCTCACACTTCTAAACTTAATCCAGAGACTCTCAGGTTTTTCTGCAGTTTCATACCAGAGCTCTGAGCAGTCATACTCCTCTCTTACATACAATGCAACTCCCCCACCTTTTCTGCCCTGCCTGTCCTTCCTGAACAGTTTATATCCATCCATGACAGTACTCCAGTCATGTGAGTTATCCCACCAAGTCTCTGTTATTCCAATCACATCATAGTTCCTTGACTGTGCCGGGACTTCCAGTTCTCCCTGCTTGTTTCCCAGGCTTCTTGCATTTGTTTATAGGCACTTAAGATAACTCACTGATTGTCCTGCTTTCTCAGTCTGAGACAGGAGTCCTCCCCTCTTGCGCTCTCCTGCTCATGCTTCCTCCCAGTATCCCATTTCCTCACTTACCTCAGGGCTTTGGTCTCTGAAGAATAACCCAATGCCCTAAGTTTATGGGAAAAGAGGTAACAAGTGGTAATATCGCAAAAAATTAGATGGAAGATTAATTTTAAATCATAAAAATGCTGTAGAGGCACATCTGTCTCCAACATGTGTCTGAACCACACAATACAGGTTGTGTGTCAATGCTATTGAGAATACAGAGAACCTACACGACCTGTGAAAGTTGAGGTCCCATATATTTCTGGGGGACAGAGACCACTAAGGTAAAAGAGGGTTGACACTTTTATGGACATATGCAGAATGTAGGTATAGACAGAATCACATTACAAAAAGGGGGTGCCTGGAAAAATGGAGCTTCCTATGGGAGAACTCCAGCAGGAACCATCCCTCAACTGATGACACTGGTCTACAATTTTTGAGAAGTCGTCTGCTTCAGAGATAAAATGTGCTATTTATTATGTATTTGATGTGCTGAATTCAAATATGACAATTAAAACAACTGATTGGCTATTGTTTCTAAGATATTTAAGTTTTTACATTTTATGTCTATGTATATTGTGTAGATAGTAGAGTTTTAATCATAAATTGTAAACCTAGGTCTTTTCATGTGTTTATGGTTGCTTTACATGATAATATGTCACCTGTCCTGTTTATGTAACACTTTAAAAATCAGCAAAAGGGTTATATAAATAAAATTTATTATGAAACAAAAGGCAAAAAACTATTATGTACATAGTTTAGTCCTATTCAGTGTCTACTCGGCGCTTCTTGGCTTGTCTCTTGTATTCATTAAAAGGAGCATCTCTTGTCACTGTCCAGCAATAGTCTGCAAGCATTGATGGGCTCCATTTGCCCTGATAGCGTTTCTCCATTGTTGCAATGTCTTGGTGAAATCGCTCGCCGTGCTCGTCGCTCACTGCTCCGCAGTTCGGTGGAAAAAAATCTAGATGAGAGTGCAAAAAATGTATCTTTAGTGATATGTTGCAACCAAGGCTTTTGTATTCCTTGAGGAGGTTTTCCACCAACAACCTGTAGTTGTCTGCCTTGTTGTTTCCGAGAAAATTTATTGCCACTAACTGGAAGGCTTTCCATGCCGTCTTTTCCTTGCCACGCAGTGCATGGTCAAATGCATCATCTCGAAGAAGTTCACGAATCTGAGGACCAATAAAGACACCTTCCTTTATCTTAGCTTCACTTAACCTTGGAAATTTTCCACAGAGGTACTTGAAAGCTGCTTGTGTTTTGTCAATGGCCTTGACAAAGTTCTTCATCAGACCCAGCTTGATGTGTAAGGGTGGTAACAAAATTTTCCTTGATTCAACAAGTGGTGGATGCTGAACACTTTTTTCCTCCTAGGCTCCAATGACGGTCGGAGTGGCCAATCTTTCTTGATGTAGTGGGAATCTCTTGCATGACTATCCCATTCGCAGAGAAAACAGGAGTACTTTGTGTATCCAGTCTGCAGACCAAGCAAGAGAGCAACAACCTTCAAATCGCCACAAAGCTGCCACTGATGTTGGTCATAGTTTATGCACCTCAAAAGTTGTTTCATGTTGTCATAGGTTTCCTTCATATGGACTGCATGACCAACTGGAATTGATGGCAAAACATTGCCATTATGCAGTAAAACAGCTTTAAGACTCGTCTTCGATGAATCAATGAACAGTCTCCACTCATCTGGATCGTGAACGATGTTGAGGGCTGCCATCACACCATTGATGTTGTTGTAGGCTACAAGATCACCTTCCATGAAGAAGAATGGGACAAGATCCTTTTGACGGTCACGGAACATGGAAACCCTAACATCACCTGCCAGGAGATTCCACTGCTGTAGTCTGGAGCCCAACAGCTCTGCCTTACTCTTGGGTAGTTCCAAATCCCTGACAAGGTCATTCAGTTCACCTTGTGTTATGAGGTGTGGTTCAGAGGAGGAGGATGGGAGAAAATGTGGGTCCTGTGACATTGATGGTTCAGGACCAGAAGTTTCATCCTCTTCCTCTTCCTCGTCTGACTCAAGTGAGAATGATTCTGGTGCATCAGGAACCGGCAGTCCTTCTCCATGGGGTACTGGGCGTATAGCTGATGGAATGTTTGGATAATGCACAGTTCACTTTTTCTTCTTTGACACACCTTTCCCAACTGGAGGCACCATGCAGAAGTAACAATTGCTGGTATGATCTGTTGGCTCTCTCCAAATCATTGGCACTGCAAAAGGCATAGATTTCCTTTTCCTGTTCAACCACTGGCGAAGATTTGTTGCACAAGTGTTGCAGCATATGTGTGGGGCCCACCTCTTGTCCTGATCTCCAATTTTGCAGCCAAAATAAAGGTGATAGGCTTTCTTAACCATAGTGGTTATACTGCGCTTTTGTGATGCAAAAGTCACTTCACCACAAACATAGCAGAAGTTATCTGCACTGTTCACACAAGTACGAGGCATCTCTGCTCACTTTGGCTAAACAGAAATGTGTCCCTTTGCAAAATCAAACACTGACAAATAAGAGAGCAAGACACTGTATGATTTCTAGAGCTGATATAGGGCAATTTGTTCAGCAGAGTGATGTAAGCTTTGTTATGATTGCATCATCCATGACTTCTAGGAATAACATGATGCAATTCATATCATGTATGACGCAATACCAGCTTCAGATTGCATCATTCATTGTTTTGCCTAAAAAGCAAGTACTGTCCAAACCCAGTCATAGATTTATTCACAGATCCAGTCAAAGATGTATTTTAGTCATTTCTGGTTTAAATTGAGATCCCTTCCCTTTATAACTCACTTATCCTCCGCCATTCCCAAGTCAAGGGTCGTATATACTGACCCAATAGCATATCTTGAAAACTAGAGCCAATCAACAATTTTAAGCATCATTTTCATTCTCAGTGACCCAGAATTAGTAAAGTTTGACTACATTTATTTCAGAAGCATTTTGGCAGTGTGATCAATCCATGAGAGAACCATCAGACTCTAACAGTATCTAGGAGGATGTGAGTATGTCTGTAGTTATAATTGGTGCATGGATATATTTAGGCGTTATATATATGCTGGGGCATTCATATCTTTGTTGGTAATTTTAATAAAGTTGATAAAAGATAGCGGAGCTTGTTCCTGTGATTGTCTGTGTTACTTGCCTATGGTTTCCTGTGTTTCCATGAGCTCTAGATCTAAAACAAGCAGAGATAACTCTGTTGAACTTGAGACTGTAGCTGCCAAAGCCAAACCCTCGATGATGTAATATAACATCACTAAAATTCACTTTAAATAAAAGCAAAGGCTACAAAGCAGTGCATGGAAGATAAGGCGACTGACCTGTCCCTGCATTGTACCCAAGCTGCAACATGGCATCCAGAGCCAACCACGTTTCCCTTCTGTCACGCTCCCTCCCATGAGCCTTTGTCAGGTACCTCCCAAGGCAGCATTAAGCGTAACCACCAATGACAGCACCAGGATTCTGGTGTAACTGGCTGCACAAAGGGAATTTGGTGGCCAAGGGACTTGAATTGACACCAGATTAAGGGATTTTATGTAAATCATTTCTGGCACAGGCTATGATCTATTTCATACAAAGCATGCCATGTAAGATATCATATAAGAACATAAGAACATAAGAAAGGCTGTACTGGGTCAGACCAAAGGTCCATCTAGCCCAGTATCTGTCTACCGACAGTGGCCAATGCCAGGTGCCCCAGAGGGAGTGAACCTAACAGGCAATGATCAAGTGATCTCTCTCCTGCCATCCATCTCCATCCTCTGACGAACAGAGGCTAGGGACACCATTCTTACCCATCCTGGCTAATAGCCATTTATGGACTTAGCCACCATGAATTTATCCAGTCCCCTTTTAAACATTGTTATAGTCCTAGCCTTCACAACCTCCTCAGGTAAGGAGTTCCACAAGTTGACTGTGCGCTGCGTGAAGAAGAACTTCCTTTTATTTGTTTTAAACCTGCTGCCTATTAATTTCATTTGGTGACCCCTAGTTCTTGTATTATGGGAATAAGTAAATAACTTTTCCTTATCCACTTTCTCAACATCACTCATGATTTTATATACCTCTATCATGTCCCCCCTTAGTCTTCTCTTTTCCAAACTGAAGAGTCCTAGCCTCTTTAATCTTTCCTCATATGGGACCCTCTCTAAACCCTTAATCATTTTAGTTGCTCTTTTCTGAACCTTTTCTAGTGCTAGAATATCTTTTTTGAGGTGAGGAGACCACATCTGTACACAGTATTCGAGATGTGGGCGAACCATGGATTTATATAAGGGCAATAATATATTCTCAGTCTTATTCTCTATCCCCTTTTTAATGATTCCTAACATCCTGTTTGCTTTTTTGACCGCCTCTGCACACTGCGTGGACATCTTTAGAGAACTATCCACGATGACGCCAAGATCTTTTTCCTGACTCGTTGTAGCTAAATTAGCCCCCATCATGTTGTATGTATAGTTGGGGTTATTTTTTCCAATGTGCATTACTTTACATTTATCCACATTAAATTTCATTTGCCATTTTGTTGCCCAATCACTTAGTTTTGTGAGATCTTTTTGAAGTTCTTCACAATCTGCTTTGGTCTTAACTATCTTGAGTAGTTTAGTATCATCTGCAAACTTTGCCACCTCACTGTTTACCCCTTTCTCCAGATCATTTATGAATAAATTGAATAGGATAGGTCCTAGGACTGACCCTTGGGGAACACCACTAGTTACCCCTCTCCATTCTGAGAATTTACCATTAATTCCTACCCTTTGTTCCCTGTCCTTTAACCAGTTCTCAATCCATGAAAGGACCTTCCCTTTTATCCCATGACAGCTTAATTTACGTAAGAGCCTTTGGTGAGGGACCTTGTCAAAGGCTTTCTGGAAATCTAAGTACACTATGTCCACCGGATCCCCCTTGTCCACATGTTTGTTGACCCCTTCAAAGAACTCTAATAGATTAGTAAGACACGATTTCCCTTTACAGAAACCATGTTGACTATTGCTCAAGAGTTTATGTTTTTCTATGTGTCTGACAATTTTGTTCTTTACTATTGTTTCAACTAATTTGCCCGGTACCGACGTTAGACTGTAATTGCCGGGATCACCCCTAGAGCCCTTTTTAAATATTGGCGTTACATTAGCTAACTTCCAGTCATTGGGTACCGAAAGGTCATGATCTTCTGAAACCCGTTGTTCTGTTCAAATATGTATATTGTTATTGTGTATGAAGTTATGAGATTTTGCTGTATGATTGTTACTGGAATATGTTGTAAATTTGACGGTCTCTACTGCTAGGTGGTGATCCATTCCCAGGAGGGTGTTAAGTGACCATTAATCAGCAGGGGAGTTGTAAACAAGGGATTCACAATTCTGTAAGGGCTGGTCCACACTAAGCCCCCAGTTCGAACTAAGATACGCAACTTCAGCTACATGAATAACGGAGCTGAAGTCGAAGTATCTTAGTTCGAACTACAAGGTACTTGTAGTTCGAACTACAAGGTACTACAAGGGTCCACATGTGGCAGACAGGCTTCCCCGTCGACTCTGCGTACTCCTCTCGTGGAGCAGGAGTACCGGTGTCGACGGCGAGCACTTCCGGGATCGATTTATCGCATCTAGACAAGACGCGATAAATCGATCCCAGAAGATCGATTGCTTACCGCCAAACCTGGAGGTAAGTATAGACGTACCCTAAGAGAAGCACCACACAATGGGGGATTGCTCAACCCTCTGAGTCAGCAAAGCCCAGCAGGACATGTCTGGGCTAGTGTTTTCCAGGCACATGGACTGACGATATAATATAGGGGACAGTGGCATCATACTTTGCCCTTTCTCCTCCCCCACCTATGTGGGAAGCAACAAGAACACTGAGAAGACAAAGACTTAAACTTACTGGTCCCAGGCTTAAAGGGGAAGCCTGTGTATTTAGGAGTATAACCTACCTGCAACATCCAGTGGGGTGAGAGAACTGCTTGATCCAAACACTGCCTAGTCTAATAAGGTTTAAGATTTAGACTGTGCGCTTTCTTTGGTAACTGTCTTTGACCTTTTGTGCTTACCACTTATAATCACTTAAAATCTTTCTGTAGTTAATAAATCTGTTTTAGGTAAAATATCAAACAATGTGTTTTGGTTGAAATGCTTGGGAAATCTCAGCTCAGGTTACAAAAGCTACTGTGTGTTCGTCCACATCGAGGGAGGGGCAGACTGGGTAATGAATTTACACTGGTCAGGCTTCTGACCACGACAAGTCAGTACAGTTCTGAGGTGCAAGGCTGTGGGCTTGGGAGATTGCTAGTATTTTTCTCTGTGTGATTTGTGAGTGGCTCAGGGAGCATTCATGCAATCTCGCTGGCTGTGGAGCTCCATGTGCTGTTGTACTGAATGATAACAGTGTTTAGAGGGGTTTGCTGCTTGTTTCTAGCAAAGCATTGTGAGAGACAGCCCAGGCTGGAGAGTTAAAGGGGCACAGTGGTACCCCAGTTCCAGGTTGTACCCCAGGGATCCTGTAACACTATGGAATGGGGACTGTTTGTGGGGTTCTTGTGTGTGTATTAGTATTGAACAGGATCCTCTTGTTTGGTTCTCACAAGGAAGAACTGACTACTGTGGTGGCCGTGAACATTAGGAACCCAGAATTCTCAGAGCCCTCTGACACAACGGGTCACAACCTGGATTCCCATTCTTAGACTGCGCCCAGTGGGGCTGTACTGGGATTCTCAATACACCACAGGCTGCAGCGGGGCAAATCAGCTCATTTATTGGGATACAGAATCAGACCAGGCTTTAGACACAGGTAAATGCCCAAATGACACAAACACCAGGGATTGCTTGATTTCACACAGTTCCCATAGGGCTCACAAGAGCAGAGGTTGATGCTAGTTTTGCTCAGATGCCGCTGGAGTGTGTGCATCACTATTCTCTGTCATGCACCAATGGGGTTTGGAGCTGGATGGCCAGGCCCCTGTTCCCAAGGCAAGGCTGCATTTCAACAGGACCCTTATGCCAGCATGGGTTTCAGTACCACGTAACCCTTTATTTGATACTGCAAACTGCCCCAGCCCACAATGGAGGGGGGTAGCTGCGAATCATCATTGGCAGCCTGCATTGCAGCAATTGGGGTGGCACGGTCCCACATGTACACATCAGCAATTTCCCCTACAAATGACTGCTTGGCATCAAATCTACCCCCCGGGGTGTCCTGCTCCTGCCCCAGGACGAGCACACCCTGGTTGCTGACAGAGTAGCCTTTCTTCAGCCCCTTCCTGGGTAAGGGACTCCCGTTCATCCAGAGCTCGGCTATGCCGGTGGCGGACTCCCAGCTGGCACAGATGTGCTCCCAGCCAGTGCTTGTGCCTTTGTTTTCTGGGACTTTGAAGATCACTGATTCCCCCCCAACACTCAGGCTGAGCTCCCCGGGCTTCTCTTTGAAGAGGAGGATCTCGTTGTCTCTGGCCCTGGCAGTGTAGGAGAACAGGCTGTAGGGCCGGGTCAGGTCAGTGAAGTATCTCAGACACACGGTGAAGGTCTGCAGAGGACCACTGTTATTCATGTTCAGGATAACGTGGGCATCAGCAGACTCCTTTGGAAAAACAAACACCTGCCCATAGAGATCTGTGTGGAGAAGTGAGAGGAAAAGGCTGGGTTCTCTATCAGGCTAACACTCTTCTTACTAAGGCAACTCATTCTAACGTTTTCAAGGCGGTTAGCTTTTCCAGCCCTGGGCTGCCCCCGGCTATTCCAGCCCTGGGCCTCCCCCGGCTATTTCAGTTCCACCGTACACAGCTCTGTCAGGTAGGGTTGCCAACTTTCTAACTGCAGAAAAATGAACACCCTTGCCCTGCCCCTGCCTTGCCCCTTCCCTGAGGCCCCATGCCTTCTCTGAGGCCCCACCCCCTCTCACTCCATCCACCCTCCCTCCATCGCTCGCTCTTCCCCACCCTCACTCACTTGCTCAGGGGCAGGGGGTTGGGATGATGGAGGGAGTGAGGACGCCAGCTGGGGTGCAAACTCTGGGGTGGGGCCAGGGATGAGGGTTTTGGGGTGCAGGAGGGGGTGGGCCAAAGCGTTCAGAATGTGAGAGGGGGCTCTGGGCAAAGGCAGGGGGTTGGGGTGTGGGAGGGGGTATGGGATCCAGGGTGGGTCCAGAAATGAGGGGTTCAGGGTGCTGGAGAGGGTGAGGACTCCAGCTGGGGATGCGGGCTCTGGGGTGGAGCCAGGACTGAGGGGTTTGGGGTGCAGGAGGGGGCTCTGGGCTGGCGCTGAGAGCTTCGACGTGTGGGAAAGGGCTCCAGATTGCGGCAGGGGGTTGGGGTACAAGGTGCAGTCTCCCCGCGGTGTTTACCGCAGGCAGCTCCCGGGAAGCGGAGAAATGTTCATCTGGCTCTTAGGCAGAGGCACAGCCATATGGCTCCGTGTGCTGCCCCTGCCCACAGGTGCCACCCCCGCAACTCCCATTGGCCACGGTTTGGGGTGGTGCCTGTGGGAAGGGGAAGAGTCCCCCTGGCCGCCTCTCCGCCTAGGAGCTGGACATGCTGGCCACTTCCTGGAAGCCTTGCAGAGCTGGGCAGGGAACCTGCCTGCCCCGCTGCAGCCAACTGGACTTTTAACGGCTCAGTCAGCAGCGCTGACCAGAGTCACCAGGGTCCCTTTTTGACCAGGTATTCTGGCCAAAAACAGGACAGCTGGCAACCCTACTGTAAGGGTAAATCTTTGGGTGTGGCTCTTGCTATGCCAGTTCTGGGCCCGCACTTAACTCTGCCAATGCAGCTCTGTCTGTCCTGGCCTACAGCACCAGCTAGAGAGTGGGCGGGGGGAGAGGGGGGTACTGTGGAGAACAAGAACTAGACAACCCAAGTGAGAACCCCCCCAAAGCTCCTAGTGCTTCCCGGCACGGGGCCTGCCACATCCCAAATGTTGCTTCTCACATGGGAACGTCCCAAAGCCCTGTCCCTTCCATTCCCGCAACCATTGCCTTGCAGGGGCAGTGTCCTCCCACTCGTCAGTGTGAACAGATGCCCAGGGGCGTGTTGATAAGGAACACACCCATGGAGTGGGGGGGAGGGATCCAAGGGTCATGGTGGAGTCTCCATCGCTGGCAATTTTTAGCTCAAGATTGGATGTTTAGAAGTTCTGCTCCAGGAATTAGTTTGGGGCAGGTCTCTGGCCTGTGCTATACTGGGGTCAGACTAGGTATCTGGTGATCCATGAATCTATGAAAACAGCCTGGCTCAGAGCTACCCAAAGGAGCTTCCTGCACCTCAGTGGCAGAGGGAGGGGTGTGGAAAGGGCTCCGAGAGGCCAGACACCCCAGGGTACACAAGTAGAGTCTGGGGAACATGGTCAAAAGCACCCCAGACATAGGCCGGCCGGCCAACCTCCACACATCAGAAATTTCACATCCTCGAAATCATGTGCTTTTATCTGAAGGGTGACATTGTGTTTTCGGTCTGTCAGCCCCTGCCCCACCCCCCCATGTGCGGGTGACAATCAGTGCTGCCCCCTCTCCCAAATGTATTGAATACGTTGATTTTGGCCCTGGCTGCAAGAGCTCTCACCCCCATGTCTGCCCACCCCCTGCCCAGCAATTAACGCTGTTCCCCAGTCCCCTCTTTTGGTGCAGCCCCACCTGTGCTCCTTCTGGGTCTCTTCACCCCCCTCTCCCAGACCTGCGGGGGGTGGAGGGGGGTGGCTGCAGAGGGGTCCCCTCCCCTCGAAGACTATGGGGGGGGACTCGAGGGGCTCTTCTCACCCCTCTGGCCCTTCCCAGGAGGGTGCCGCAGTGGGCAGGGGCAGTGGTGCCATCCCATCCCCATAGCTCCCAGGAGGGGAGGGGGCAGAGCCGCCCTGAGTTGCTGGAGCCTGCTCCTCCCTCCCCCTCCCCCTCCCCTGACCTTGGGTTGTTATGGGGGGCAGGGGAGAGCTCCGCCTGAAGCAGCTGTCAGGGGCGCCATTTCAGATTTTGGTAGTGGGGGACAACTTTAACCATGATTCCAGAGGCTACTTGGGTACCTGAAAACTCTTGGGTTTTGGGGAGTTTTTTTGCAGATAACTTAGATACAGTGCTCCTGTCAGATACTAATTTCTAATTCCTATATAAAGAAAGAAAATTAAATAAATATTAGATCCACTCAGCTCTAATACTAACATGTTCTGGCATAGACTCATAGACTCATAGACTTTAAGGTCAGAAGGGACCAATATGGTCATCTAGTCTGACCTCCCGCATGATGCAGGCCACAAAAGCTGACCCACCCACTTTCCCTTGAAGTCTTTAAATTAAGTCGCAGAGAATCCTCCAGCCTGCGACCCCTGCCCTATGCTGCGGAGGAAGGCGAAAAACCTCCAGGGCCTCTGCCAATCTACCCTGGAGGAAAATTCCTTCCCGACCCCAAATATGGCGATCAGTAGAACCCCGAGCATACAGGCAAGATTATACAGCCGGACCCTCATTTTACCAGCGCTGGCACGTTAATGCTTAATTGACTAAAATCACGTTATCCCATCAAACCATTCCCTCCATAAACTTATCTAGCCTAATCTTGAAGCCAGAGAGGTCTTTCGCCCCCACCGTTTCCCTCGGAAGGCTGTTCCAAAATTTCACCCCTCTGACGGTTAGAAACCTTCGTCTAATTTCAAGCCTAAACTTCCCCACGGCCAGTTTATATCCATTTGTTCTCGTGTCCACATTAGTACTGAGCTGAAATAATTCCTCTCCCTCCTTGGTATTTATCCCTTTGATATATTTAAAGAGAGCAATCATATCCCCCCTCAGCCTTCTTTTGGTTAGGCTAAACAAACCGAGCTCCTCGAGTCTCCTTTCATAGGAAAGGTTTTCCATTCCTCGGATCATCCTAGTGGCCCTTCTTTGTACCCGTTCCAGTTTGAGTTCATCCTTTTTAAACATAGGAGAACAGAACTGCACACAGTACTCCAAATGAGGTCTCACCAGCGCCTTGTATAACGGAAGCAGCACCTCCTTGTCCCTACTAGAAATACCTCGCCTAACGCATCCCAAGATCGCAATAGCTTTTTTCACAGCCACGTCATCTTGTGTCAGGTCACTTAAGGGACACTGATTAGGTTTAAAATGTTAATGTATATTCATAGTTTATTACTAACTCTTGAATGCAACAACTGAAACAACTGTAGAAAAATCTAGATGACTTTCTACCACTTTTTTGCAGTTCATCAAGCTTGGAATAGATCATTTAACGTATGGAAACATCTTATTAGGGCCAGGCCCCGTGAGTTTATACTGCACCTGCCTGGGGCTCTAGGGGTGTTACCCCACTACAAATAATAGACTAGAAAATAACTTTAAACAGGAGTGAAACTGACACTTGCAAGTCACTTTCATAGTATTGCCAACCCCAAATGTTCAAAAATCAAGAATCAGGCTCACCAAAAATCATGAAATTGGCTTTAAAATAATGAGATTATGTAAAAATAATAGATCTGGTGGGGTTTTTTATTTACATTCTGCTTTTTGAGCTTTTAAGGTGCGCGGGGGTCACATTTTGAAATTTTCTCCACAGCCACAAGAGCTAGAAACAACTAGAAACAGCCCCCTGCCACCTAATTGGCGCCTTTGGCAGCTATGGTTGGTTCTTCTGCCCCAGGAGGTGGGCAAGTGGGGCAGGCAGCCAATCAGAGGGCTCAGATTTGCTAGAGGGCTGTAGCATCTCGCATAATGGGCCAACGGCTCCAGCCCGACCAATCCCGTCACAGTGAGAACACGGTGGGAGCTGGCGGCGCGGCACATGGGAGCCAGACTCAGTGACCCAGACGCTCTCGGGCTTTGGGGCTCCCCAGTCAGAGGCGTTTGGACAGTGCTCCCCCACGTCCCTGCTGCACTCTGCCCTGGTGATGCTCTCTGCCATGCCCAGGGTGGGGCACTGCTTCCTCCCCCTCAGGACAGCCTGTGCACTGCATCTGCAGCTGCATGACCCACCAGGGCTCGGGACAGGGCTGTGGCTACTGCCGGGGCATTTCTGACAGGACCCAGCAACCTCAGTACTGTGAAGGAGGCTGTTCAGTTTCCCCCTGGAGCCCATGCTCAGCTATGTCATTCTGTGCCCAGCCAGGACTTGGCCCCGGCACTGCCGCCTGCCCCTACCTGACCGGGCGACGGCTCCCGAGAGGCCAGCGAGGACGAGGAGCCAAAGCTGCAGCTTCTCCATGTTCTTCACCTGCAGAGCGACCCAGAGGGGCAGGAACGTGGAGAAGGGAGGTGGGAGACCCTGGACTGTTCTGCCCTGAAACCTGCCCCCTAATTTAACCCTGAGTGGAGGTGGGAGTGGAAACTTGTTCAACCAATCCCGTCCCTGGGGCGGAGTCTGGAATTCCCCTTTGGATCCGGATGTCAACCTGTCACCACCCTGCAGTTGTTATTAACCCTTCCTATACTCTGCACCCAGCGCTGCCCCTTTATGGAGACACTCCCCATGCACACAGCGTCTCCTGACTGCATCCTGCTCTGCAACCAGACCCTTCCCATCTAGCGAGTCACCTACTGGAAACTGACACATTACATTGGGATTTTTGCTTCCTCTGCTAAACAATCTGGTTGTTAATATATGGCCTGATCCAAAGCCCATTGAGGCCCATGGGAGACCCTGAGCTGGATCTCAAGGGCTATGGACGGGGCCCATAATGCAGAATGTCTAGTTCTTAGGAATGTTGTAGCTGTGTAGCAGGATATAAGAGAGATGTGGGGGAGGGGGTGAGGCAATATCTTTTACTGGACCAACTTCTGGTGGTGAGAGAGACAAGCTTTGGAGCCACACAGAGCTCTTCTTCAGCTCTGGGGAAGGTACTCCGAGTGTCACAGCTAAATACAAGGTGGAACAGATTGTTTAGCATAAGGAGTTAACGTGTTGAAAAAGACCATTCAAGGTGAAGAGGGCAGTTAATTCCTCTGCAGTTCGAGCACAAAGGGGGGTTAGTGGGTTACAGATTGTTGGAATGAGCCATAAGCAGTGGTGAACTGGAGCCGGTTCACACCGGTTCGCGGGAATCAGTTGTTAAATTTAGAAGCCCTTTTAGAACCGGTTGTCCCAGGCGTTCTAAAAGGGCTTCTAAATTTAACAACCAGTAAAGCTCCGGCAGCTCCCCGCCCCGCCCCCGGCCCCAGCTCACCTCCGCTCCGCCTCCTCCCCTGAACGCTCCACCCCGCTTCTCCTCCCCCCCTGCTTCCCGCGAATCAGCTGTTTGCGTGGGAAGCCTGGGAGGGCTGAGAAGCAAGCGGCGGCTTCGCACTCAGACCCAGGGAGATGGAGCGGAGGTGAGCTGGGGCGGGGGGTGCGAGGAGGACCACGCGCCATGGCAGGTAACCCCATGCTCCCCCCCAGCTACGCTACCCCGCCCCTAGGAGCCAGAGGGACCTGACGGATGCTTCCCGGGAGCCGCCCCAGGTAAGCACCGCCGGGACTCCCCACCTCGCCCCCCAGCAGGTCCCTCTGGCTCTTAGGGGCAGGGTGGGGTGGGCACCCACTATGGTGGCCCACGAGACCCTCCTGCCCGGCCCCTGAGCTCCCGGCCAGGGAGGCTAGTCCCCGGCTGTTCCCCCTCCCCCGCAGCTTCAGCTCGCCCCGCCGCCGGCGCATGCTCTGGGTGGCGGGCTGCGAGCTCGACCTGACCCGGTGCTCCAGGCGCTGCGCGGTGGCGCGGCCTGGCTCCAGCTGAGCAGAGCAGCCTGGCCCCAACCAAGCGGGAAGGCAGGAGGAAGCACTGATTGGTGGGGCTGCCAGTGGGCAGAAGGCGCTGGGAGGGGAGCTGATGGGGGGCTGTTGACATATTACTATGGTCTTTTGGCAATGTACATTGGTAAATTTTGGCTCCTTCTCAGGCTCAGGTTGGCCAACCCTGGTCTAACTGATCACCATATTTGGGATTGGGAAGGAATTTTCCCTCGGGTCAGATTGGCAGAGATCCTTGGGGTTTTTTTCCCACCTTCCTCTACAGTGTGGGGAATTGGCCCATTACGCGAGATGCTACCACCCTCTAGCAAATCTGAGCCCTCTGATTGGCTGCCTGCCCCACTTGCCCACCTCCTGCACCAGACCCCCTCCCAGAGATAACAACCCTCATCCCCTCCTGCACCCCAACACTGCCCCAGTCCAGAGCCCCCTCCTGCACCAGACCCCCTCCCAGAGACAACACCCCCATCCCCTCCTGCACCCCAACACTCTGCCCCAGCCCAGAGCCCCCTCCTGCACCAACCCCCCTCCCAGAGCCCACACCCCTCATCCCCTCCTGCACCCCAACACTGCCCCAGCCCAGTGAAAGTGAGTGAGGGTGGGGGAGAGGAAGCAACGGAGGGAGGGGTAATGGAGTGAGTGGGGCGTAGCCTCAGGGAAGGGGCGGGGCCTCAGGGAAGGAGCAGGATAGATCCTGGGTTGATCTTCAATTCAAAAAGTGATCTTGTGGGTAAAAAGGTTGGAGACCACTGCCATAGAGTATGGGTTGTAACTGTTTAATGATACCCCATATGGGTTCCAGGGTGGGGTGGTAGGTGACAACTATGGGTGCAGTTGGAGGATTTTTTTTTCCATATTGAAACAGGTTCTCTTGGGGTATTGGGATGGCCCATTCCATGATGCAAGCTACTTCTCTGGTGGAGTGGCTTTGTTTGGTGAAGGCGGTTTTGAGTGTGCTAAGGTGTGTATCCTGGACTTCCTCCTCGGAGCATGTTCTGTGGTATCTGAGAGCCTGGCTGTAGATAACAGATTCCTTGGTGTGTCTGGGTTGGTTATTGCATCTATGAGGGTAGGTGTGGTGATCCGTGGGTTTCGTGTACATAGTTTCCTGGAGGATTCCTTTGTTGAAGCTGCTCATAGCGTCCAGGAAGTTGATGTTGGTGTGGGAGTATCCTACGACTGCAGAGGGGTTAATTCCCCTGCATCGCCTTGAAAGGTCTCTTACAACATCCTAACTCCTCATTGTAAACAATCTCTGAGACCCTTTCCCAGCCCTGACACAGAGCTCTGTGTAAGCTCATCTCTTTCATTAACAGAAGTTGGTCCAATCAAAGGTATTACCACTCCCACCTTATCTCTAGTTCTTAGCAACACTAGGATTCGTGCCAGTCAACACAGCACTTCAAATGACCCTTGTGCAAACAATCTTCTTGTTCCATGGAATTGTGCAGCTATTGTCCCATATCTGCCAACACGTTTAGCAACTCGGTGAGAGAACATCCCCTGTTCAGGCCCTCAGCAGTCCTTCCTCTGTTTTCCTGTAACCTAATCGAGTGTCAGGAGACTTTGCTCCCTGTGCAGATAATCACAGGACTTTGGCTGCTGGCCAGTGGTTGAACAGGTTGGATGGCATTTCAGATGATGCTGGGACAGAAGGGATCCGGGTGGGGAGCTCTGGGTTGGCAATGCACAGAGGCCTGCATGTGCCACATATACAGAGGTGCTGCACAAGTGAACACTATGGCCTTGTCTACGCTACACAGCTTGTCAGCAAAAGTCAGCTTTTTTTGCCAAAGCAGTGGAGGTGTACACACTACAGTGCTCCTCCACCGACAAAACTCTCCTGTTTGCTGACAAAATAAAACCACCATGATGAGCGGCGTAAAGCTTTTTGCAGCAAAGTTAGATCAACAAAGTGTCAGTGTAGACACCGTACTTGGTTTTGTCGCTGTAAATGGCCTCCAGGAGGTGTCCCACAAGGCCCATCCTGACTGCTCTGGGTCAGCAGTTCGAACTCCGCCGCCCTGCACTCGGGTACACAGACATCCAGCCCTCCCCCTTTAAAGGCTTGGGAATTTTAGAAATTCCACTTCCTGTTGGCTCAGCATGGAGAGCTCACATTGCATCTTCCCAGCTGACCATGGTGGCTCCACACAGCAAACACTCTCCTGCTGGATCTGCTCACTGTATGGGGAGAGGAGGATGTCCAGTCCCAGCTGCGCTCCAGCCATAGGGACTGCAGTATCTACAGGCAGATTTTCTCGTGGCTTGTGTGATTAGGGCTACGAATGGGATATGGCACCGTGCGGAGCAAAGATAAACAGGGCCGGCCCACAACATTTTGGCATCTGAGGCGGGGAGCTCAAATGACGCCCCTATGCCCCCTCGCTTGGGCCAAAACTTCGAAAGGTCTCAATTCTGCCTTCTTCCTGTTCTACTCCTCTCATGATACTGCTCTGCTACCTACCCCATAAAGGAGAACTAACAACTTAAAATGCCTTGTTCAAAAATTTTAAGTAACACTTAACTTTCAAACGCCTGAACAGCAAATGCGTCTGATGAAGTGGGTATTCACCCACGAAAACTTATGCTCCAATACATCTATTAGTCTTAAAGGTACCACAGGACTCTCTGTTGCTTTTTACAGATCCAGACTAACACGGCTACCCCTCTGATACTGAACAGCAAATGTAACTTTTCTTGTCTGCATAGTAAACACTGGCATTTTTATCTGTTTGAATAATCAAAGTGGTGCTTTCAGTGCCTTCTTGGTTGCAAAGATTTGAACTGCTTCCTGAAGGTCCACAGTCTGGGCCAGCTCATGCTCTGTTGAGATGGTTGCAAGGCCGACCAGCCTCTCCTGTGTCATTGTGGAGCGTAGATATGTTTTTATTAACTTCAGCTTGGAGAAGCTGCGTTCTCCACTGGCAACTGTTACAGGAAGTGTTAGAAGTATGCACAGAGCAACAAAAGCATTTGGAAAGAGGGTGGTCATCTTATTTGCGCACATATATTCCAGAACAGCCTTTGGAGTTGATCCTGCTGAAATGTATCTTGAAAGGGCTTTCAGTTCATTACCTAAATCACTCGCATCAATATCGCACATGTCATCATGTGTCAACACTGTCTCTAGTGCCCTGCATTGCTGGTGTAGGTCTTCTTCAGGTATAGTGAGGAGTTTTGGGATATCATACAACATCCCAAATATACTGCTGTGTTCCTTGAGCTGCATGAAACGTTCTTCAACTGACTGTATTGCACAATCTAGCACCTGGTTAAAGAATTCAACTTTGAATTGTTGTTTGGGGTCTCTTATGGGATTATCCTGTGCCTCATAATCAAAATGCCTTTTTCTTTGGTGACTCTTGTATTCTTGAATAGGTGGGAAAATAGCTTCAGTGTGAAGTTCCTCTGCCAACTTCTGTGCACTCTTCAGAACATTTTGAAATCCCTCATCCCACCGGTAAGACTGTAGATATGACTTTGCTTTGTCCAGTTTTTCCACTGCTCCAGATATATCAAGGTCAACACCTTGGAGTCTCTTGCTTACAACATTTCTTTCAAACAGTATGTCATGCCACAACACTAAGCCACACAGAAATTTGAAGTTATGTATGTTTCTGGTGATTCTATTTCCCCCTGCCACTGTTCTCCCACGAACAGTTCCTATCATAGCATTATCCTCCATAATGGCAACTATGGCATCATCTATCTTCCCAATTTGGTGTTTGATAGCCTTTATCGCCTCCACTCGACTTTCCCATCGTGTGGCACTCAGTGGTTTCAGTGTCAGAGAGGATGTTCCCAGATGTTGCTTCAAAATTTGCCATTGATGAGTTGATGCAGAGAAAAATACATAGATACTTTGAATTACATTAAAAAATTCAGCAGCTTCACTAGAAGCTGATGCTGCATCATTGACCACCAAGTTCAATGAATGAGAACTGCATGGGACAAAAAAAGCTCGAGGGTTTAACTCCTGGATCCGTGTCTGCACTCCTCTGTTCTTTCCCCTCATGTTGGCACCATTATCGTAGCCCTGACCTCTCATGTCAGCTATCGCAATTCCCGTATCTTCCAGCTTTTTAAGAAGCACATTTATCATACCAGCTCCTCTAGTATCATCAATGTCAAAAAATTCTAGAAAATGCTCCCTGACAGTCACTATTGCAGGGACATTTTCACTAGATTCTGTTATTGTTACAAAACGCACCATTAAAGTCATTTGTTCCATATGGCTGATGTCAGGTGTGCAGTCCAGAATAACAGAGTAATATCTTGCTGACTTCAGATCTGCCACAATCTTCTGTTTGACTTTTGTTGCCAGTAACTGTATGATCTCATTTTGAATTGTTTTTCCAAGGTAGTGGTGTGTGTACATTTCTTGGGTGGTGACTCTTCTCAGATGCTCCTGGAGTACAGCATCAAACTCAGCCATCAGCTCCACAATTTTAAGGAAGTTTCCATTGTTTGGCACATACAGCTGATCTGAAGTGCCACGCAGTGCTAGGTTTTGGGTAGCAAGCATTCTCACAATGGCAATGAGTCTTTTCAGAACATTTTGCCAATAAACTGAGGCTGATGCAATCTTCTCTTGATGCTGATCATCTATGGTGGCCTTTAACCTTAGTCTCATCTCAAGCTCTTTCCACCTATGGAATACTCTCTGGTGATTTGCTGCCTTCTCATGGCATGCCAGATTTCTAGCCAGATTTTTCCAGTCCTTTGTTCCTGTAGAACCCAATGTGGCTGGAACATTAGACTGGAAGAGTTTGCAACAAAAACAGTATGCAGTATTCTGGGTTTTTGAGTACATAAGCCATGGCCTCTCCACTTTATCACCATTGGGGATTTCATGCCAGTAATGTGTTGGATGGAAACTTCTATTTTCATTGTCTTTGGGGAACATGAAGTTTTTCACTCGCTGTGGCCCATGCAGTACAAGGAAGTCCCTCAGGTTACTGCTCAAGTGGGTTCAGAGTCCTGGATCATCTAGACTTAAGGAACTAAACTCAGCAGCAGCTGTTTCTTGCGCCTCCACCACACTCTTCTCTGATCTACACTTTTCTTCAGGAATGTGCATGGTTACATCCATTTGAGATGGAGATATGGATGCTGCAGTAGCTGCCAGGTCACCTGCACTCTGACTAACTGGAAGATCAGGCATCTCCTCACCACTCACATCCTCACTGGGGCCGGAAGGCTCACTGTGAACATTTGTGTCTATGTATCTCAGGAGAGCTCCTTCCTGCTTAGATAGAAAATCTTCCTTTGCTTGCTTTCTTTTTCTGAATGCTGCCCCAGAGGGGCATTTTCTTCGTTCACTCATGACTGCTGTTCTGTGCCAGCTATAGTGGCTCTCAACACTCAATTGAAGGGGACAAATAAGCAGGCTGGTAGCAGGGCCTGAGTGAGGGAAGATATCAGCGTCTTAAGGTCCTAACTGGCTCCTACTATTTCAGTTGACTGCCTGTTCTCCTCAAGTGGGTTCAGGGAAGCAGAAGGAAACAGGAAGCTCCCTGAGAAGCTGGTGTTAATCAGTCCAGGCTCCTGGGGGTGCTAGAGAGGTACATAAGAGGCTCCTCCTCCTCTCTCTCCCTGCAGCTCCTGCTGCTTTCTGTTATTCCCTCTCACCTTTTCTCCTGCCTGCCTGTTATGTCTCTTGTGCCCTCCTTCCTCCAGCACAGCACTCCACCATCTCTGTGCATCTAGAGCAGAGAGAATACATATGCATCAGCAGCAGACACAATTTTCTACACTCTGGGTCCTAGTGGCACCCCCCCCAGTCTGGCACCTGAGGCGGCCACCTCAGTTCGCCTTATGGTAAGGCCAGCCGTTAAGATAAAAGAGGTGAAGTAGGCACACCAGAAGGCAAGGGAGGCACCATAGACCTGCTGTTTCTATAAGGAGCTGGACGCCATCCTTGGTGGTGATTCCACCTCCACCGCCAAGAGGTGGATACTTCGGTGGGGCTGGAGGCGGCGGACAGTGGACCTAGCTCCAAGATGAAGTTGTGGATGAGGAGGTCGAGTTGGAGGATGATGTGGCGCGCACGGCAGGATCATCTGGTGGGATGGCAAGTCAGGACCTCTTTTCCACTCCAGAGAGGTCTAGCCAGTCCCAGCAGTCCCTCTCTGGCGTGCATGATGCAGGAGAGGAGAGCTCTGGTAAGTGATCTTTTTGAGTTGATGCTGCTTGGTTCTATGAGTAGAGCTGTTTTTTCCTCTGTGTATTTTAGAAGTGGGTGAAGGGATAGAAATGTGCAAGACTAGCTGTGTTTGAGTGTGCTGCATATTCCCCTGTGAAGCTAAGCAGTGCGGTGGAACAGGGTGTCGATGCACACTGAGATTTCACAGGAATCCTCCAGAGATATCTCCAGGAAACTTTCCTGGAGGTACTCGCAAATCCTCTGCCAAATGTTCCTTGGCAGAGCTGCTTTGTTCCTTCCCCCATTGTAGGAACCTTTCCTGCACCACTCGGCAATCACTTGTGCAGGGACCAAAGCGGCACACAAACGAGCAGCATAGGGACCGGGTTGGAACCTGAACGCATATAGTGGATGCACCCTTGCCACCTTACTTGCCCCCAGGAGTGAGATATCGGGTTCAATGACCCCCACCTGTGGAAAATGGTGGCAGAATTTACAATATTATCCATAGTCACCTTCACTAATCCCCTGAAAACAGCACCTACACCTTGCCCCATCTTGAACGCCCACTCCCCACCCGGGCCTAACTCACCACATTTAGGATGTTCGCAGAGACTTGTGCTTGACAAAGGTCAGTGAGAAAATGATTGGTATGTTACAAGAGGTGTATTTTTTACTGTAATGATTGAATGCTGTGTGTGAACTAACAATCATGATTCTGTGTATTGTTTCTTGAGCTTCTGCAGATGTGGCTGTGACGTTGCAGTCTATATGATTTTATAAAAAATTGATAATGAGTGAATATAATGTAACTGGAATATGCTTCATGCAAAAGGTCTCTTGTAAGGTATAATTACAAAGCTTATTGTCTACTGAGTGTGGTCATCCTATTTGTATAAAGGTATATGAGTCAACAGTGTGCTCTTGTTGCCAAGAAGGCTAACGGCATTTTGGGCTGTATAAGTAGGGGCATTGCCAGCAGATCGAGGAATGTGATCGTTCCCTTTATTCGACATTGGTGAGGCCTCATCTGGAATACTGTGTCCAGTTTTGGGCCCCACACTACAAGAAGGATGTGGAAAAATTGGAAAGAGTCCAGCGGAGGGCAACAAAAATGATTAGGGGTCTGGAGCACATGACTTATGAGGAGAGGCTGAGGGAACTGGGATTGTTTAGTCTCCAGAAGAGAAGAATGAGGGGGGATTTGATAGCTGCTTTCAACTACCTGAGGGGGGGTTCCAAAGAGGATGGAGCTCGGCTGTTCTCAGTGGTGGCAGCTGACAGAACAAGGAGCAATGGTCTCAAGTTGCAGTGGGGGAGGTCTAGGTTGGATATTAGGAAACACTATTTCACTAGGAGGGTGGTGAAGCACTGGAATGCGTTACCTAGGGAGGTGGTGGAATCTCCTTCCTTGGAGGTTTTTAAGGCCCGGCTTGACAAAGCCCTGTCTGGGATGATTTAGTTGGGAATTGGTCCTGCTTTGAGCAGGGGGTTGGACTAGATGACCTCCTGAGGTCCCTTCCAACCCTGATATTCTATGATTCTATGATTCTATGATCACTCTTGTATCTGAAACTAAAAATATGAAATATAACTCTGAGGGCCTATTGTAATTATGCAAAGTGTGGGCCATTAATGGTGGTTTGGAATCTTAATGGCTCCCATCAACCAGGACAATTGATTGGATGGCTCTGTTTGCAGGCAGGCCTTTCTGTGAGTCAGGCTGGGAGGAATGAAGGCTTGGGGTCTTACAGTGACATGTGATCATGTCACATGAACTGGAATCCATCTTTAACCTGGTGCTTTTCCAGTGGGGGGGGGGGAGGGGTGGAAACCCAGAGGGACAAAGGATTCCCGCCTTATGCAAAAGATCTAAAAAGGGGTGGAACAGAACCAAGATGGAAGGAGCCATCATGAAGAATCCCCTAGCTACCACCTGAGCTGGATGAAGAGCTGTACCAGGGGAAAGAATTGTGCCCAGGCCTGCAAGGTGTCCAGTCTGAGGAAAAAACTTACTGAAGCATCTCTGAGGGTGAGATTATCTATATTCAGTTTGATTAGACATAGATTTGCGCATTTTATTTTATTTTGCTTGGTGACTTACTTTGTTCTGTCTGTTACTACTTGGAACCACTTAAATCCTACTGTCTGTATTTAATAAAATCACTTTTTATTTAGTAATTTACTCAGAGTATGTATTAATACCTGGGGGAGCAAACAACTGTGCATATCTCTCTATCAGTGTTATAGAGGGCGAATAATTTATGAGTTTATACAATTTAAGCTTTATACAGGGTAAAACGGATTTATTTGGGTTTAGACCCCATTGGGAGTTGGGTATCTGAGTGTTAAAGACAGGAACACTTCTGTTAGCTGCTTTCAGGTAAACCTGCAACTTTGGAGCAAGTAATTCAGACCCTGGGTCTTTGTTGGAGCAGACAGGAGTGTCTGAAGCATGGCAGATTGCTGTATAGAAATACACATTACTGGTGCTCATTATCAAAGTGTTGCTTCAAAGTCTCCCTGATTCCAATAGCCCCCCGTTATGCCCCTCTAATAGCCCTGGTATTTGGATGTTCAAAATCAGCAGCCAGGCAACCTGCCTCAGCGCTCCACCCCGGGGGAAACTTTACACCCTTCGCCTCACAAATATTATGGAGCACGCAGCAGGCTGCTATGACCATGGGAATGATTCCCTCATTTAGGTCTAACCTGCCATAAAGGCAGCACCTGTGTGCTTTTAATATGCCAAAGGCACATTCCACAGTCATTCTGCACCTGCTCAGCCTATTGTTGAAGTGCTCCTTGCTGCTGTTCAAACTTCCCATCTAAGGCTTTGTGAGCCATGGGAGTAAGGGGTACGCTGGGTCTCCTGGATCATTAAGGGCATTTCAGCACCCCCTACTGGAATCTTCTGGTCTGTGCTCCCATTGTGCAAAAGGCACATGGACCCCTGCATGCAGAGTCAGGAGGAGAGGGCTTTAACAGGCATGTGGTGCATGGCAGAGCTGGTGGAGACAAAGGGTGCAGGGTCGCTGAGGTTTATCAATCTGGCCCTTGAACCGCTTTTCTGACATGTTGTTTTCCCACTGCATTAAAATGTAGCTGAGACAGAAAAAAGAGGTCTTGGGGTTCCCTCACTGGTGTACAGATGAGTGGGGGAAAACCCAGTATCTTACAGAGTGGCATGAAAGAGAAGGCATACATCTGTGTCTAAGCAAGAGTAAGGAGAACCCCACAAAATGACAAATCTCAAGCTGTGTTTGAATTCCTTGTGGGGAAAATTCAGCCAGAGGACAACTCTGACTAACACCAGTATGGTGACGGACCCTGGTGAACTCTTCAATGATGTCTTTGCCCCTCATGATGAGGTGTTGTCGTATGAGTTGATCGATGATGACACGGCCATAGTGTGCTGCCCCCATTCTCGCAACACTAACATGTTCATAGCATGCTTTACCACTGCTCAGGCCAGGCTAGCGCTCTACTGCCTGTTAGCACATTTACACGAGTTGTGTCTGGCCTATGATACTGATGCTGTGATTATAGAGAGTAAAGGGGAGTGGCGCCCAGCCCAGGGGGTTATTTAGGGGCTCTGACTAGCAAGATACAGCCAGATGAACACATTGTGGAGTTTGTGCCCACAGGGCCTAAAACCTACGGGTACAAACTAGCTGGCAGTAAGGCCTGTATGAAAGTAAAAGGGATCATGCCCAACTCAAGGGTGTTGTCAGATGTTCGGCTGTGTGTGTGTGTTCTTTGTGTGCTGTCCCAGCTCTGCACTGATAGTTGGCACAGCAGACCTCAATCTACCTGCCCAATGATCACAAGATCTGTTAAAGTACGAAGGCGACAAAGCACGGTAATAGCACCTGGCAGACTCTACGAGGATACTAAGGTATGTATGCGATGACAATGGACGCAGCTCTGTGAATGGTGGGACTTTCCATTCCCAAAGGGTTAAAGCAAGGTATCCCAACATTTATAGACTGAGACAAACAATTTGGGATAAACAACTTAGGTATCATCTTAAGCATTTCATGTTTGTTACCTCCCCTTGTGCTTTCCTCCTGTTGGTTCAGACAAAACACTTTTATTCACCACCTGTCTTTCAGTCAAAATATCACTATTCTTCACTTTTGTCAAACCATTTTATTGTGTGCTAGGTTGGGATGTTCTTGTGCTGGCCTGCTGGAATGTGTTTACATATTCAGTGTGCTTTAGCAATGCTAGCAATACTGGTGCCAAGTTCATGTACTGGACACTGACTTGCAGGCAAGCATCTGCTTTTGACAGGGACTGGCTGTTGTTCATAGCATAACATTTGCTGACTTTGGTTCAGGCCTCAGGCCTTGCACCAGGCCCATGCTTCAGGCTCTCTTTCTACCACAGAGGGATAGCAAGAAAATTAATTTTGAGAGTTTAAAAGCTCTCGTCCAAGACTACTGTTTGAACCCCAAAGGGGAGGACTCAAAAGAGATCATGGTACAGCGGCCTGGGATCAAGAGGGTGAAAAAGTACTGGCTGATAGAGACAAGAGCTCTTAAAAAACTCCAGAAAGTCATTTATGACCAAAGAACTGTCCTGGCAGATTCTAAAACCTTGCCATATGGGTATTGATTATTATGTAGAGTCACAACCAGTTTGCTCATCCCTTTTCCTGTTTGATTTGTGGCCCTTAAAAGTCAGGAAAATCTTTTTTTTTTCTAAAACAGTTGTTAGAAAACAGTAATAGACTGTTATCGTGCATGCCTGAAAATATTGTGTGGTGTTACAGCTGTTGGCAACTGTTGTATAAAGAGTTGTTATATAAATTTCCATATATTATGATTATGGAAGGTTTACTTGACACTTTAAATGATGAATATTTATTTCCTAGTAGTAAAGTGAATATGGTGATTGTAGATGATCTGATGGAGTCTGCTGCCAAAAGTGGTGAAATCGAGAAAGCCTTTACAAAGTATGTACGCCACAGGAACCTAAGTACAATGTGCAAAATGTGTTTTGTCAGGAAAAAAAGAGCCGCACAATTAATTTAAATACAAAGTAAAAACTCCTGAGATAAATTGCAAATTGCCACTCTGGCATATCAAATTACGCTGGTAAAACGCAATTCTTTTTAGAGGCGGTAGAGGACACTGTGGTAGAAAGGGAGCCCAAGACACAAGGCTGGTGTGAGGCTGAAGGCCTGAACTAAAGTAGTGGTCAGGCCTTGTTAATATAAAGCAAAGATAGCAAGAGACAAGCTGTGAGCAGAAGTCAGGCTCTGCCTGCGTGCAGGCTCACTGAACCTGGCAAGAACAGGGCTGGTATTGCAAAAAAACACACATTCCTGAGAAGTGCTAGGCACAGGACACTCACGCGAACACATTCCAGAAGGGTGGCACCAGAACACCCCAATACGAAGGATGATACAAATACTCCTTGAAGCTGATACAAGGACACACTAAAGATAAGATCAGATGACAGGGTGATGGATAGAGATGTTTTGATCGAACCAACATGTACAAGGTAAAGGGTGGCAACTAACCACGTCAGAGGGTCAGTAACTATGTCAGAGGGGCAATACGTAGCTTGTTTGTATTGGGGTATAAAGAGGTGTCTCAGAGGGAGTGTCTTTGGCTGGCCTGGGGGCAGTGGAAAATCCCACCACTGACTGAGCTGCTCCATTGCTATGGGCATCCATGTATTAGTGGCCTGGTAGAGTCTGCAGGATACTAGTACTGTGCTTTGTCGACAATAAACCTGGCCGGGTGCCTTCACTACTAAACGGGTGTGTGGTTATTGGGCAGTTCGACCGGAGCCCACTGTACAGGCTACTTGGCCAGAGCCAGTGCAGCATGCAGAGAGAGCACACACAGCCAACATCTGAGCACACACATTACCACAAAATCCTGTGGATACACGCTGGTGGATTTAAATGCTTCAGTGCCTGAATCCTACAGATCAGGTCTCTTCCCCCAGAGCAGCCCTGTGTATACGTTGTGAAAAGAGCCCCTAAAAAGTAGTTATTTTTACCACACTCCAATCATTTTAAGAAAGGCTGCGCCCCTGACAAGTATGTCTAGCCATGCGCAGAGAAACCTGGCCCTTTAAAAACTGCTCCTCAAAGCCAGACTGAAGCAGAGAAAGGCTATTTTGTGTTGTGCCTCCGACGACCTGGTAGTGGCCATCTCAAAAATAGCTCTCAGCCCGGGCCGGCTCCAGCGTTTTTGCTGCCCCAAGCAGCAAAAAAAAAAAAAAAAAGCCGCGATCGGCGGCACTTCGGCAGGAGCTCTACCGCCGCCACTTCATCCTTCGGTGGCAATTCGGCAGCAGGTCCTTCCCTCCGAGAGGAACCCACCGCCGAATTGCCGCCGAAGAGCCGGACGTGCCGCCCCAAACACCTGCTTGCTGCGCTGGCGCCTGGAGCCGGCCCTGCTCTCAGCACTTGGAAACATCCCCCTGAAGCCCTGAGAAGTAAGTGTACAAAAAGACAATGGGGTTTATTAAAAAATTGAGTGATAAGAAGTTGTCTGTCAAAAGGAAAAAGCTTTATTGGTCCTTTGTCAAGCTTTGCTCTCCCCCTACTGTCAGGACTTTTAAATACCTGATAATGGAACATGCTTAAAAAATGTATCTGGTTCTGAGTCATCAGCTAGAACAATTGAGAAGGGCCTCTAGCGGCACAGGAAATATCAGACCACAACCACTTGCCGACTGGATCTGAGATGAAAGACAGCCTACAAAGATCTGGTTTCTCCGACTAGGAAAAGGAGTTGGGGTACATCTTTAAACTCACAACAAGAAAGTCAGGTCTGGACATGTTAAAACATGTTTGGGGCACGTCCCATGCTTAATTTGTGCCAGCGCTTGCCAGGGCTCAGCCCTGGCACTTCTAGGCTTGCCACATCATTTATTAATGTAAAAAAATTGCTTGAGCCCTGGCACCTCTTTCATTACAAATTAAACACTGGGCATGTCTGACTCCCCCACCCCCCTTTTACAAACTGCACTCCCATGTGGTCATTTTCTGGTAAATCACTGGTGTACAATTTTAAAATCTGAAAAAAGGATAACCTCTTACTAAATTTCTTAAAGAAAATATGCAATGATATCCACAGGTTACTGCAAGGGGGTCTTGTAGTTTTCTCTGGTGAAACACAATGTTACCAGAATTACAATTTTAAAAAGTCATGATAGCTTCAGGAAAGAAGTTACTGTCTGGGAGAAATCCATAGGAATAAAAAAACTTGACCGGCCCAAGTCTGGTAGGTAGGTAGGTAGAGAGAGAGAGAGAGTGTGTGTGTGTGTGTATGCATCAGAGGGGTAGCCATGTTAGTCTGAATCTGTAAAAAGCAACAGAGGGTCCTGTGGCACCTTTAAGACTAACAGAAGTATTGGGAGCATAAGCTTTCGTGGGTAAGAACCTCACTTCTTCAGATGCAAGTAATGGAAATTTCCAGAGGCAGGTATAAATCAGTATGGAGATAACGAGGTTAGTTCAATCAGGGAGGGTGAGGTGCTCTGCTAGCAGTTGAGGTGTGAACACCAAGGGAGGAGAAACTGCTTCTGTAGTTGGATAGCCATTCACAGTCTTTGTTTAATCCTGATCTGATGGTGTCAAATTTGCAAATGAACTGGAGCTCAGCAGTTTCTCTTTGGAGTCTGGTCCTGAAGTTTTTTTGCTGTAAGATGGCTACCTTTACATCTGCTATTGTGTGGCCAGGGAGGTTGAAGTGTTCTCCTACAGGTTTTTGTGTATTGCCATTCCTGATATCTGACTTGTGTCCATTTATCCTCTTGCGTAGTGACTGTCCAGTTTGGCCAATGTACATAGCAGAGGAGCATTGCTGGCACATGATGGCATATATAACATTGGTGGACGTGCAGGTGAATGAGCCGGTGATGTTGTAGCTGATCTGGTTAGGTCCTGTGATGGTGTTGCTGGTGTAGATATGTGGGCAGAGTTGGCATCGAGGTTTGTTGCATGGGTTGGTTCCTGAGTTAGAGTTGTTATGGTGCGGTGCATGGTTGCTGGTGAGAATATGCTTAAGGTTGGCGGGTTGTCTATGGGCGAGGACTGGCCTGCCTCCCAAGGTCTGTGAAAGTGAGGGATCATTGTCCAGGATGGGTTGTAGATCACTGATGATGCGTTGGAGAGGTTTAAACTGAGGACTGTAGGTGATGGCCAGTGGAGTTCTGTTGGTTTCTTTTTTGGGCCTGTCTTGTAGCAGGAGGCTTCTGGGTACACGTCTGGCTCCGTTGATTTGTTTCTTTATTTCCTTGTGTGGGTATCGTAGTTTTGAGAATGCTTGGTGAAGATCTTGTAGGTGTTGGTCTCTGTCTGAGGGGTTGGAGCAGATGCGGTTGTACCTCAGCGCTTGGCTGTAGATGATGGATCGTGTGGTGTGTCCGGGGTGGAAGCTGGAGGCATGAAGGTAGGCGTAGCGGTCGGTGGGTTTTCGGTATAGGGTGGTGTTAATGTGGCCATCGCTTATTTGTACTGTGGTGTCTAGGAAGTGGACCTCCCGTGTAGATTGGTCCAGGCTGAGGTTGATGGTGGGGTGGAAGCTGTTGAAATCATGGTGGAATTCTTCCAGGGCCTCCTTCCCATGGGTCCAGATGATGAAGATGTCATCAATGTAGCGTAGGTAGAGAAGGGACGTGAGTGGACGAGAGCTGAGGAAGCGTTGTTCCAGGTCAGCCATAAAAATGTTGGCATATTGTGGGGCCATGCGGGTGCCCATAGCGTGTGTGTATGCATGCATTTGTGTGTGTTTGAACAATCTTCTGGATACAGAACCCTTTCGGAGCAGGTCGCTAGGAAACCCATTTTAAATCGAAGCGTCCATTGATAAAATACATGTGAACTGCACAGTGTTCATACTTACATATAGTCAAATAGGACGTTCCTTCGGTGATTAACTTTGAGCACATTGTCAAAACCTCCCTACTATCAGATTGACTGCAGAGGGCAGCGCCAGGGCAAAATGCATCTCTGCTCTCGGGTTGCCAGTTTTAATAATCAAATAATGATGGCTAATTCCGGGTCTGGGGTCAGGGTGGGGGTGTACCATGCGTAACCCGGGACAAATTCCCCACAATCGATGAAGAGCACTTGGTCTTTTACATATTTCCCAGACGCCTGCATGAGCTGCACGCACTCCCTCACACAGTTCCCGTTCTCAAAATCAGGGTGTAGAAATTTAGCTGGCACCTGCTCGCTATTCCCATACAAGGCCACAAAATTAATGTTGTGATGTTTAACACTGAAAGAGGTTTTAATGTACTTACCACCAAAGGCATCATTATGTATAAAGCTGATAATGAGCTGTTATGATAACTACCTCACAGAGAGGCTTTTCTTGTTACTGATATGACTACCGGGCAGAATACTATAAACACCTTCATGCCTACCCGGTCCACAGGGTACTTAGTGTTAGTGGTCATTTGAGTCTCTGAGTGGCACAAATGGACCCGCAGAGTAATTTTTACCCGTTTCATTCATTACAAGGAGACAATTTAGAATTCTGATTGACATTCCCACTCAGGAGGCAAAAAGTATCTTTGCTACATGTGAGTTTAATTTTCAAGTCATAGAATCATAGAACCATAGGATTAGAAGGGACCGCAGGGGTCATCTAGTCTAACCCCTGCCAAGATGCAGGATTTGTTGTGTCTAAATCATCCCAGACAGATGGCTCCAGCCTCCTTTTGAAAACCTCCAGTGGAGATGATTCCACGTCTTCCCTAGGCGTCTGTTCCTTTGTGCTACTGTTCTTTCCATTAGGAATTTTTTCCTGAAATGCTGTAGTTTGAACCCTTTGCTTCCTGTCCTGCTCTCTGTGGCAAAAGAGAACAATTTTCACCATCTTTTTAATGGCAACCTTTCAAGTATTTGAAGACCGCTATCAAGTCCCCTCTTAATCTTCTCTTTTCCAAACTAAACAGCCTTTGCTCAGATGGTTTGCATTCCATCCCTTTGATCATCTTTGTTGCTCACCTTTGGATCCTTTCCAGTTTCTCTACATCCTTTCTATACATTGGTGACCAAAAGTGGACACAGTACTCCAGCTGAGGCCTAACCAGTACTGAGTAGAGCGGTGCTATCACCTCCCGTGACTTGCATGCCATGCCTCTGTTAATGCAACCTAAACTTGCATTTGCATTTTTTTCAACAGCATCACCATTCAGCAGCAGTTTTTCTTGAAAAAAGCAAAGTGCCATGTGACGGCCCCAGCAACTCCAGCTTCCTGGTGTGGGCAGTTAGGTGAGCCCTGTGCATAAAGCCCTTGTAACCCATGCCAGCCAAAATGGTGCTCTCGTGGGCATCTGCTGTGTCTTTCTGAAATGCCCTCTGGAAAACTTCCTAGCGAGAGTATTGTGGCTGTAGGTCAGAATCAATTCAATAAAGGGTCTGTGTAAGCAGGGTCTGAATGAGTTCTCCCCTGACAGCTAGCTGGGAGGGGGAGAGACTTCAGGAGTAAACTGTATTTACATGAACACACCTACTCTGCGTAGGTGTCCAGCAGACAGGAGTGGTGTTGCTCAAAGTGATCAGCTTTGGCTGGTGTTGGGTTACAAAATGTTGTAGTACTGACTGCAGGGTTAGTGAAATGTTGTTAACCATGTTGTTATCTTTATTGCATAAGTAAAGGGGAGCAGAACTGTGCTGAGTCTGTCCTGATTGAGGGGGTCACCCTCAGTTGAAAGGAACTCGCTAAGGCAGGGGCTCAAATGCCAGACCCCTGTGAAGATAAAAAGGGTGAGGATAGGTGTCCTAGCCAGGAAATGGACCCTCCTTAAGTGTTCCTGGTCTGGTTTAACCTGTTCCTTCCCACCATTGAAAAATCAAGCTAAATAGGCCCCCTTAAAAGCCTTTTGTTATATTACATGTTCAATAAGAGCTGAAATCACTTGCAATAGACACGCAGAGACTGACCTGCAGCAGTCACTGTAGAGAGGCAGGTGGCTGGCAGGCCTGGCAAAGAACAGCAGCTGGTAAGGCAGCCAGTCAGAGCGAGTGCTCCTATGGCACAGCAAACCAGGTGCCTTCTTCCCTGGTGGGAAGTGAGCTCATCCAGGGCTGGTCTACACTGGGGGGAGGGGGATCGATCCAAGAGACGCAACTTCAGCTACGCGAATAGCATAGCTGAAGTCGAAGTATCTTGGATCGAATTACCTGGGGTCCACACAGCGTGGGATCGACGGCCGCGGCTCCCCCGTCGCTCGCTCTGGTGGAGTTCCGGAGTCGATGGTGAGCGCGTTCGGGGATCAATATATCGCGTCTTAATGAGACGCGATATATCCATCCCGGATAAATCGATTGCTACCCGCCGATACGGCGGGTAGTGAAGACGTACCCACAGATGCACATGTCTGAACCCTGACCAAGGACAACCCCTGTGAGTGGGGTCTGGTGAGGGAGCAGAGGGGGGCACAGTAAAGGAACTGTTGGTTGTAGAACTCAAGGCCATGAGGTGGAAGGCTCTGCCCCACGCACTCTGGGGTGGGCGTCCTGCGCACAGTTTTATGGTTATGAATCCTGCTTGTGGCGTTTTCCCTAATTAATGTCAGGTGACTTCCCTCCTGTCATTAAAAGTTTCTTTTCTACACACAGACTCTGTGCTTGCAAGTCAGAAGTATTGCCTCTCAGAGGAGCCCAGGGGTGGTGTGTAATTTTCCCAGGTTACTGGGTGGGGGCTCAAGCCGGTTCTGTGTTGTATTGTTGAAAAGGAACCCCTAGATATTGAACCCAGCCCTGGTTGCCGCCGGCTCCACCTGGCAGAAGGGTTACATATGTAAGGGTACTAACTGTTGCTCTGGCTAATAATTTGCTCATCTAAAGTGACATCCAGCTGGTTATAAAGGGTGGCAATGGGATAATTTGTTAAGATGACCCTGGCATTGTTGGAGATGTCTGCACCATCTTCTTTCACAACCTTGCAGCACACATATAGCAATGTGTTGTTGAATCGAAGAAATGATCCCTGTGTCTCGAAATAAAAAAATTCTAGAGGGGCAGTCACCATTAAAACGGCCAAAGGCAGCACTTCCACATCAAAGCTATTCTCAAGGCTTGCTTGGGTGGGAGCTTCTTGAAATAGCTTCAGCTCTGACTTGGCACATTCTTCAGACCCTCAATCAATAAAAGCCATTTTGTATTTTAAAATGTATCCCTTTTACCATGGGCGATGCTTCGTGTCCTCTGCCGAGGGAGTCTTGTACGTTTATGGCTGTGGCATGTTCCGGCAGCTTTTCTTTTAAAGGGTCCGAGAGGGCCTGTAAATGGACGGCATGTGGCTGCGCTTTTTCTCCTAATCGCCACTACACCGGCACCTTCCTCTTTCATGTGTGCACCTACTTTTGTCAGAGTGGTGCTAGACATACGGCTCACTACAGCTTTGGTTATATTTTTAATGGCTGTTTTCATGTGTGGCTTAATAATTTCTAGATGCTTTCTAAAAATTGGAACTGCTTTTCTAAAATGACTGCACAAATCCCCCATAAACCGGCCCTGTACATAAAGGGTAATCCATGACATCCTTGTAGGACATAACCAGCTTGGGCCTTGTAGTTCCTATACAGGGAAGGGTCCCCATAACATTGTTATGGTCACCATCGTTCAACATTCCTGGGGCGCAGATGAAGTTTAATGATCCCCTCCCGAAATGAAATGAAACGTGTTTATTCTGGTCCATCTTCAATAGTGATGGTTCTGATGTGCTGTTTGCTCATGGGGACATAATGGCGTTTTTCATACGTGAGAGTGATCAACTCATTGTTGCTGCCGCAGGTGGGAACACAGGCAACGGAGGCACATAGTAGTCCCCTGCTAACCGATGTTCCACTATATCCATGTGTACATGTTGTGGCAGAGCTCTGACCTTGTCCCCGCGGGTCCTGCGCTTCTAGGCGGTATATGCTAGCCTCAGTGGCTCTCTGTGACCCTCCACGTAGCCCTTCTCTCTCTAGGGCCAGGGTTACAGTCTACTGAGCCCTTTTCATCATAAGCCAGCAAGGAGGTTGGTGAGAGAACTCCCACAGTCTCTGTTGTCCCTAGGGCTTGTTTTAGAACAGTTTAGCCTCCTGTCCTGACAGGGGCCTGACTTCCCCTCCCAGGAGGTGTTCCTGTAGTGGTGGGTTGGGGGGAACCCGGGCCCGCCCTCTACTCCGGGTTCCGGCCCAGGGACCCTAATGGTAGCAGCTGTTGGCAGCCAACCTTTCACTGCCAGAGTTGCTACATTTCCCTGGGCCACTTCCCCACAGCTCTCCTGCTTCTCCCTTCTTCACCCTTACCTTAGGGCTCCCTTATCAATAACTTGAGGGTGTCTTCATTAACCAGCCCTTCAGCCGCACTTCCTCTCCCCTGGCTCTCCTCTGCCTGACTGGAGTGAGCCCTTTTTATAGTATCAGCGGGGCCTTAATTAGAGTCAGGTGGTCACATTAGCTTAATGCCCTCACCTGACTCTTTGCAGGTTAATTGGAGTCAGGTGTTCTCATTAGCCTGGAGCAGCCCCTGCTCTGGTCAGTCAGGGAACAGAAAACTGTTAATCCAGTGGCCAGTATATCTGCCTTCTGCTATTCTGCTGTACCCAACTGGCCTGGGTCTATCACAATGTATAAAGAATGAACCTCCCCCACCCTGGGTAACATCTGTGGGGTATGGGGCTCTCTTGCATTTCTGTTTCATGATTTCTCCTAATATTGGTTCCAATTCCCCTATACGGAAAAAATAAACAAACAGCTTTTCACCATTTGCTCTGGTGCTTCTAACCGAACCTGTCTGGTCACTGCATCATAAATGACACTGACCGCCGATTTCCTGGGGTTGGCATCGCTGTTAATAGCTTCTCTGATATTTTCTACTAAATGTCAAATGCTTGAATAATAGCCCATGTCTACGTAGTAGTGGCTCTTTCTTTGATGCCACCACAAATGGTAAATCATAAGAAATCATGTTCCACAAGTGACAATAGTGAATCTCTGGTAAAGCGACATCTCATTTTTATTTCTCAGTCTATCTGTCATTTTTGAGGCACCTGACCTTGGCTAAAAATAGCTTTAAACGCTGTTGCCACCTTTTTCCTGGTTTTATTTTTTAGGGCTACCACCCAGCCAAAATGTCTATGACTGTTAAAATATATTTACAACTATCTTTGTGGTAAAGAGTAGGGGCCATGTTGACCAAACCAGCCTGCCACTGCGCATCCACATCAAACACAACTGTTCTATTTCTTTTAAACTTGATTCTTGCCAGTGTGTGCAAAGTGTAAGCATCTTGATCTATAAGCCAAGCTGCAACCTGCTTTCTGCTCAGAGTTTTATCACGTTTTTAGCAGCCTGAAGTAAGGAGGTTACACTCCCAAAATTCCCAACCTCCCTGAGAGAGAAATACATTTTCTTTAACAACCCCGTCATTTCTGACCTTTCTTATTCTAAGACTTAAGTACACCTCTACCCCGATATAATGCGACACGATATAACACAAATTCGGATATAATGCGGTAAAGCAGTGCTCCGGGGGGGCGGGACTGTGCACTCCGGTGGATCAAAGCAAGTTCGATATAACGTGGTTTCACCTATAACACGGTAAGATTTTTTTGGCTCCCGAGTACAGTGTTATATCAGGGTAGAGGTGTATCTGTAAGAAAACACAGACTTGGATTTTTTTTTTAATTTAATACAGCTTCTCTCACTTTGTAACCTGTGAGCCCCCCCACACCTTATTTTCCTCTAAAATGCATGTTCTATTGCTAATATTTCATACCTTTATTAAAAAATGCAATTATTTTTCTCTAAAAAAAGTGTCATTGAGACTTTATTTCAAAATAATCTAAATGCATAACATTTATTCTTTCCCCAAAAATAGTTATTACTAATATTTAATGCCTTTAGTTCAAAAGGCATAACAGTTTTCTCTAAAACCACTTTATTCTTCTAACTTCTAACCTTAAAATGACCCTAAATGTGGAAAAAAAACATGTGCAAATAGTCCTAATGCTCCTCATAAATAATTTTTTTAAATGTCAAAATGGCCCCTGCACTGAAAGTGTACATATCCAAAAATGAAGCTGGGGGTGGGACATAAATTTAAAAAGGGGATATGGACACCTGTCAGAATTATATGTTGAAGAACACTATAGAGCCTTTCCTACTTGCCCCCCAATCCATGAGCAGTGCAGAGCAGCTCTTGCCAGCAAATGACATTGTTCGTTGCCCAAACCATTTTTATTTACTTCATGTCATGTGGGTAATCTGGGGTTACATGCTGGGGTCAAGTAAAACAGGCCAAGACATAATATAACAGTGTTATATGCTGCAATAGGATGGAGAGTACTCATATCAAAACATACATAAGTGTGTTTATACCACGGAGCGGTATATGCTGCATATCATAGAATAATAGAAGATTAGGGTTGGAAGAGACCTCAGGAGGTCATCTAACCTCAAAGCAGGACCAATCCCAACTAAATCATCCCAGCCAGGACTTTGTCAATCTGGGCCTTAAAAACCTCTAAGGATGGAGATCCCACCACCTCCCTAGGTAACCCATTCCAGTGCTTCACCACCCTCCTAGTGAAATAGTGTTTCCTAATATCCAACCTAGACCTCCCCAACCACAACTTGAGACCATTGCTCCTTGTTCTGTCATCTGCCATCACTGAGAACAGCCGAGCTCCATCCTCTTTGGAACCCCCCTTCAGGTAGTTGAAGGCTGCTATCAAATCCCACCTCACTCTTCTCTTCTGCAGACTAAATAAGCTCAGTTCCCTCAGCCTCTCCTCTATCTCACATTCAGAGTGCAAAAACAGGAGATGGAGAAACCAGGACTCAACTCCTGATGACCAGGGAGCCTAGAAATCTGTTTGCCATGGAAAAATGTGGAATTTGCATTCTTACAGAGAATCTTTAGTTTTTACATTCTGTGAAAAAATAAAAACCTATATTAACAATTAATTAAATTTTACTGAAAGTGCCAGTGCCACTTATTCAATGAGCACAACCACCCCCTCTTGTGGTTGATTTTTTAATTCGTTTTAAATTAACAGCTGAAATCTATTTATCTGATCTAATTGGGACGGGGCCAGATCGGATAATCAAAAATTGGGATAATCAGGAGAACTGGCAAAGAGCTTTCAATCCCTTATTTTAAGATGGGGGGCTCAGGCTGTCGGCCCCGCGCAGCTGGCACTTGGGCTGTCAGCCCTAGGAGGCTGGTGGGTCGGTTAGTATGGAGAGCTGGATAATGGAGGCTTGGATAAATGGGCTTCTACTGTATGTCAATACACCATTGTGTTCAACTGATACCTGTAGGTATGGTGCCTATGGAAACTAAAGTTCAGCCTTTCATTTTAACTGAGGAAAAATGCAAATTTTTATAGTTTTTAATCAGAGAAGTTTGGTTTTTTATCATGGAAAACTAGGATCTCTGCTGCTGACAGCCTTGAGCTCCACCCATGGCCTGGACCCGAGCTGAGCACAGAGCTAAGAATCATGGGTGGGCCCAGGCTGGGATCAGCTTGGAGACCTTAACCGTGAAAATATTATAATGATTTGGTGGTTGAGGGTGTAGATGTGTCACCCCCGCCAGCCCCATCATGGAATGGGGGCAGGGTCATTGGGCATCCAGCGGAGCTACCACCCCCATGTGCAAATGGTTCCCCAGCCGCCCTGCTCCGCTGCACCAGCATGGGCTGGCTGAATGGGAATGGCTGTGACCTGTTGGTGGGTTCTGTGTTGCTCTCACTCAGGGTGAGTGAGTGTCTACACTGCAATTAGACAGCCTGGCTGGCCCATGTCAGCTGACTCCGGCTGGTGGGGCTCAAGCAAAGGGGCTGTTTAATTGGGGTGTAGGAAGGTCCTGGGAGGTGATGAGGAGGGTCCCAGCACTTGGGCTGCAGCCAAAGCTGGAACGTCTACACTGCAAATAAACAGCCCCTTAGCCGATATGAATCAGGACCATAAACAGTGGGAAACGCTAGAGGGTAACGGAAAGAGAGCGGGAGGGGACGGCACCTTCTGGTCTCATTTCAGAGACTCTTAAGACCTAAGTGACCTGGAAGAGAGTGAGGAGAATGCCTGTGTGAGAAAATCACAGACAAAAAGAGGTGAGTGGAAGGGTGGGAGCCTAGAGAAACAATGCAACAGGTAGGGTTATAGCTAAGCAGACAGTAGGAAAATGGAGATGTACAGCCAGCCATGGAGGGGGGCGAGCTAATCAGGAGCCAAGCTTTCCAAGGGGGCGGCACTGTCTGGCAAGGGGCAATGCTGATACACTGAGGGAATGGGCAGGAGTTTGCAATACAGTGTGGCTGCATGAAAAGCCAATGGGATTTGGCTCTGCCTGTGCCAAGGGCTAATCCCAGCAGTGAAAGGCAGGGCCCGGCGCAGCTCTGCAAGCCAGAATTCACCAGATTAGTGGGAGGAACCCAGGCAAATGGTACTGAGTGCACGTCAGGATCCCATCCTGCCCCTGAGATCTGCGGTGAGCAGGGAAGCTCACGGTGAGCCGCACCAGCCCTGATGCCAGGCACATTTATGAGCAGACTTGACCAAGCACTGGAAAGCTGACTGAGGAGCATCCAGTGCTGGGGCCCAGGGTGGGAGGCCTAGACAGCACCTCCCAGCCTCTCTCAGCTCTGTGCTTAGGCCCAGTGTGTGCGACAGGGAACGGCACAAACCCCAGGGGCTGGAGATCACATTCTCCTTTGTGCTAGACTTGCCAGGGTTTATGGCACAGTTGCCAACTTTCACGTGGTAAATAAGAACCCCGACTTTCACAATAAACCAAAAATCAAGCTAATCCCATTTCAAAACAAGGCCAAAACAAGCCAGTCCCTAAGAACCCCAACACTCTATGTGACCAGATCCCCTGGCGTGCAGTCTGGGACTGTGGTGGGCCCGCTGAGCACCCCTGACTCTCTCCCTCTCTTGCCCCTGCTTGCCCCTTGCCCCAGCTTGCCCCCGCCTTGCCCCTGCTTGCCGGGAGCCAATAAAAAAAAAAAGAAGCTACAAGCCAAAACTAGCCAACAAGCAACTCACAAGCCAATTAAGCCAAAAACAAGCCCAATTTCTGTGTTTTTGCTGCGGGTTTGGCATGTCTGGTTTATGGCTGCAGACAGCATGCCCCGGGGGCAGGTCACTCTCTGAAAGCAGACAGCAGGAGTTGGAGCTTTGGGCTGGGGCTGCACCACTACTGAATGTGGCCTGTGCTCACAGGATCAGAATAACAGCCTGCGTTTCAGGAACACATCACCTACTAATTCATAGTGCAAATTATTCCAGCCAAAGATGTAGCGGGAAAAGGACCCACCCCACATTATAGACTTCATGTTATAGAGGACATGGTCCCACATGTACACGTCAGTCATTTCACCTGTAAAAGAATTATATAAATCAAACCCGCCCCCGAAGGAGTCCTGCTCCTGCCCCAGGATGATCACAGCCTC